>NC_091841.1:32897352-33255477 GCF_037783145.1 Equus przewalskii
GCCTTATTGGTTTAGGGCAAATGAGGATATAATTACTTGACAACACACAATGTCAACATATACAGTCCTGGGAGTAATGATGAGCCCATCAGTTATGAGATGGAGGACAAGATGCACAAACCAGAAGACTGAGGCTATTGGTTTGGTCATAAGAGTTGGCTCTTTGCTGGGCAGGTATGCTTGCAAGCAGAGTTTACACATTTCTTTTTCCCCATGTCTCCTCTATTGATGATTTATCAAGTATTCTCATCCCATAAATATAAACCAATTACCATCCATATGTTCCTAGAAACACGCTCTCCTCTCCTGTCATAAGTATCCCGACTCATGAACTCAGGGAGCAGAACTGGTGGGTAAATTATGTGTTATTCCTCACATCACTCCTCCTTGTTCATTCCCGGTCATGCCAGGCCATCTGCAGATAGTTTAATTGCCTCTCTGGTCTACTTAATAACACCCTGAGTTTTTGCATGATGGAGACATAAACCTATTCCTTCCAAGACTGCTGCTCTCCCCTGAAATATCCGGGACACACCAGGTTGTGGGGTGCTCTGGAAGCACAGGAGAGCCTTGACGTGGGTACCTGAAGGATGACCTCCCTCTCCATGCTTATTGTGTAAGTTGATGGTGGGCCCATTCTGGTACTTTCCAAACATCTGGAGTAGCTTCTCTTTCTATGTTCTTGTTCCTTCTGACAAATGATGCTTTTTCTTCACCTTTGGAAATATCATATATCATCAGTCTCACACCCTCCCTCCATTCTTTAGTTCAGTGCGAGTTATGAGCCCATGCGTGCTAACAGGGGCAAGACCGCTCACCTGCAGTGCCAACAGCTGATTTCCGATCACCAGTCATCGCAGAATCCACAGTCACTCCAAAGTCAGTGCCCAGGTGAGGGGGTCCAGGCCGAGGTCTGTGGGACCTCAGAGTTTCGGGACGAGGGAGTAACCAGGAAGAGTCTGTGCCGCCTTCCCTCTCCCCTCACAAACTCAGAACTCACTTCGACAACTCCGACCTCAGGGATGCACAGAGGAATCCATCTTTCCAGGGATTATGGAGCTAAAAATAGTAATAACTCTAATGTACTGCTTCATTCGTTATCTATTTAATACAACTCTCTCTGCTGTTGGGCCCAGTCTCAGGGACGCCAGCGATCATGCTGCAGCACTCACGAGGGACTCACTTCTTATCAGCTGTGACGAAGGCGACAGAACGGCAATCACCCCCAGCAGCAACATTTCACATGATTTACAGTGTTTTGTGCACGTGAAGGATGCTGATGCCCCTAATACTCAGAGCAGCACTGTGGGGCAGTGACTCTTGTTAGGAGCTCTTTGTCGAAGTGGAATTGTAAGGATTAGAGAGATTACGTGACTTTCTCAGAGTCGCCGCCTAACACGGGGTGTCTGGGGTCTGAAGGGAGTGCGGGCAGTCTGACTCCCGTCCACGCATCACCTTCACACTTAGTACCGTAAGCTGGAAAATGATACATTCCCTACACTGTATATGTACACACGCACACACACGCACACATACACACACACGCTAACACACCACATGGAGACAAAATTTACTTTCTTAGGTAAATGAAATACTTCATACTACTATGAAATAGAAAATAAAAGTACTATGAAATAGAAAATAAAAGCAGTCGTTGAAGAAGGAGCAGGAACTTCACCTTGTAAAAAACACAGCCGTACAGAAGTAGGAGGATGAAATTAGAAGAGAATTATCAATAAAAACACAGCCTGCATGCGATGCTCTGTGTAAAGGAAAAGGCTAAGGGTGGCATTCCGTTAGTGTTTGCACACTTGGAACACACGCAGGAAATCAGGACGAGGGACAGATGGGGGAGACATGGGTTTCGGGACCTTGTGTGCCAGGCCCCCTTAGCGAGCTCACGGTTCCAGCAAAGGGCGCCGACCCTGCCCTGTCCAGGTGGGCGCTGGGGGAGGGGCTCCACAGCACGTGCCCTGTGGGCGGCTCTCCAGGGGCCACACACAGGAGGGCAGGTCAGAGACCCAGGGAGGGTCGAGATCAGCCAAAGGAACAGCCAGATGCATTAGTGCTGGGGTGAGGACATCCCTTGCACATGGGCCTTGTGCCCATCTGTGACCAGGGAACCAGGCAAAGAAAGGGTTATGGAGGATCCAGCTAACAACTAAAGTGATCTGTCTGGGGTTTTTCAGACAAAAAGAAACTATGTAGTCTGTTTTGCAGAGAAATCACGTGTTTACAGAAAGACCTCTGCAAATTGTTCCAGCATCAGATATCCTAAAGTTTCCTTAACTCATTAGCATCTTAAATTTCCCTCCTCTGGGGAGGTCCAAACAGCCATTTTTAGATCATGTGATGTATGTAATAACATGTATACACGCTATACATGCGCCTTAATGAACACACTTGTTACAAATAAACCCTGACCTTCCGCCCTCCTGTGTATAACGTCTCCATGAGCACTGAGCTCGGGGAGACCCTGCTCTGGGAGTTGTCCCCGCTGTTCTCCATCGCTTGTGCAAGCAATAAACCTTTCTTCCCCTGCTTCTGCCTTGGTTATGCTTTTCGGCTCTGCAGTCACCAAGACATGAACCCATTGAGTTCGGTTCACAGCCTCTCCCTAGGAGCAGAGGGCTGTGGGAAGCCTGGATAAGCAAAACTAGCAGAGGAGACTTCCAGAAGGAAGATACAAGGAGGAAAAAAACAGACCTAACAGGCACTTGCTTGTAAATCTCAATGCAAAGCATGGAGGCCAATCAACTCGAACACGATTATTTCTCATAACGAATTTGTGTAAGAGATGGGGTGGCTGTGCCGGCCTTTAAAGTAGATGTGGGATGGGCGGCCCCTCATGCAGGGTCGGATCTTGAGGCTCCAGCAGAGCTGCCCTCTCCCTGGGCTCAGGGGGACATCAGGTGTCGTCTGGGGACGGCGGCTCTTCTGTGCTCAGCTCCACGTCCTCCGTCAGCGCGCTCTGGAGCACTTCCCTGAGAGGCTTCCGGCCCCGCTGTTGCCTCTGCCTTCCCATGAAGAAGTAAATGAGGGGGTTGACCCCGCTGTTCAGGGTGGAGAGGAGGTGGAGGATGGGCAGCAGGATGTCAAAATAGGGGAAGGAGGGGGAGAGCCTGTGGGCCAGCAAGCCTGCGCCGAGAGGCAGACCGAGCACCAGGAAGGCCAGGACCGTGAGAAGGACGATCCTGGAGAGCCTGGCGGGCTGTCTCCGCATGGAGAAGCACTGCACCCTGATGAGCAGAACCAGGCTGGACACACAGAGCACCAGAAAGGTAAGCAAGAACATCCCATAATAGACCAAGTTTACTACATCACACGAGAAGGCCACAAAGTGGACACACAAGAGCACAGAGATCCCCGGACACAATGACAGCCCCCAAATCAGAGCGCACGCGATGGCCGAGAGCTGCGCCGGGCGGCGGCATCTGTACCAGATGGGGAAGAGCACGGACAGACAGCGCTCGACGCTGACAGCCATCAGCAGACTCAGACCCCCCAGGTAAGAAGAGAAGGTGACCCCTCGTATGAGCAGATTGAGCGCAGCTACGGAGCGATTTAAAACCAAAAGTAGGAACCTGACGCTTTTGCAGAAGAGGAAGGCGAAGTCGGCACCGGCCAAGGTGAGGATGTAGACGGAAAAGGGGTTCCTCTTGATGCGGAACCCGAGCAGCCAGATGACCATGCCGTTCCCCACCAACCCACAGAGGCTCACGAGCACAATCCCAAGGAAGAGAGTGTTCTCGTAAGCGGAAAAGGCGTGGGCCCCATCCACACTCGTGCCGTGTGCTGTTGCGTTCGCCGCCGTTGGTAACTCAGACCCGTTGTTCGGGTGTGACGGCCAGGGCTGCGGTCTGGGAGAGACGCCCGTGGGGTCATTTCGGGGCTCGTGAGCCATCTGCTCGCCCTGCTGCAGGGGTCACCCCTGTGAAGATGGAGATGGGGGAGGGGCCTGGACCCTGAGTTTGGGGATGATCCCGTTCACTCCACCAGCCTCCAGCTTCAGACCCTCCCCCGAGCCCGGGAGCAAGGACAAAGCGTGTGAGCTGCGGAGGGTCCTCCCAGAACTCTGCTCCTGGCAGCCACGATGCTGGCACGTGCAGGTGACCACCTTGCCTGGTCCCAGGGCCAGTCCCTCTCCCTGGAAGCTCCTGAAGAAATCCTAGACTTGCATGTCCCCCAGAGCCCAGGCCGGAGCCTGAGAGCCCGTCCCTCTAACCTGCTGGAGGGACCTCGCTGGGGCGACTGCTCCCGCCTCGCATTGCAAATCTGCAACTCGTCTCTCTTTTCACCATCGGCTTCTTTTCTTGACTACATTCTGTAAGTTTGCAAATCAATAGAATCATCAGAAAAGAGAAGTATGTTTACATAAGAATGAATATTAATAAAATTGTATAAATTGAACACCAGTAATATACAAAAATGTATTTGTCCATTTGCTTTCAGCTATTATCGTGCACAAAATACACAACAGTAGTGTTGGCTCCGACTCAGTGGCATTTCCATCATGACTCATTCACACACACGTGCACACACACACACACGATGACTTCTGAATGCACGAAAAACTGCTTTGAGCGTGTCACAGGAAAGATGTGCAGTGTCACTGTCTTACTGAACGCTTTAGAATTGGTTTGAAGGCAGAACCACTTCTTTATGACCCTATTTATTAGCATTTATTTGTGCATCCTCTTCCTTCCGTTGAACGGCTGTGCTTGTATTGAAGAATTCCATTAATAACTGACGTGCAATTCGATTCCATGTTCTACCACATAAAACCCCTCGCAGAAGGCCGTGTGCTCAGAGACGGTTCTGCATTGAATGGTGTCCCCGGGACGGCTGCTTGTGAGCATCTGGCCTTTCGGGTGCTCTTTGTGGTTGACAGGTGGCATCCCCACGTTCCAGGCTGTGTTCTAGGCACTCAGCTCGCGGCTGGGCTTGTGTGAGGCCGGCACGGCTGCACTGGCATCAGGAAGACGGCATCATCCTGTGCCAGCTCCCATTTGTGCTCCTGGTGTCCCCTATCGGAGGTGACAGCTCAGGGGGAAGTCCTTCACCCTGTGTCCTACACAACGCCTGGTGCCCCTCCCAGCAAATTGTATTTATGGGCTTTTCTCTCTGCTCTGCTCTAATCTCTTCAGTGGCAGCACTGAATGGAACCAAGGAGACATTTATTAACAAATCTTTACCAAGTAGTTATTTTCTTAAGTCAATTCTGTCCCTTTAATTGGAATTTTAATTATGATTTCACTTTGTGAATGTTGATAATGCACGTAACAAAGAATTAGAATTTCTAGTAAATTCTCAAATCTTAGAGCCTCAAATCTTAGGCTACTATTTGGTACAAGATCTGATAAGTAATCTATTTGATTTATAATACATTTAATACTCATTAATTCAAATTTACAAATTAACTTACAAAGTTATGTCCAAAGGGAGACTACTTAAGCATTGAAATTCACACCCACATTTGTTTCCCTCATGACTTAACAATATCCCAAACTAGAAGAATACACAAATCTCGTTCACCAGTGGCACAAAGAGACTCATGTGAGAAACTGGAAGAAATAGCTGCTTAGAGTTCGCGTGAAGGGCTCCCTCAACACCAAACCAGACCGAGCCAACTGCCAGGCTCACGGAGCGCTCCAAACACGCTCCCTGGAGAAAACATCTCATCAAGCGCCAGGGGACATAGTTCGTCTTCCTGCCAATATCCCCACTGAGACCACTTTCAACTTTAAGGTAAAAAACTTAGCTATCTTTTTCACAAGACAACAAGACAGTGACCGGCCTATCGATGATGCGGGAATGTTTGTTGACCGGATGAAAAAGTTAACGTCACAGTTAGGTTCTAAGAGAGACATCCGTTTTTCCGCGCCCGAGCAGCTGGCTGGGACGGGCCCTGTTCCCCGTTTCTTCCCACTCCTTTCTCCTGCTGCATCTCGTCACCTGGCTGTTTTTCTTTAACTGCACAGATGGCAGACACCCAGGGAACACTTCGTCACCGGATAACCCCGGCGGCTCCTTATCCATGGCTCTTTGGACGCTTGCTATTCAATTTCATTTCTGTTTGCAAACGAGAGAGTGATTTCAACGAGCTCCTCTCTGCTCTGTAACGTCTTCAGAGGAGAAAAGAAAATCCTCACACCTCCTACCCCGCTTCCCCCCTCCCCTCGCTCCCCAACAGGCTCAGGCTTCGACGGAACTGCGTCCGCCTTCTAAGTCCTGGGAGGCAACTGCTTCATCAAATGCGTTACAACCGCATAGCATCAGTCCCACGTTCACCGCCTGCCGTAGGAGTGTCTTCACCGCTTGGCACTTGAGCTTTAAGTAAAGGCTGACGATTAATTTTTCTGTTATGAGAAATCCGCCCCACAGCTATAAAAGATAAAAGGGCTGTAAGAAGCAAAAGGGCTTAAGTGCGATAGAAGTTTGTTTCTCACTCACCTACGCGCCAAACTGCTGCTCCTGATGAGCGGGTGGCAAGTGTGTGTCCCCTCCTCTATGCGGAGCGGCAGGAACACGGGCTCTGCCCATTCACTGGCTCCAGCATCTTCAGCACGAGTCTCCAGGTGTCTCTGGGACGCGCTCACCCACCAGGAAGGAGGATGGACAGCACATGTGAGCACGTGACATGGGAAGTCCTCGCAGGCTCGCGTAGAGGCGGCTCACAACTCTCCTCCTTCGTTCAAGCAGCCAGAACTCCGCCACACGGGTCCTGCTGACCAGAAGGGGGTCTGGCAAACGAGGTCCAAACTGGGAGCAAAAGGACGGTATGAAACACAGCCAGTCAGCTCTAGAGGGTTCAGAGAAAAAGAGAAGGAACATATATAATATGTATTTATGTAGTGTTATATTATTATTTATTATATATATTATATGATATATAACTTTCTTGAAAATAAATGACTATTTACTTTACCAGATTAAAATACAGCAAATTAAAAGAAATGGACACAAATCAATGTAACTCATCATAGTAACAGACTGAATAAGAAAAAGCACATGATTATGTCACCAGACGCAGAAAAGCATTTCACGAAATTCAACACCCATTCGTGATAAAGTCTCTCAAAATATGAACAATCGAAGGGAACTTCCTGACCCCGTAAAGGGTTCACATGAAAGACCCACAGCCAACATCACACTCGTCGGTGAGAGGCTGACACCTTGCGCTCTGAGAGTGGGAACGGGGCAAGGACATCCTCTGTCACCACTCGCCTTCTGTCCTACGGAGTGCAATTAGATCAGAAGAAGAAATAAGTGGCACGTGATTGGAAAGGACGAGATAAAACTGTCTTTGTTCACAGACGACACCCAGCAGCGGAGGTGTGTCTAGAGAGAGAGGTGACTTCAAGGGTTGACTTACGCAGTTGTGGGGGCTGGTCCCGGCCACACCTGCAGGGTGGGCGGGCAAACTGGAGACCCAGGGGAGCGCCGACGGTGCAGCCTGGAGCCCCAGGGCCGCCCGGAGGAGAATCCCTCCGCTGGGGATGGTCAGTCCTTTCCATCAAGGTCTTCACCTGACTGGATGAAGTCCACGCATCAGTAATCTGATTACAGAGGCTGATGGGCTCTACTCAAAGGCTGCTGACTCAAACGTTAATCTGCCTAAAGAATATCTTCACAGAAAAGGGAACGCTTGTGCGCTGCTGGTGGGAATATAAATTGGTACAGTCATTATGGGAAGTAGTTTAGAGGTTACTCAAAAAATTAAAAATAGAACTACGATAGGATCGAGCATTCCCACTTCTGGGTATATATTCAAGGGAATGGAAACCCTCTCACAGAGAGACCTGTGTGCCAGGTTCACTGAGCCTTATTCACAGCAGCAAAGACAGGGAAACAGCCGGAATGTCCATCACAGATGAATGCACATACGTATACGTATCTCATTTTCTTAATTTTTCAACAAAAAAAAGAAGGAAATCCTGCCATTCACAACAACATGGATGGGCCTGGAGGACACTACGCTGAGTGAAATAAGTCAGACACAGAAAGACAAACAGTGCATCATCTCACTTATATGTGGGTCTGAAAAGATGGAACCAGGAGTAGAATGGGGTTTGTCAGGGGCTGCAGGTGGAGAGACGGGAGAAGCTGGTCAAGGGTACAAGCTTCCAGTCACAAGGTAAGTTCTGGGACTCTAACGGACAGCAGTATGACGATATTTAACAATATGGTATCGTATACTTGAAATTTGCTAAGAGGGTAGACCTTAAATGTTCTCACCACATACAAAAAAAAAAAGAGAGAAAAGAAAAGAAAAAGCAATGGTAACTATGTGAGATGATGGATATGTTAATTAGCCTGACTGCGGTGACTACTTCAGGGTATAAGTACATCAAAACATCAGGTGGTGTGCCTTAAATAAACACAATTTTTAATTATCAATAATACCTCGATAAAGCTGGAAGAAGAAAGAAATGGAACAAAAACACCTTCACGGAAACATCTAGAACAGTGTTTGATCACATATCTGGGTACCATGGCCTGGCCAAGCTGACACATACAGCTGACCGTCACACGGACTTCTGGCATCATAAACGCAGTGCACACATTAGGGGAAAGGGGTGGAATCCAGCTTCTTTTCTCTCTCTGTACCCCTAGAGCTAAAGCCAGGGACATCTGTGAAGGAACAGACAGGACGAGGGGCAGCCACAGTGCAGCCTCGTGGCTTTGCTGCATCCTGGGACCCAGAGATGCGGCTCCGCAGCTCGCAGGCCCGTGACTGCTCGTGCTCGGTGAGAACAATGGACTCCTGAGGCCGGAAGGGGATGCGTGTTTGAAGAGACAACGCGCGTGAGTTCAGGCTGAGGCCTGCAGGGAAGCCGTGCAGAGTCCACAGCGAGAGAGAGGCCCACGTCCACCAACACGGCGGGTCTGCAACCCAGACACCGGGTCCTGGTGCCGCCTCGCTCCTCAGCACCAGGGACGGGAGGCAGAGCCACCCTCCTCATGAGATCTTGGGATTTCTCAGGATCTCAGCCCTGTCCTGCCTTTGTGATCGTCAACAGGTGAGATGAATCAGACCAGTGGATCTGGTGGTGTGATGGCTGCTTCCAAACGTCAGACTGATGCTCTCGAGACGCACGTGCACAGCAGGCTGCGCTCCCCCCCGGCCCCCCCCCCCGGGGCAGACCCTCCCGCCTTCGGACCAGGGAGCGTCTTGTCGGAAAGGCGAAAGCTGAGAGGCGCCACGCTGACTCTGAGCCCCTCTCTCAGAGACGTCCCTTCGGGATGACGTGGTTTGAGCAGGTGTGGTGCGCACGGAGCCAGGTTACCACGGTCCCGGCAGGTGCGGGCCCCACTCCCTGTCCCAGCTCGCTCTTCTCTCCCGTTAGGATCTAACGTGTGCTGGTTTTAGGGTGTCACTTTCGGAGATCGGTGTCATTTTCTTTAGTCCCAAGACTTGTGCTTTCAATTTTCCTTTGGGGAAGCTGCCCGCAGGAAGCCCACGTTTCAAGCCTCTCCTACTTACTGGCTATTCCAGCACCGCTTGCTCTCAGGAGGTTTAAGAAGCAAATGAAGGAAACAGCTGGAGCCAAGTGCTCAGGGGTTGGCCCCTCCGAGGCTCTTGGCGTCCCTGCCTCTGTCTCCTGAACCCTCCTTTGCGTTCTCCAGGGGGACAAGCAGACCCAGCCCAGCCTGCCCCCCAGACCCTGGAGGTAGCCACAGCAGGGGCGAGCCGGTGGGAAGCATGTCCCATGTCCCAGACAGCCCCGCAGAGCAAGGAACAGAGACGCCGAGAGCGCTCGAGGAGGACAGAGCGGGTCAAGGTCAGAGGACGGAGGACAGACATTTGTTCTCACCTGCATCTTCTCGCAGAGGCTGGGGCGTCCTGATGCTCGGGGGCCACTGGAGGGTCTCGGTGGCTGGCGGAGGCCTGAGGTTCTCCCCACAGCACAGGCTCAGAGCGAGCTCCCTCAAGCGCACTGTGCTCAGACGCTGCCTGCAGGCTGAGGACCAGGGTCTGCGGCTGGTCCCAGTGACTCCCTCCTGCACTTTACACTCCTGCCGTCACGTGGGTCTCACTCGGATGACACCCTCGGAGCCTATGGGCGCTGTGAGGCATCATCACTGATTTTCTAGAAGCAATCTCAATGGAGAGTGCTCATTCCATGCACTGTAATTGCAAATACTCAGAACACAGCTCACGTACTCTAGGAAGATGAGGCTCCATTTATTTCTAAACAACCATTTCAATATATTATTAAGAGAAAATATTGACTCAGCCACAGACTTGCTGAAATATCTGGTCATCTCCACTCTTCTTCATCGATGGAAGTTAACAGTTAATTCTGATTATCAAAGTAGAAGCCAGTGACCTCAGGATGAGCAAGGTCCCATCGAAGCAGCCCCAGACTGCTCACTGCTCTCCTGTTCGCTCTGCTTGGGCCACAGTGGCCCCCAGAGCTCCCGCCTCTACCTGCCTCAGGGCCTTTGCACTTGCTGAGGATTTTTATGTGAGCTGTCCCACCACTGTCAGCACAGAAAATGGGCGCTGATGTCCGCTGAGTGAATTAATAAGCACGTTTCTTTCTGGAATCAGTGACCACTCTGCAGTGCTTACCTTACATATGGTATCTTTGTCAGAAAACATCCTCATCCATGCTGTTTAGATTAATTTGGTGGTTGGGGAAAAGAACCTAACATACAGCAGTCTTCACAAAAGCCACGTCCTTACAGCGGCAGAGAGAGACCCACTTAAACGTTCTATTGTCTCTATTTTGGCTGCCGTGGAACAAGAGGCAGGCGTGTGAGATACAGACCTCTCCATGGGTTCGGTGGTATGACCACTGTCCTTGAACCCAGACCAGAGGGGGCTGCCACAGAGTAATTGACGGGCCTTGTTTTCCCTCCCTAGACACTGTCCCTGGGTCACAGGTCACACAAAGACCAGCTGTGTGGCTCCACTGGTCACTGGTCCTTCCCACGGGGCAGCTGAAGCCTTGAGGACAATTTCCACTGGAAAGGGAATGTGGGATGAGGAGCTGCCCGAGGACCCAGACCGGGGAGGGGATGCAGAGGGAAAGGACTGCCGGCGTCCTCTCGTTTCAGGTCCAGGTTCCCGAAGTCTGGTCCGTGGAGGGAAACGTGTGTGGAATGAACCCTCTGCGGGTCTCCAATCTGGCTGCTTTCCAGGGCCTTGTGGGGACAAGCCTGGCACCAGTGCAAAGGCAGAGCCCCGACAGCCCCCTTTTGGGACCTGGTTCCTCCGAGGTCCTGCATCTGCGCCAGTGGCGAGGTAGCATTTTGACGGGAAACAGAGCGCTCGTTCCCTGTGCCTTGAAACGCTGCAGGAGAGCGGGGAAAGCCCTGCCTCCACCTCACCCCCGATGCTCAGCGCTGCCAGAAAGACCCTCGCCTCTCGCCCCTCTGTCCTCTGCCCCCCGAGTCACCCCCAGGCCTCTCCTGTTCCCTCGCTCTCTGAGTGCTCCCTTTAAGGAGGACTCTGCAAGGCGAACTCGGCCACGTGCCCACCTTGACCTGCTCTGAGCTGGGATGCGTTGGGAAACTAAGAAAGAAAAGGGAAAACCCAGGGCAGAGGGGGCCTGGTGCCTCCTCACTCTCGCAGTGGGGCCACTGTCATTGAAAAATTGCCCGGATGCTGGTTCACTGAACTCAGCTGTTTCACCAAATGCTACGTCATAAACACGGTTCCATGTCCCTCCAGCAGCAGCGTCACCGTCAGCCTTAAATGCCGCAGATAGTCCTGCATCAACTCATGTGCGCTATACGAAACTTAAAATAGCACAGCGTTTCAGAACCACCGCCTCATGAAGACTCTTACGCTGAGAACATGTTTACAAACACACTTCCCAACGTCTCTGCAGGAGTCTGCGCAGGACGCGCACAGTTCTAAAGCTGGGGACGTTGTCACCACCCGCCCTTCCGAGTAGAGGCAGCAGTCTGCAGGATCCACAGGTCACATGAGGGCACCCAGGCCCTGACCCCCTGCTGCAGCGAGGCCATGCCAGTCGCTGATTTCACTCTGATTCTACTTCTTAGAGTCTTGCGATATAATTATATTTTCTCTCCATTTGAGTTTTACTTCCCTAAATAAACATTTGATTTTGAGACAACTGTACGATCACATGTAATTGTCAGAAATAACCCAGAGCGATTCCAGGTACCTCGTACCCTCCTCCCCCCATGGCAGCATCTTACAAAACTCTAGCTCCAACATCGCCCCAGGATGTGCGGTCGACACAGTCAAGACTCAGAACACTTTCATGCCCACGGGGTCCCATGATAGCCACACCCATTTTGAATCAGCCCTCAACCCCGGCAACCACCAGTCTAGTCTCCACTTCTACCTTTTGTCACTTCAAAGTATTAAATCAATGAACTCATGCCGTCGAGCAGGTGGCATCCGTGGCCGGTCACCAGTAGAGATCTGAGTGCTTCTGCCCCCTGCCTCTCAGCACCTGAGACACCAGGAAACCGGTACCTCAGTATCTCGCCGAGGAAAACACAAGGCAGCCAAGAGTAGGTGGAACAAGCCTTCCTCACAGACAAGAGACAGAGCAAGCTCAGACTCAGGAGGGGGCGCTGGTCCCCAAGGCCAGCAGGTCCCTCCTGGCAGCTGACGCAGGGCCATTGGCCTGCACACACCCCTCTTGTGCCACAAGAGGACCCATATTTTCCTCCATCTGCCCTGCAGGGGACACAGACAGGAGTGGGGTGGGCCAGGCGCCATATGACGCACCTGCTTTATCAGAACAAAGGAGCATTCGTGGAGTCTGAAACAGGAAAGACATTCCCACGCAAGGTGACAGGTCCAGCACAGCTGGGAGGCCCCTCGTGTCTCAGGGAGGAAGTGCTCCAGGCTCAGGGCCCATCCCCGCGTGGCCGAGGAGGGGTCTAAAGGCAGCGTGCAGGAGACCGCTCTCCCCAACACTCGCTCTACGTGACCTTCAGAAATTGACTTTTCTTCACTCCGCGTAATTTCTTGTAGATTCATCCAGGTTGTTCTATGAATCAACAGTTCCTTCCTTTTTAGTGCTGCGCAGTCTTCCACGGAACAGATGTCACCCGGCTTTTTACCGTTTGATCCACTGAAGGACATCTGGGTTGTTTCCAGTTTTTGACCATCGTGAATAAAGCTGCTGTAAACATTCACGCACATGGTTTTGTGGGAACAAAAGTCTTCAATTCTCTGAGACAAAATTTAGGGGTGCAATTGCTGGGTCGAGTGGTAGTTGCAGATTTGGGTTTTAAAGAAACCGCCAACATCTTTTCCAGGGAGGCTGGTCCGTTTTCCATCCAACCAGCCATGTGGGAGGGATCCAGTTTGTCTGCATCCTGGCCAGCGTTTGGTGTGTTTGCTATTTTCATGTCGCCATTCTGACAGGTGAGAGGAGAAATCTCATGTGGTTGCAACTTGCACCCCCTGGTGGCCACAGACACTGACCATATTTTCATTGGCTCATTGCCACCTGTGCGTCCTTCTCGGTGGGGACATCTCTCCACGTCTTTCCCAGGACTCGTCGGATTGTCGGCTCTTCTTGCGTTGAGTTCTGAGAGCTCTTTCTGTCTTCCAGACACGAGTCCTGGTTGGACACACGATGTGCAAACATTTTCTCCGTCTGTGTAACTTGCCTCGTCATCCTCTCAACAGGATCTTTCTCAGGGAAAAACCTTTTCATTTTAATGAGCTGCAACTTAATTTTTCCTTTTATAAATTCTGCTTTTGATGTCGAGTCTAAGAAATCTTCGCCTAACCCTAGATCCTGAAGATTTTCTCCTCTGCTTTTTTCTAGAAGTTTGACAAGTTTACATCTTACATTTAAGTCTGATCCTCTGAGCGAGTTCCTACACATGGTCTGAGGTCTGGGACAAGGGCAATTTCTTCACCTGTGTTCGTCCGATTCTTCCAGCGACCTTTTTTTACGAAAGCTCTGTTTCCTCCACCGAATTGCTTTTGCGCGTTTGTAGCAAATCAGCTGAGCAGATTTGGGGGTGGTTATTTCTGGGTTCTCCATTCTGGTCATTGAATTATGTGCTATCCCTCCACCAAGACAGTGCAGTCTTGATTATGGGGCTATAAAATCTGTCTTGAGGGACCCGCCCCGTGGCCAAGTGGTTAGGTTCGCTTGCTCTGTTTCGGCGGCCTGGGGTTTCGCCGGTTTGAGTCTTGCGTGCAGACCCAGCACTGCTCATCAGGCCGTGCTGAGGCGGTGTCCCACACAGCAGAGCCACAAGGACCTACAACTAGAATATACAACTACTTACTGGGCGGCCTTGGGGGAGAAGAATAAAAAAAAAAAAAAGAAGAAGATTGGCAACAGGTGTTAGCTCAGGTGCCAATCTTTTTAAAGAAAGAAGAAAAATCCACCTTGAAATCAGACAGACTGATCTCCCACTTTATTCTGTCTTTTTCAAGGTTATTTTAGCTTTTCTAGTTCTTTTGCCTTTCCACATACATTTTAGAATAATTTTATCTCTATCTACAAAAGAGGGTGCAGGACTTTTGATAGGATCTGCATAACATCTGTACGTCGGCTGGGGGTGAATCAACACCATGACTATGCTGAGTCTTCTGACCTGTGAACACGGGGTGTCTGTCCATGTATGTAGGTCTGGGATTCCCTGAACAGCATGGTATATTTTCAGTACACAAGCTCTGTATGTGATTTCTTATATTTACACTCAACTTTTTCATTTTTTTTGAACGATTATAAATGGTACGGTATTTTAGATTTTAGGGTCGACATGCTCATTCCTGGTATATAGAAATACATCTGATTCTTGGGCATGTTTCGCAATTGCAAGATCAGAAACAACCCTTGTGCCCACGTAGGGGGTTCTGGTAGAAATCACGTGGATACGTAAAGAGGCATATTATGCAGCCATTAAAAAGACCAGGCACCTCTGCAGATACTGGTAAAGATTTCTAAAACACTGTGAAGTGAAAAACCACACTGTGAACCCAGAGAAGAAGAAACAAAATGACCTTCGCTTGCAGGTGATCTGATCACAGACAGAAACTCAAGACATTCTGCAGACGCCTACGAGTCAGAATGAGTGATGTAGAAAGTCTGCGGGTCCAGGGGGAGATGCAGAGGCCAAGTGTTCCCTCCACTTGAGCACAAGGAGCTTTAAAGTGGGAAACACGCGGCTCAGGGAGGCCTGCATGGAACCCCAAGGATGCTTCTCTGCCTCCATAGCCTGGGGGCCGAAAGTGGGGGTGTCAGGGCCATGGGGCTCCACGCGCCCCCTGGGCGGTTCTAAGATCAGGGCAATGGGCGTAGGTGCCACAGACAGTCGCCCAGCGCCCTGGGGGGGCGGCCAGGTGGGCTGGTGCTAGACCCCTGCATGGTGAACAAAATGAGCGAGCAGGTGAAGGTGGAGGGTGTGCTCGCCTCGTCTCACTGTCCGGCTGCAGGACTCAGGCGGGCGTCAGGGAGCCCAGGTCGAGCTGCCCTCCCGCCTCCCAAGGGCCCTGAGCGGCCAGCGCCCTGGGGCAGGTTCCAGGGAGCTGCCTCCCAGAGGCGAGCTCAGAGCCCAGGGGGATGCTGCCACCCTGGACGGGCCCCCGTGCAGGGCAGGGAGGAGCAGTCAGGGGCCTGGACCTGCCTATTTGACGGATGGGGGTCTGGGCTTGGAGGAGCCCACAGGCTGACCACCAAGGTTCTGTCCCCAGGGCTGCTGGGCATGACGTGGGCATCGCGGGCGTGGTGGGCAGTTGGGACCCTCCCTGGCTTCAGAGATGAGCAAAAGAATGAGGTTCCTGTGGAAAACTCAGGTTCCAGCCAGGAGCGCTCACTCTGCTCAGGGTGCAGTTGGCAGCAGGTAGTGTTTCGTGTCTCTGATGCCGGCTCCTCCTGGTTCCCCCACAGAGAATGAAGGAGCAGGCCAGGCTGTTTTCTCAGGACATCAAACAGATCGACCAGGATGTGAACCAAACATTCTGAAACCATATTATGTTCTGGGACCATGATGGCATCAAGTGAGGCCACTGGGCAGGCAGGGTCCCCAGGGTGACATGGGGAATCCCAGGCGAGATGGGGATCCCAGAAGAGATGCAGGGGTCCTGTGGGGGATGCAGGTCCTGGGGGGATGCAGGGGTTCTGGAAGAACGCGAGGGTCCCGAGGAGAGGGGAGGTGAAAAGAGCAAACAAAATAATGTTGCATGGTGAAAGACGGAACTTTGACATACACAAACTAAAAAATCAAGAATGAAGATAAAAACTCATCAGACTGTCCCCCTGAGGTATCTGCATTTCATCGCGTGTAGACTTCACCCCAAAATGTTGTTAAACACTGAGGCACCCTGAAGACGTCAGCTTCTTGGCTGACTTCTTAACCACACCTGTTCTGTTGTCGGTGTTTGTCACAGAAAGAACCCGATGGCATCAGCACCGCCCCCTGTCGTCCTTGCCTAGGCAGCAAGCCCTGTTCTATGTACTCACGGCCTATTCTGTTTACAACACCGTGAGTATCCCGCCCCCAGGCCCAGGGTCCCACACTGTCCTTGCCTCTTAAAATCGAGTGTCCGTGACCAGACAGGAGGCACGCGTCAGGCCTCCACTCACAGGGTCACAGAGACGCAGCAAGGGGCTCTCTCCCCTGACGCTGAGGCGGAGGGGGTGGATGCAGACTCCACTTCCAGGACCAGAAGGGGGCCCTCACCCCCGGCGCTGCCCGGCCCACGAGCTCAGTGGGGCTGCTGGACGCCCGTCTCGGCGGGGCTGTGTCACCAGTCAGTGCGGGGCCTCAGGGAGATCGCTGTTGTCGTCACACTTGACTTTTGATCCTGAAGCCACCACATTATTCACCAGAAACCAGCAGGGAGGAAGGTCCCCATCAACCCGACTCCCTAAGAGTGAGGCAGATAGGGAGGCGGCTCCCGGGGCGGCTGCTCCCCTTTCCAGAACTTTCCCTCAAGCACCACCAGCTCAGCCGATTCCACGGGTGGCCCACAGCGGGGTCTGGCCCAGCCGCCATCCTGCGCCCGGTCAGGCTCCAGCCGGCAGTCATGGCGGGGTCTCCAGATCTTGCGGGTCCCTGTCACCCTGGTGGGCCTCACGGAGGCGCCTCTCCCTCGTCTGAGAAAGGGGACCCCAGGGGGACACCCCAGAGCTCGGGCACGGGGCTGCCGTGGTGCTGGCGCCGGAGCTGCTGCAGCGGCTCTCCCCGCCAACATCTCGGGGGCTCCACGCGAGCCTCCCCTCCCCTCTGGGCCCTGAGAGCCTGGGCCGGGCAGGGGTCTGTCCAGGGGCTCCTAGACGCTGAGATGGGAGCACAGGGCAGGGAGGCGGGCTCGGGTCATCCTGCCGTGCGGTCTGGCTCTTGTAGGAGGTGGGCTACTGCCAGGGCATGAGCGAGGTCGCGGCCGTCCTGCTAATGTTCCTGGGCGAGGAGGACGCCTTCTGGGCGCTGGCCCAGCTCATGGTCAGCGAGAGGCACGCCATGCATGGTAGGTGGGCGCTGCGGACCGCTGGACGTGACTTAGCGCCCAGGAGGGTCTGCCTGCACAGCCCCCCAGCAGCAAGGCTGCCTGGGGACCCCCACCCCATCCACGTCCCCTCAGGGAGGGCACTGCAGCCCCATGCTGCCCTCTCGGTCCTGTAGCCACGGCCCCCGGCTCTGTCCTCGTCAGACGATTCTTACATCTCTGCTGGTCCTTCCTCACATCTGCCCCCTGGCCCAGCTGCCCTCCCGGCCCATGGCCAGACGAAGCCCAGATGGTAGCGTCTCCCCCCCCTGCAGACCCCCAGCCTGACTCCCAAGCCCAGGAGATGTCCGTGCACGCCCCATCACCCACCACATGGGACCCCCATGCCCCCGCTGTGGCCACTGTAGGGAGTGGGGAGCTGAGGGGGTGTCAGGGTAGGGATATCTGCCTGACCCCCAGCACAGGACACCAGCCAAGGAGAGCCTCCATGAGGGGGTCCTGTCCCTGGCCACCCCGGGCCTCAGGGCATCCTGCTATCTGGTAGAGGGTGTCCAGCCAAGGCTGGGGAGGCCATGGGCGCACGTGGGGTCACTGCGGGCGAGAGGAGGCCTTGGGCTCAGTGGGGGCAGCTGCCAGCGCCCAACCCCGCTGGGATCCGGCTCTGATTGGCGGGGCCGGGGGCTTCTCAGGCTGCTTCGTTCCGGGGTTCCCGAAACTGCTCAGGTTCCAGGCCCACCATGAGCAGGTCCTCACCAAAGGGCTCCCGAAGCTAAAGCAGCACCTGGTGAGTAGGAGCGTCCCGCCTCGTCCCGGGCGCTGGCCCAGAGTAGGGACAGGGGAGGGGCCGGGCCCCTGCTGCCTAGAGAGTTTGGACTCATCCTGCTCGTCCGGTGGCCAGGGGCAGCCGGGGCTGAGCGGGGCTTCGGGAGGAGCATCCACTCAGCCCCCGGGAGCAGCTGCAAAGGCCCCGCATAGGGAGGTTTGCGCGCCAGGAGGGCCCTGAGCCCTCTGCCCTCCCTTAGGACGAGGAGCACATGTGCACCGGCATCTACACCGCCAAGTGCTTCCTGCAATGCTTCATAGACCGGGTGAGGCTGCCAGGGGCCCGTCCCGGGATGCTCCCTGCCCCCGGCGTCGGGGAGGGCTGAGCTCAGCCCAGACAGGCCAGGCCCTGCCGAGTGGCAGAATGGGGCCAGGACCCCTCCTGGGGAGCCCAGAGCCTGCTCCAGGATGGACACCTCCGGGCCCCGGGGCCGGGCTGTTTCCACCTGGGCTCTGGAGGGAAGGCCGGGTCAGCCCAGGGTGTGGACGAGCCTCTGGGCCCACATTGCAGACGGAGTGTTGTTCCTTCGTGGTGTGTTCCCTTGGGTGGGGGGCCATCCCTGTTGCCCCCCAGGTCAGCAGTCGTGCAGGCCAGCCCCTTAGGTCCCTGAAAGGCCTGGCGGGGAGCACCTTCGTCCAGCAGCCATGTCCCCACCGGGATGAGTCCGCCCAGATGAGGAGCTGCGGGACCTAGTCAGACATGGGGACCAGAGGCACAAGGGGTTCTCACCCCATGCTGGGACCCCAGTGGCTCTGCTAAAGCTGTGCCCTCATGCCTGCTGTCCCCACAGACCCCCTTCTCCCTCACCCTGAAGCTCTGGGATGCCCACATCTTGGAGGGTGAGCGCGTGCTCACGGCCATGGCCTACACCGTGCTCAAGGTGCACAGGACTAAGTGAGCCCGTGAAGCCTGAGTGTGCCCGGGGGTGGTGGCCCCTGCTCTGGCCCGGCCAGGGCAGGGCACCCTCTGAGAAGTGGCGGGAATGGGGCGGGGCCTTTGCTGGCCTCTCTTCGCCTCTCCCACCTTTGAGAACCTCCGCATGAGGCCGTGCTGGCCCTCTCCCACCTACCTGTCCAGCACAAGCGGCCAAGACCCTCACCCACCCAGGCTGTCCCCAAGGCGAAGGAGCCAGAGCACGAGGGGGCCTCCGCAGGGCCCACGGCTGCTCACACATTTCTGGGGGCCTCGGAGGTTCCGGGTCTGCCCTGCCTGTCCCCGGCCCAGGACAGCTCTCAGAATCAGCTGCAGCCACAGCATTTCAGCTCCCTGCCAAACCTCGCAGGGAATCATGAAGCTGCAGACAGGTGGCCCCCAGCCGTGGGCTCTGAGCTGGAATGCTGGGTCTCTCCCTTTACCACCCGCCTGGGCCACCCCCAGGGCCACAGGACAGGCCCAGCCCTGCATCCCCACTGGGGCCCCAGCAAAAGGTCCCGTCCAGCCTGACGAGGACCAAGCCACAGGGCCCAGAACACCCCTCCTGCCCTGTGGCACCTGCAGCCAATGCCCCTCTCAGGGTGGTGACAGGCACAACGGATATGAAGCCCTGGCAGGGCCCGGCGAGCTGCCCTGAGGCCCCGACTGTTCCCTCCAGCCCCTGACCTCCGTGTCTGCAGGGAAGCTGGAGGCTTGGGGTCCTCTGGAGGAGAGCATGATGGAGAGGGCAGTGGCTCCGAAGCCCTGGGCAGTCAGCAGCAGCGTGCCCCGGGTCCTCATGCTGGCCTTCCTGCAGAACGGTGCCCCCTCCCACAGCACAAGTCCCTGATCCAGAGGGGCCTGGCCTGAACCTGGGCCCTGGGAGGACAGGAGCACCATGAGCGCTCCCCCAGCCAGGATGAAGATAGCGGCGACTGAGCCACCCGTGTCCCTGGCCAGTCCTGGACTCTGGCCCTAAGCAGGGCCATGTCTCTCTGAGCAGTGTGTGGCCAGTCCCACCCTCCCGCCCCAGAGGTGGCAGGAACGGCCATACCCCGGGCCCTGAGTGGCCACCTGGCAGTGATGGGGCAGAGCCCCAAGGCCGAGCTGACGGCGCTGGGCCTGTTCCAAGAACCCGAGCGCTGCTGCTCCAGGCGGGCTGGAGGACGCTGTGGGAGGCCGGGTCACTCACTCTGCTGTCATCAGCAACAGCCTTTCAGGGTCCCCAAAGTCGGGAAACACAACCCCACGTGGAGTTACAACGAGGCTCCAAGGTGCGGATACCAGCCCCCGAGTCTGGTTTCAGCGTTCCCTAAGAAAGCCTCCCTCCCAGGGGGAAGGGACGTGCCTGTGGCCTCCATATCTCCCCTACTGATTAAAGGTCAATACAGTGTTTTCAGAGTTAAAATGCTAACCTGGCCTGTCCTTGCATCCCGCAGGGTTCTCTGCAGGAAGTGCTGGGCACCCACAAGGAGGCAGAAGGCAGCACGGCCCAAGCCCCCTGACCAGCCTTCACCAGCTGTCCCCACAGAGGCCGTGGGCCAGATGGAGCTGAGGTTCCCACCGTGCCTGGTGCGAGGCCACACACACCGCAGCCTCCCAGCCTCGGACAGATGCCAGGGTCAAGACCATCAAATAATTTACTGCAACGACCTGTGCCCACCGGGCCAGGAGGGGGCGGGAGGAGAGCACAGCAGGGGTGCAGGGGAGTCAGTTCAAGACAGTCTGTGCAAAACGTCCTGGGAGGTCTGCGGTCACTCTGTCCACCGACCCTGGGCTGGCCGGGCTCCAGCAGCACTTCCTTCCTTCCTTCCTTCCCCCCTCCTTCCTCCATCTGCACCTCCTCCCCACATCCGGCACCTCTGGGCCCTGCATCTGTGCCGGGTGGGCACAAAGGACCAGCAGGGACGTCCAAGTGGACGCAGCGGCATCGCCGTCAGGAGAGCAGGCACTTGCAGCTCATGCAGCCCGGGCCGCCCTCGTCGGGGGGGCTCAGCTTGCGCACCTTGTGCTGCCGGATCTCTCGCACCAGGGTGTAAAAGGCATCCTCCACGCCCTGGGAAGAAGGGGCCAGGTCAGAGGGGGACCCGACCTCAGGGCCCAGCCGGGGAGGAGACCCAGGGACCCCTGCGGCGGGCTCAAGCAGAATCCCAGTCCTTTCCCTTAGCAGCTCCCCAACAGGGCAGGGCAGCCCCCAGGTCTGGCTCTGAGCTTGACCACCTTGTGTCCAGGTCCTGTCTGAACTACTGCCTTTGTCCCCAACAGCCCACTAAGGGGTCAGGGCCAACAAGGGCCCACAGGGCGCTCTGGGGAAAGGGGACGGGGCCCCAGGGTCACCGCTCCGGCCTGGCTCAGGGCAGCTCTCTCCAGGGACCTCCACTCCCCCTGGAGCTGCATCAGCCCACACCCTGGCCCTGGCCTCCCTCACTGCCCTGCCATCCGGGGAGACTTACAGCGGGAGGGGCTGGTGGGTCACGGGGGTCCCGGAGGGTCCCAGAGGGTCCCGGAGCTGAAGCCGGAGCCAGAGCCAGAGCGGCTGCCCTGTGTTGAGGGAGAGGGGGCAGTGAGCGCTGCTCCCTGGCGGGGGCGGGGTATGGCTGGGTGGGGCGGGTCCCCGGCTAACTGTGGGGTGGAGAACCGGCTCACCTGGCGCGTCTTGGCCGACGTCTCGATGTATGGGATGCCATAGCTGCGGGCAAGGTCCTGCGCCTGCCGAGACTCCACAGTGCGTGCCGCCAGGTCACACTTGTTCCCTACCAGCACCATGGGCACGTCATCTGAGTCCTTCACCCGCTTGATCTGCTCC
This sequence comes from Equus przewalskii, assembly GCF_037783145.1. Classification (NCBI taxonomy): domain Eukaryota; kingdom Metazoa; phylum Chordata; class Mammalia; order Perissodactyla; family Equidae; genus Equus; species Equus przewalskii. Next base: position 32,919,304 of record NC_091841.1, read on the forward strand.
CTGCAAGGAGAAAGGTGTGAATCAGCCAGCAGGCTGCAGGTTCGGCTGCATCCAGGAGATGCAGATGGAGGACAGGGAGGCCCCTGAGGGCCCACGGGCAGCTCACCTGTACTGGTGGATGTCCTCGAAGGACTTGGTGTTGTTGATGGCAAATACACAAAGGAAGCCCTCCCCAGTGCGCATGTACTGGTCCCGCATAGCACTGTACTCCTCCTGGCCTGCTGTGTCCAGTATGTCCAGCAGGCACGTCTCCCCATCAATGACCACTTGCTTCCGGTATGAGTCCTACGAGAGGACACTGCTCAGGGACCCCCATCCCTGCTTGGATGGGGCGTTCACACTACCAGCCTCTCCTCTGCACCTCTCGTGCCCCTCCACCCCAGGTACTATGACAGGGGGACCCCCTCCTATGGAGCAGACAGAAGACATGCCCACATCAGGATTCAGGGCTGGGAACAGGGCCATCCCAGCTCACCTCAATGGTGGGGTCATACTCATCCACAAAGTGGTTCTGGATGAGCTGGATGGTCAAGGCACTCTTCCCCACGCCTCCAGCACCCACCACCACGAGCTTATATTCCGTCATCGCTCCTCAAGGGGCTGCGGCAGGAGGCACTTCAGTGGTCTCCTGTCCCACCTGCTGAGAAAGTCACATCAGCCATGGCCAGGCCCTGCAGGGCAGGCCCACTGATCTCCCTGGGCCAGCATGCTCAGGCCTGGCCTGATCTCTGGGGCTGCACATCCAGGGAACAGGGGTGGCAGCCAGAAGGGTGGCCCAGCCACTCACCTGTGGCACCTCCAGCCCAGGGATGGGAGAGGGTCCCGCCTCCAGCTGCCCTTCCTGACTATGTGGGAGAGGCAGGGAGCTGGCCCCCAAAGGCAGAGTGACAGCCGAGAGCGTCTCCCAACCACGCACCCAAATTAGAAGTTGCTGGGTAGGCAGGAAGCCTGAGTGGAGGCGCCCGCGGCTGAGGTTACCAATCCCCCCCCCCACAGGAACAGGTCTTGCCATGGTGGAGCACATAGCGTGCCCAGGCAAGCCAGTGCCAGTCGACAACCGGCTCCAGGCCCCATCGGACATGTTGGTGCATTCAACAAGTCTTTACTGGGCACCTACTGCATGCCAGGTGCTGTTCCAGGCACAGGGTGACAGGCAGAGAAGGAACCCCTGCCCTCATGGGCTCAGTCTATGCTCCAGGGAGGAGGAGATCTGCACACCTTAAAATGAAGGGAACCCCAGGGTGCCCTGTGGCAATAAGAACTTTGGAGAAAATAAGGCAGCTGAGGAGGCCAGGCGGGGGCCAGGGTTCCCATAAGCAGAAGCTGACCAACAGGAAAAGACCGACAGCAGGTGTGGGAGCAGGGGAACCGGGCGGAAGGAAAAAAGACCTGGGACTTAGGCCCCCAGCTGCAGTGTCCTCAATTTGTGATGCTTAATAAGAGGGTGCCCTTGAGGGAACAGTAGGCAGTGATTTCCTAAACCCCAGACTTTCCTTGTGTGTGTGATGGCTGCAGGGTACTCGAGGTCTTCTGAGGGGTCCCGAGGACTCTGGCAAGCGGGAGACCCCGCCTAGCGCCATGGCCCCAAGTCGGCCTAGGCTCAGACCCCCCCCCCCCCCATCCCGAGGGGCCTCAAAGAGGACAGGGCCGGGGACACGGTGCCCAGGAGCTGGTCTGGGCGAGGCAGGGGGACTCGCCGCCCGCACGCCCAGCGCCCCCGCCGCCGCGGCCCACCTGCGCCCCCGCGCGCCCAGCGAGGACAGCGGGCTCCCCGCCCCGCCCGGCTCCCCGCCGCAACTCCAGCGGCCAGCACCGCAGCCCCGCCGCCCCCCGCCGCACTCACCGCTCACGGGCGCGACTGCCCCTGAGGCCAGGGCAGGGGCGGGGGCGCGGGCCGGGGCCGGGGGGTGCCGCTCGCCCGGCGCATGGGCTCCGTCCGCGGCGGGTGCGGCTCGGGCTGCGGGCGGCGGACGCTCGGCCGGGCCAGCGCACGCCCCGCCCCGCGCCCGTCCGTCAGCCCAGCGCCGCCTGCCATTGGACGCATGCGGCTGTCCGCGCCCCAGACTCGCCCCGCCCCGCCGCGCTCCGCTCCGGTTGGCCGAGCGGCCCGCCCGTCAAGGGCCGCAGATGGGGGGCTTCCGGGAGCGGCGGTGAGGGCGGTGCCCGGCTGGGTGGCCCTCGTGGGCCGGGGCCTTGGGGGCTGGCTCGCTTGGCGCCGGATGAGAGTGAGAGGGTCGGGGTCGCGGGGCCGGGGGCGACGTCTTCTTCGGGGAAGGCCTGGACTCTCTTGAGAGCAGGCTGGACTCACGGAGAGATAGAGACCCCGCGAGGATGCGGGTCCGCGGCCGGGTGTGGACTCGCTGGGGTCGCCGGGGTCGGGCTCGAGCCCCTGCGCTGCTAGGGGAGCCCCGCGCCGGGCTCCTCGGCATCTCCCTGACGCGCAGGCGCGCCCGCGCCCCCCGAGGCCTTCCCAGCTCAGAGCCCCGCAGCCCACCCACGGGGCCCCGGGACGGGAGGGACAGCCTGGGGCCGAGCCCCAGGGCGGGCGGAGCCCCCAGGACCAGCACCACGGACGCCCCCCGGGCTTGGAGTAGAGAGAGGCAGGGGGCCGCAGGGCCGAGGGTCTGGCGCCAGGAGCAGGCCGGGGCCGCGCCGGAAGCCTGGGACCCCTATTGGCCCGGGACCTGGCTGCCCTGCGCCCTCTTCCCCGCAGGTGGCTCCGAGATGGGCGCCCCCCACAAGACGCCTGGCAGCCTCGGGAAGGGGGGGGGTCCTTCAGCGCGGCCCAGCCGGGGCGCCGCGGCTGGGCGGGTGCGTCTGACCCGCGGAGCAGCAAGTCCGGCTCCATCTTCTTACTCCGTTCCGGGGTCTTGCTTCCCACTTACCCAGCGCGCAGCCCCACCCGGGGCTCCGAGGAAGGCCACTCTCCAGCACCCCCTCACCGCCAGCCTCCCCCAACTTGGACAGGCCCTGCAGACAACCGGCCCACCCAGCTCCCCCAAACCCGGAGGTTCCAACCCTGCAGAAGCTCACCATGTGGCCCAATTAACTAGCGGTACCCAGCAAATCCAACGCAAAAGTCGCCGGAGGGAGGATAACCTGAAGTCTCCCCCGACCCCAAGCACAAATATGCACATTCTGTCTCCTTTCAAGACTCTCAAAAAGATATGTTTTTAACATTTTTAAAAATTTCAAAGTAACGCATAAACACACCCTCGTTATTTACAAGAAAGAATGGTGCAGTACACATGAGGCTGAACCTCCCTGTGCTCAGCCGGCACCCCCTCCCATCCTTATCCCCTCCCCCGCCGGCTCGGTGCTATCCCCTGGAGCTCACCCCACTGCAGGCCGTGACCTTGGCGGGCCCCCTGTGGGGCCGCCCCCGTTCCCACGACGGCGCCGACCCCACAGGCCGTGGCTGTGTCCGCTGGCCGTCCCGCGCAGTGCACCGCGGCTACAACAGAGCCCGGCTCGCGGCCGACGTGCGTAGACACGAAGTAAAGGCGGATGAATGAAAGCGGGTAGTGGCGTCCCTTGTGGGCGCGGACACTCAAGACTCCTCTCCAGGTGTCCAGCTCCGCACTCCCCTCGTCCTCAGGGGGGTCCTCTCTAACAGCGCTTCCTCTTATCGTGGCATCGACCAACTTGCAAGTGGAGTCAAATCGCACAGGGCCTAGGCCTCCGGAACGACCCTCACACGGGTGCTTCCCACCTGGGACAGGTGGGCGCGCGTCTCCACCCCAGACCGCCTTTGCAGGGGGCTGACACCTGTCCTGTCTGCGCCCCCGGCTTGGTGGCGTGTCACCTCCGCCCCAGCTTGCCTCCCAGCCCGAGGGGCGCCCACGCGCGTCCCTGGAGGTACCAGCCGGAGCCCCCAGCTGGGTTGGCTGCTGCCCCGCCCCCGCCGCCCTGCCCTAGCAACTGTTGCTAAGGGGCGTGGCTTGGCCCGGTGGCGCCTGAGACGTTCCCGCGGCTCATGAATATTTGAGTATTCAAATGAGGCTCTGCCTCCGTTGCCACGGCGCCCAGGCCCCGCAACCCCGCGGCCGGAAGAACACCCGGAGTTGGAGAGCGCCAGCCGGCGGCGGAGGGCGCCCAGGACTGGGCACCGGGGCCCACCCCTCAGGTGAGAGCCCAGGGTACCTTGGGGTTCGGGCCGTAGGCCTCGCTATCTCCCCGGTGCCGGAGGGGAAACTGAGCGCAGGGGTCGGGCGCGGGGATGAAGCAGCAAAGCCAGTGGGGACTCGGTGATGCCCCCCAATGTCAAATCTGGTCCCCCAGGGACCCTAACTACACCACTTCACGGGGACAGGAGGAGCCCCAAGCCCTGCCTCTGGGGGAGAGAGAGGCAAGGACCCAGACTCTGCTCTGGGGTCTCCCCGATGAGGACCTAGGAGGGGAGCCAGCCTTCCTCGTGTGATGAAGGGATGGAGGGACAGAGCGGACACAGAAAGCCTATGAGCCAGACAGGGGCTGTAGGGAAACAGAGGCCCCAGGTTTCCAGCTGGGGGGCCTTGGGAGGTCCATGGAGCAGCAGGGCAGGGTGGGAGCAGGGCCATGAAGAGAGTGGACAGGTTCCACCCAGTGCATGAATGTGAAGGGACAGTGCCCAGATGGGAGCCACAGCCTCCAACCCAGGCCCTGCTCCTTGGACCCCAAGACCTTCACGCTTGCCTGGGCCGGTATTCTGGGCCCAGTCATGGGCAGGACCTCGGGTCAACTGCTCTCAGGCACAGAAGGAAGAAGACGGCAAGCTCGGTCCTTATGCTGCCACAGGTGTCCCAGGGCAGCAGCCTGGCTGGCCCACACCCTATCCATAGTCCCAGGCTGGCAGGCCTGGGGTGGGGGTGGGCAACATCTTCCCAGGGGGCACAGCAGTGGGGTCCTCCTGGGAGGCTTGGGGCCTTTCACCAATTGGAGAAAGGGAGTCAGCAGAGGGAACTTTTGGAAAGAAATCCTGCTGGAAACTCCATGAGGCTCTATGCTGGGGCCCACCTCATGGCCTTCACCTTACTGGATCCTCGGTGTATGGGTCACTCTCCAGACAAGGCCACTAAGGCACACAAAGCCTGGGCAGCTTGTCCCAGGGCCCAGCAACCCCTCCCACCACCTCTGTCAAAACCCAGCTGACCACTCCGCCAGCCGTTCGGGGGAGGGTCTCTAGACCTGATGGAGAGGATGAATCATGAATGTCCACAGGGGGTGAGAGATGAGAGTGGTGGTCAGAATTTGCACCTGCCACCTTCACGGATTCCTCTGGTGAATATTTCAGAGCCTCTCTTCTGCCCACTGTGGACACAGCAGGCAAGCGTCCTGCCTGCGAGCCCAATTGTCTTCGGGCGAGGTGCTCACTCAGCTGAATGTGTCGTAAAACACGAGGGTTGTAGAAGCGGTCAGTCTTAGCAGGAAAGTAAATCTGGGAAGGGCAGGAGAGAGTGCAGGAGTGGGGGTCAGCAAGGCCTTGACCCAAGATGGAGGGAGGTGGCCAGGATGTTCTGGGCAGACTTCTGGCTCTGCCCCCGGAGATGATTCCAGGATTGAGGGCCAGATACAGGCATCTGCATCTTTAAGGAGCAATGCCAGAGGAGCCTGGTGCAGGTGGTCTGGGGACACACTAGACAACCTTCCCTGGGGTCTAGGTTCAGGGGGCTCAGGCAGGACAGGATGCCAGGGAGGCCAGACCATGGAAGACAGTCCAGAGCAGCAGACCCAGGACCCCTTTTGGAGAGAGGGTGGAGTCAGGGATGGAGGGAAGCAGGGATTTGAATGAGGACCATTTGCACTGGACAGACCCAGAGGGACTCCAGCATCAGTCACCCACCCAGCTGTCTTCCTTGTCAGCTGGGCCCGATACCCCATCAGGATGGTGGGAAGGACCTGAGCCCTTACCACCTCCACACCCGCTCCCTTCTGGGTCCTGTGACCTCAGCTCAGCCTGTCCCAGGTCCCCTGGGCATGGTAACCTGGCCAGGAGGCCAACCCAATCTCTCTTGCAGGTGCCACCTGAGGCCACATGCCGCCCCCTTGCCCGGATGTTTGACCCACAGTGGGAAAAGGCAGCTCCCTCCAGGTGAGGGGGCTCAATGGGCACGGGGTGGGGAGGGTATGCCTGAGACCCTAGTCCTGGGCCAGCCAGGCTCAGAGACCATCACAGCACAGGGCCTGAGGCAGCAGCTTGCCGCTGGTCACAGCAAGCCTCCAAGCAAACAGAGCTGCAGCCAGCACCCCTGGCATGGACCCTGAAGGATGGGCAGCAACACAGGGAGGGTGACTCGCCCAGGCAGGGGGTGTGAGCCAAGGCTCAGGGAGGGGACTGCGAGACCCCCAGGCTGGCAGAGAATAAGTGGGTGAGGGCACCGTGAGAGCCTTCTCCAGGCCCACGGTGGGTTCCGGGGGCTTGCTGTGTGCGGGGACATGTCGAGGACTGTGTGGGGGTCAGAGGAAGAGCAAAGGCTTAGCTGCCTTGCCCTCTGCCTATCCCGGCAGGTCGGATGTGCATGGACCAGGCCTGGGACAGAGCCCACAGGCCTCGGCCGAGCACAGCCAGTGTCCAAGTGCAAGAGCTGAGCTGGCAGGGCCTGCACAACCCCTGCCCGCAGAGCAAGGACCCAGGCAGCCATCCGGGCAGCCACAGCAAGCAGCTGGTGGAAGAGTATCTGTCACCCGCCCGACTGGTGAGTGCTGGGGGCTGGGAGGCTCGGGCCGCAGGGCCTGCATGGGGTGATGTTCTGGGACCAGCACCCAGCTTGCCCTCTGTCCCCAGCCCTCCTAGCCTTGCCTGGTTGACAGATGCCCTCAGTCCCCACTGTGTCCCCCATACCTGCTCCACCTTTCAGGGCCAACCCTAGGGGCTTGGTAACACAGATGTCCCCCAGGCATTCGGGTCACAGAAGGGACTGAGCCAGGCAGGAACTCCACAAGTGTTTGCTGAGCACCCACTGTGTGCTGGGCTCCGGGGACCACTCAGTGAACCACTTCGTGAACCAGAGAGGAGGCCCCTGGTTCAAGCAGCTGAGGTTCTGGTGGGAGACAGCCCAACAGCTCCTCAACAGCCCACTGCCACCATCCTAGGGGACAAAGACAGGCTCACGGCTGTGTGCCACCTCCAGGCCCACCAGCTCTAGGGGCTTGCGTTGGGTCTGTTCTTGGGTTTCATCTGGAGATGAGCACCTTGCCCCCGCCAGGGCAGGGCCTTCTCTGGCAATGGCCACACAGCCAAGCACAGTTACAACGTCTGCTCGTGTCACATCCGCTCATACTCTACCAGCCAAATCCATCCATGGCCACAGTCAAGAAGGATGAGGCAGGGAAGCATCTGCCACCTGCTCTAGTCCCACTGCCAAAGGCAGGGATGTCACTGGGAGGGAGTGACCACTGTCCGGTTCCCAGGGCTGACTCCATATCAATTTCTGCAGAAGGCCCTGGCCCGGGTGGATGACCTCCGACTGGTGAGCGTGCTGGAGATGCGTGTGGATACTCACGAGAACAGCCTGGGGAACTTTGGTAAGAGCCCCTCCCTGTCCACATGGCTGCCACTGTCAAGACCAGGCCTCTCTTTGAGGGTCTGCTCACTTGTACCTTGCCCACCAGGCTCTGGTTTTGGAACACTGCACCCCACAGGCCTGCCCTGCGCCCCACAGACTGCCCTGCACCCCAAGAACCCACCCTGCACCTACAAGGCCGCCATGTACCCCATGGGCCTGCCCTGTACCACCTCTTTCCAGGGATTGGGGACTCTGTCTTATAGGGTCAGTGCCCTCTTCTTTGAAGGAGTCAATAACTCAGAACTCTTTCCCAGGGGCTTTGGGTTGCAAAAGGACATGGGCTGGGGGTTCCTGTGCTCTGGCACCCAGTTCTGCAATCTGAGGGAGGCTATGGTCTGGGTGCCTGTGAGTGGGCCATGGGAGATGGCTTGGGGGTGGGACCCAAGCTGCAGCAGCCCCACCCACGCCAGCCAGGCTCCTCTCCTCCAAGCCGAGTCCTGGAGTCCAGTGGCCTCAAGGCCTTCCTCATGGCCCTGTCCACTCCAGTGCACCTTCTGCACCCTGCCCTGTGAGCCTGCTTCATTTGGGCCGGCCCACAGATGGAAGCATGCAGCCCTGAGATTGCCCTGGGCCTCAGAGCAGCCAGCAGGCCGCAGGAGCCAAGGGGCGCTGATGCCCCTGGAGGGCCAGGGCAAGGGGGCAGGGCCCTGCCACCAACCTCTCCTTCCTGTGGCCCCATAGGGCTACACCTGCCCAACCTCAGCCAATTGAAGTTGAATGGCAGCCGCCTGGGCTCTGTGAGGTGAGTGCCCCTCCTGGGGACCACGGTGTGGGGAGGGGGGCTTTCCTCCCTGGGGGTGGGGTCCTGCAGGGGCTGAGGCGAGAGCTCACTTGGGGTGGGGTCTCTCCTGGGTGGATCCCCGTGAAGGATGGATGTCCTGCCATCTCTGGCTCCCAGCCCTAATGCCTGCCCCTCGAGCCTGACTCTGGCACATGTAGCTCGTGTCACCCACGCCCGGTAGGTTGGAGGCACCTGCTGAGGGTGACATGTGTCACCCAGAGCCATGGTCAGGGTCAGGCCAGTCATGCCAGGTCGGGTGGCTGTAAGGTCTGCAAGGACCCACACTTGGGTGCCCAGAAGGCACCCACTGACTTTCAGCAAAGGGTCCTCAACCAGCCAAGGGTCTCTGGTGGGCACCCCAACACCAACCAGGGCTTTGGGGCTTTGGGCACCCCTGCACTTTTCACTGCAACCCTGGGTGGTGTCCCTCAGCCAGCAGGGCCAGGAGCTTGCGGGTAGCACTGGTACCCATCACCCTCACACCCTGCGAGAAGAGCAGGTGGGCACGGCCTCTGCTGAACAGAGGCCAGACCACAGACCCCACGGAAGAGATGACAGCACTTTAATAATTAACCTAAAAGACAACATTCAAAACTGAGGACAGGTGAATGGTTTTGTTTATCTCATTGGCCTGGAAAGAACAAAGCTGAAGAAATATCAGACTTTATTTTTGATGTTTGAGCAAAATAGGTTTCATGAAAACATTGCTGGTTTTATGTAGCCAGGGCCAGCCAGCATAAGGCAGGGGGATTCCAGTGAAAATTCTAGAAAATTCTCCAGATGTTTTAAGTGGGCACTAAGTGCCCAGTCATTTCCAGGTGAGGCGATAAAGGTCTTTGTTAAGCAAATTTGCTTTAAATGTCTTCATTATTTATACTGATGTTTATCAAAAGACATCAAAGAAAGTTTTGATGAAACACTTGAAGACTTGGAAACAGAAGTTAAGAAAATTGGAAGACTCTCTAGTCCTCCGGCCCTCTGTGGGCAGCCCACAGCAGAAGCAGTGGGCGGACTCACGGCCCGAGTGGCTCCCACATGACACCACGTCCGAGTAAGGATCCAGAAAACGGGTTTTCAGAAAGGCATCTTTATTACATGATTCAGCAATATCCTGACAGAGGTACCAATAATTCCTTTAGCTTAACAAAAACAAAAAATCATATTTATTCCTTCCTTGTTAAGGTTTACAAATTAGCTCAAAGAACCACAAAAGTACATAAAAATCATATGAAATAAAGGATGAAAACTATAAACAGAAGGGGAAGGTATTATAAAGTTGAGAAATATGATATACCGTTTGTGACAAAACAAAATGCTCAATTCCAAGAAAACAAACAAAAAAAGTAATTCCAAGAAAAATGATTAGATCATAAATTTTATGAAAACGTGTTCTGTTCCTTGATAACAACAGTGAAAAATGCGATGGATCTTGAAGTTCTTTTGCCGACTGAATCCTAAAACTTGGCCAAGTGACGTTTGCAAACCTCCATGGGTTGACAGTGAACAAAAATTTGTAAAAGGAAACTATCTAATTAAATATGACAGTCCAATAACGTAGTATTGTAACTTAGCTGGAAATAAAGATGTTAAAGACACTAAAATCCGCAGCAGCATTTTAAGGGCTGGAAAAGATTTAATTTATTGGCTGTCGGTGCATCTGAAGCTGAGGGAATAGCCAGCACCTAAAGAGATGGCGGGTGTGAGGACAAGCTCCCCACACGCAGGGCTGGCTTCCTGACAGCCCTCAGTGCAGGGGAAAGGCATTGACGAGCCTGGCGTGCTTCTCCACGTCAGTCAGACACGGGCACCTGTTCCTTAGTACCGCTTGCATGGGTAAAACCACACTAGCAATCTCTAAAACTCAACAACTAGTTTGGAAATTATTAAAATAATTGAATGGACAGTTTTCACTATGACAATGGCGGGCGTTCCCTCCTGTGACTAAGGCATCACGCCTCACCTGGTGCACCTGTGCTAATTTCTCAGGTGGGTTCTGCCCTTTTCTTGTTGACTTCTGGCAGGTCTTTGTGTAGCCTGAGCGTGTTCTGGACTTTGCAAGACTCTTCGCCCTACCTCTTCCCGTTGACTCTGACGATGGCAGCCTTTGCTTACACAGAAACCCTTCATGTTGATTTGCTCCAAGCCCTAGGTTCTGCTTGGTGCTTTGGGTGTTATTTAGGAGGCTGGTTCCCACCCTCAAGGTCATAGAGACATTCTACTTTTTCCTCTGTTCACTTTATGGTCTCGCTTTTTACTTTCAGGTCTTTAATCCAACTTATCTGCGAGGTCACCTTCAATTGTGGCATAAAGTTGGGACCCAGGTTTATTTTCCCCCATACAGTGAGTGACTTCCCAACACCATCCACCCAGCAGTCCGTTACTTTCCTACTGATCATGGTACCATCTCTGCCGTTGATCAAGTCCACGTGTGTGTGGAGATATGTCTATGAGCTCTCTGTTTCATCCATTGGTCTGTTAGCATCTGATACCTTCTCTCGGTTTTCCTTTTGCCAAGTTGACCTATTCTTGAACACTTATTCTTGCATTGGAATTTTGCAATCAGTTTGTTGGGTTTCACACATACTAATCTTTCTGGGATTTTTTTAAAATTAAAAATGATTCACCTGCTAATTTGGGTTTATACATTAAGTTCTATTCCTCCATGAATATGGTATAGCTGTCTATTCATGTATTCTGTTATATTTTCAGTAGAGTCTTTAAACTTCCTCTGTAAAGTTTATTATCAGTTGGAATGCTTTCAGCTGCAAGTTACAGAAACCTGTATCCAACTGGCCTAAACAATGAGAAATTATTTATTCCTTCAGTGCGTACTATGGGCCAAAATGTTGTAAGCACTGAAGATACATCAGTGAACAGCACAGATAAGAATCTCAGTGTCCCACGGAGCAGACGAGAAGGCCAGCTTTGGCTCTTCCAGGGTGGGTTAATTCAGTACAGGACCCTCTGTCCTCATGTGTGTCCCCTCACAATGCACAGTGGCTTCTGCAGCCACAGGGATCCTTAACATTGATGGGCTGAGGGAGTGTGTTAATTCTCTAGGGCTGCTGAATGAAGCACCATGAACTGGGCAGCTAGAACAGCAGAAGTTTATTCTCTCCCAGTCCTGGAGGCCAGAAGTCAAGATCAAGGTGTTAGCAGCGTTGGTTCCTTCCTAGGACTGTGAGGGAGAACCCATCGCCTTCCTTTCTCTGGTGGTTTGCTACTATCTTTGGCATTCCTTGGCTTATAGACACATCACCCCAATCTCTGCCTTCATGGTCACATGGCATTCTCCCTGTGTCTGTGTCTGTGTTCAAATTCATCTTTTTATAAGGGCACCAGTCACATTGGATTAGGGCCCACTCTACTCCAGCATGACCTCATCTTAACTAATTCCATCTGCAATGACCCTATTTCCAAATAAGGTCACATTCTGCAGTACCTGGGGGGTTAGGACTTCAACTTGTGAATTTGAGGTGGGGGCTGGTCACAATTCATCCCATAACAGGCAATCTGCCCTCCTGTGTCCATTAGTAAGAACAAGGGAAGTTCCCCAGCATCCTTCATGTGTTTCTTTGGCTAGAACTGCATCACATATACCCTTTCCTATACCAACTACTAGCAAGGGGATGGAATTATGATTGGCACGGGCTTACAGGACCCACCTGCCCTGTCCAACTTGGGACAGGGCAGGACACCAGCCTCCTTTGGAGCCAGGGCTCCCTGAAACCAGGACTAAATTAATGCCCACATATGTATAGTATGTTTACAATCATGAATGACGTCCTGTTTCTATTGTATTTTCTGGTTGATTATTGCAAATATAGAGAAACACTATGTTGGTTTAAAATAGATTTTAAAAATCAATACAAAAGTATTGATTTTTATAAATGGATCTATTATATCTGGCAATATTGTATCTTTACTTTGTACTGGGCAATATTGCCAAACTCTCACATTAATTCAAATAATTTGTTAATTCAGTTGGGGTTTCTGTACTGATGTCATGTTATCGGCAAGTTCTGAGTGTTGTCTTTCACTCTCAATCTTCATGCTTCTTTTTCTTGTCTTACAGCCTTGGCCAGGACCTGTTAACCAGCATGGTCTTGCACAGACAGATAGACAGATAACGCGTATATAGCAGCAGTGATGGCAGCAGGCATTCTGGGTTTGTTCCTGATCTTAATGAGTCTGTGTCTAAGTTCCTCTGCGTCTGTTTACATGATCATAGAATGATATTTCTCCTTTAGTCTATTAAGGTACTGAACTCCACTGACAGACTGTGATGGTCGCTCATCCTTGAATTATTTTAAAATCTGTTTTCATGAGTGACAGCCTTTGAATTCCCTCGTATTGTACTCCTCCAGTTCCAGAATCAAGGACATCCTCATAAGGTGGCCTCTCCCTTTCGTTGTTCTTTTCGACTGCTCTATTTTTTAAACTTCCTGTATAAGAAATTGTAGAAGACAGAGATTGTCTATTCCGTGATAGTTCATTAGAACTTAATTTTAAAACTGGTCCAGACCTGGGGACTTAGGGGGGTGGGGAGGGTTTAATCACCATTTAATTTCTTAAATGGCTATTAGTCTAGTCAAGTTTTCTATTTCTTTCGGCGCCAGCTTTGACTAGGTTTTCAAAAATGTTGGTATATACTTTGTTCATAATGGTCTTTCATTGTTTTAAGTTGCTGCATGGCTGTAACTATTCCTGTTTTTAAGTTCCCTACATTTACTTGCATTGTCTCTCTCTTTACCCTCGGTCAGTCTTACCAGAGGATTGTCTGTTAATTTTTTCAAGAATCAGCTCTGGGCTCTGTTAATCTTCTCTACAATTGTTCTGGGTGTTACTAGTTTTATCCTAATTTATTACATCTTTCCTTCTTGTTATTTTTCTTATTTGCTGCTTTTCTTTTTCTAGCTCTTTGAGCTGAATGCTCAGCTTAATTATTCTAATCCTTCCGATTTTTTGATAAATATATTTAAATATCTAAGTCTCTCTTTATGTGTGGCTTTCGGCAGGGTTCCACACATTCTGTACACTTTGCTTTTTGTCGTTAGTTCTAAGTATTTGGTAATCTTCCTATTTAATCTGAGATGAGGCAAAATCTACTAGTAATTCCCCAGTCCTTATTCTTCTAGAATAACAGGATCCCCCATATCTCGCGGGGCACGTAGCCACCCCAAAGAAAATCCTGGTGTTTCCCAGTCTCCCTTGCAGCTGGGCCGGGCTGTGTATCTGGGGTCTGAACCATAGGTCACGAGCAGAAGATGTGTGCTGACTCTGAAAAGAAACAGACTACAGCAAGAATGCCATCACAGAAACAAAGACAGACTTGAAAGAAATACTGTACCACAGGAAACGCATACCAGACAGTGTATGGAAGACAGGACAGAGTCCTGGAGATGGAGGGCAGACAGAGGAGGTCTGAGATGGACATAATTGAAATCTCTGCAGAAGGAAACTGAAACAATAGAACAGAACAAATATTTAAAGATTAAAGAAAACTTGTCGGACATAAAAGAAGACTTTCATCAACAGATTGAAAGAAAAAAGTGAAACTGGCTTGCCACACTGAAACATACCCTAATAAAGATATAGATAAAATTTGGGGGCAGCCAAGAAAAGAGATCAAGTCTTCCTTTAAGAAGGAAAAAAAATGCAGTTTTCCTCAGACTTTTCCATAGAAATACTTGAAGCCAGAAGGCAGTAGAAGGATGCCAACACAGCCCAGCTGAAAGATAATGTGAACCGAGAATTTCACACCCAGCCAACATTTGGAATGAGTGAGAATCAGGGGAAGTAGTTTGATCAGCCCCCCTTGGGGAGATTACTAGACACAAGTTTCAGCCAATTAAGAGATGACTGGAAAACCCATTTAAGGCAATAGACAGGATAAATATGGAGTTTCCGTAACTGCAGGACACAGACGACAGCTCCTGTGGAGATGAGGGTGACAGAAGAAAACTCAAAGACTCAACGGACGGGCTAGACGGTGGCTGAGTCATGAGCGAAGGGGATTTGTGACCTGGAAGATGGGTCTGGAGAAATTACCCAGCCAGCAGAAACACGAGGCTGGTCAGGGAACGCCTCCGAGATAAGGCACCGTGTCCACATGGGCGAGGTGAGGAGACAGCCTTTAAGCAGAGGAGGGAGTCCTCAGGCGTGAGAACGAGGACAGGCTCCAGTGACACAGGGAACCGGCACAGCTCGAGTGGGACAGCCCCCAGGGAGACGCGGCAGCCGCCCTGAGCCATCAGGGGAGTCACGCATGGGGCCACTGCCACCTCCAGCAACTGGTCCCCACCAAAGAAGCCACCTCATCACCTCGTCACCCAACAGGGAAGCCCCCCCACATCAGTGTCCCCAGTGGTGGCTCGGCACCTCCAAGGAGCATTTCAGACCCTCACTCCCCATCTGAATGCCCAAGGAGCTATTACTACTGTAATTAGAAACATTACAATCCCTGCAGTGTGAATGGGAAAGGTCAAAACAGAGGATCCCCAAGGAAGCAGAGACGGTGCAAGGAGGGGAGTAAAACTTCCCAGACCCTCCAACTGTTATTCTGAGAGGCACAGAAGAAGATGCGGCTTCTCTGCCTCTTCGAAACAAGAAAAACACGCTGCAAGAGAAGACCAGAGGACAACGAAGAGCACTGGCAACGAAACACGTGGTGGCCAGCACAAAATGTTAATAGCAGCATGGGAAGACGAGGAAACCTCCCAGAAAGCAGAAGGAAAGGCACAGAGATGGAAACGGGAGAGAGGAGGAGAGAGAACAAGACTCAGGCTCAGAGGACGGACGAGGGGCAGAGCTCCCCGACGGAAGACCAGAGAACATGGAGGAGAGAAAATAACAAGAAATCACATCGAGAACATCCCAGAAGCCAATGGAAAGGAGATGCAGCAGTGGGCCCTGCCCTGGCAGGAGACGTGGGACACCCCGGCCGAGAGGACCCCGCAGGCAGAGGTGGGGCCCAGAGAGGCCGGGGGCAGAAGGTCTGCCTCCCGCAGTTGTTCTAAGAGGGGAGAGCCCTGGCCTGCCCATCTGCAGGGGAGGGTGGCAGGGGCGAGTCCAGGGCATGGGCAGGGGACTGGCCCCAGGGAAGGGGTGTGCGAGCTCTTGCAGGCACATCTGGGCTGAGGAGGGCTGCAAGCTGAGGAAGTCATCCACAAGAGAGGCCGAGGGAGAGAGGACAGGAGAGCCCCCCAGGCCGATCCCCCCGGGGAAGGGGCTGTCTCGCCTACCCCATTAGAGCAGGCAGCAGGTGCGGCTGGGCTGAGCTGTCCAGCACCAGGGCAGCTCCCCGCGGCCAAGCCCAGGCCCTCCAGGGGTCACATTCTGCCCGTGCCCGAGACTAGAAGGCTGCAGCAAGGAGGCAAGGCAGGGAGCTAGGGGGCTCTGGATCCCCTTCCTCAGCCTAGAGGCTGCCAAGAGCCACAGTCACAACGGCCCCTGCACCTGGAAATAGCCAGCCGTGAGTGGTGGCTGGCACGAGGCATGGCACAGAGGCTTCGTGGCCACAGACAGGGCCCTCGACCCCAGGACAGCACTGACCAGCCAACCCTGCCCTCTACAGAGACCTGGGCACCTCCCTAGGCTGCCTGCAGGTGCTGTGGCTGGCTCGCTGTGGCTTGACCGACCTGGATGGCATCGGCTCCTTCCCGGCCCTCAAGGTGGGTGTGGTCACCCTGGGCTGGGGAGAGGGCACCAGGCCAGGCCCTGGCTGAGACCCCCTGCTGCCCCAGGAACTCTATATCTCCTACAACAACATCTCGGACCTGAGCCCACTGTGCCTGCTCGAGCAGCTGGAGGTGCTAGACCTGGAGGGCAACAGCGTGGAGGACCTGGGGCAGGTGCGGTACCTGCAGCTGTGTCCGCAGCTGGCCACACTCACCCTGGAGGGCAACCTGGTGTGCCTGCGGCCAAGCTCTGGCCCCTCCAACAAGGTGCGTGTTGTGGCCGCCCAGTCAGCTGAGTGCACGGGAGGGGGAGGCGCTCTGTGGCTCTGGCCCCCTGGCCCTCCCACAGCCCGGGGACTCCTCGCCCACCTGAATGCTGGCCATGCCCAGGCCAGGCAGCAGGAGCATCCAGGGCACATCCACCAGGCACAGGCCACCTGTACCCTGTGGCTTGTTCACCGTGAGCTCATTCTCCTGTGTCGCTGGAGGCCTGGCAGCCACCAACGCATCCTCATGGGCCAGGACGAGACCCCACGGGGCCATATGCATACATGCCATGCCCCTTGGCCCACGCATGCACCCTGTGAGGTTGTCTGTGCACATGCCACGTGGAACCACGCACGTTCTGTACAGCCTCCATGTAGAATCACGTACACGCAAACGTGCACACACACACACACCCTGCCCAGAGCACCCCCATCCCCTGCAGGCTTGTGCACTCCCTACATGGAATGCACTCAAATATCACAGGCCTGTGCACACCTCACACAGCTGCACACGCCCCTGCACTGCCCGTGCACACCCAGAGCTCACGCTGCCTGCCCTGCTACCTGCTGCTCAGTGGTGCCAGTACACAGTGGCCGAAACTAGGCCAGGGCTCTGAGCTCAGGGCAGCTCCATAGGCCAGAGGGCACCACTGGACCCTGGCTGTGAACCTGGAGCGTGAGAGCACATACAGGTGAGAGCCCAGGGCCCCCGCAGTCCCGGGTGTCCAAGAGTGACCAAGGCCAGCCCTGGCTCCCCCCGCAGGTCTGGGGGAAGCAGCCACACAATAAAGCTGGGCTGAAGGGCGCACTGGACCCAGGCCTGCCACTGCCCCCACCCCCCAACCCTGCAGGTGCCCCCAGGCTACAACTACCGGGTGGAGGTGAGGAAGCTCATCCCCCAGCTGCAGGTCCTGGATGAGGCTCCAGCCACGCACACAGGCCTGCCGGCCTCATGGAAGCTGGACCGGGACTGGCACATGGTGAAGGAGGCCATCAAGGAGGGCGGTGTCCTGGACGGCCTGCTCCCCAGGCTGGGTATGGCAGCCATCTACCCAGCCTCTGCCAAGGGCTGCCCCACCCGGCCCGGAGACCTCGCCCCCTGAGCCCCGGGAGAGGTCTCCACCCCCATCCACCCCCAGGAGGAGAGGTCTCCACTTCCATCTCCCCTCTGCAGGCCTCTCAGAGATGGAAAGTCGCATCTTGTATCCCTCCTCAGCCCTAATCTCTCGTCCCCAGAGCCCTGCACACCTGCCCCCAGGCCAGGACACCCTCCCTGTGAGCAGCACCCGGTGGGACCTCCCCACCAATCCACAGAGGGAGCAAAGGGCCAAAACCTGCCACCCCATGGCACTGGCCCTCAGGACACACAGATGGCGGGTGGCGGGGGTTTGTGGACAGAATCTGGGGGGAGCTCTTGGGCTGGCCAGCTGGCATGGGCCTTGGTAACCACTGATTTGGAATCTCGGACAGATCATCCCCATGGAGCCCCCATTCGGAGACTCAGCCCCGAGCTGTCCTTGTCCGAGACCCAGCCCCAGGCCCCTAGGTTCTGGCCCCTGTCCCCGCTGGTCCCTGGGGGACCGCTGTCTGAAGGCCTGCTTCCCAAGGACCCAGCCCCAGAAGGCGATGCCAGCAACCTCACCCACGGTAACTGACCCGCCTCAGCGTGAAGCCGCCCCGCAGCCCCTGAGCCGGGAACCAGGCGCAGACACACCCTCTTCCTCAGGCGCTGGCCGAGTCCTCTGCGGGAACCCCACCAAAGGCCTGCGGGAACGTCGGCACCAGAGCCAGGTACACCCTGCCCCCACAAGTGGGCCAGGACTCCAGCACTCTGGCAGTGGACCAGCCTCTTGGCTCTCTGGAGGAGAGTGGCCCAGCGTACTGGCCTGGCAGTACCCTGCCCTAAAGCCTTTCCAGGGGCCCCCAGCTCTCCTGCACCCTCCCCAGCTGACTCAGTCCTTCTGCCCCCAGGCTACTGCCCACCTAGCCCCCTCAAAGGCCATGCCCCCAGCCAGCCCTTTCCCTCCTCAGGCCTGGGCACCCCCAGAGCAGCTGCCCCCACGCAGGCCAGAAGACCTGGCGGCCAGTGCCTCCACTCCAGAGCCTGACCCTTTGGATGACCATGACCTCCTGTCTTGGGCTGGGCTTCGGGCCTGGAGGGAGCTGAGCCTGAGGTGG
The DNA here is from genome assembly GCF_037783145.1 of Equus przewalskii. Classification (NCBI taxonomy): domain Eukaryota; kingdom Metazoa; phylum Chordata; class Mammalia; order Perissodactyla; family Equidae; genus Equus; species Equus przewalskii. Next base: position 32,937,752 of record NC_091841.1, read on the forward strand.
GTGCCCCTCCCCCACCAAGCCCTACTGCCTTGTGTGTCCCCCATCTGGTGGGGGCTCACAGCCGGGGGCTGCCTTGGCCAAGCAGTCACTGGTTCCAGGATGGTCAGAGGAGCTGGTCATGGGAGCCTAGGGCTGGGGGTCATCCCAGAGTCATACTCATTTGGGATTGGCTCCGGGGGGGGGCGGGGAAGGGGCAGGGCTGCAGCCTCTCCCTCTCTCCCCACCCCAATCCCCTCCCATGTAGGTGCCTGGAGTCCCAGCAGGAAGGGGCCACAACCCCCCAGTGCCCACGGAGAGGCCCTGAAGAGCAAAAGGACCAGGCTGGGCCCAAGACGTCCCCCAGCCCCCTGAGCCCCACCCCAGGTACTGAGAGTGACCCCACACACCACCCCACGATGGGGTCTCACCTCGGACCAGCCCCCTCTTCAGCCAGGCTCTGAGAGAGGCTGTGACACGGAGGTCACAGCCTGGGAGTGGAGGGCTCACAACCAAGGGGTTCCCATGCCAAGTCACCCTCCCCTAAGCCCATGGGACCATGAGGCCACTGGGGCTGGACGCAAGAGAGCGAGAAGGTGCCCCAGCAAAGGGCCCAGCCTGAAAGACCGAGCAGCCCCAGGGAGGGCGGCAGGCCACCAGCTGGTCCAGGAGGCCAGGCAGAGAGGGGTGCCGCCCTCACTCTCAGACAGGGCCTGTGCTGGGCTGGAGACACAGAATTAAGGCAGGGAGGCCCCCACCCCGACGGACACTGGCTTCACAGTGACCCCGGCTGAGCGGAGAAGATGCAGGGGCTGCAAAGCAGAGAGACCCCTCACCCAGGAGCACCCAGGAAGGCTACCTGGAAGAAGGGTCAGAGCAGACTGGTGGAAGAGCTGGGTGGGCGAGCCTGAGGAAGGGGCACTGGAAGCAGGGGGCAGCAGGAGCACAGGCTCAAGGTTGTCCAAATGACACTCTGGGGGGCTGGGGTCGAGGGGACAGCAAAGGGGCCAGAATGGAGCAGGGACAGGGCAGGCCAAGCCTCTGCTCTTCCAGGTGCTGGCTGGCGCCTAGGGGGAGGTGCCCTGAGACCCGCTAGTCAGGAGGAGTCCACAGCTAGCTACCTAGTGGAAGGGTGCAGGGAGAGCAGGAGAGGAGTGGCTGGAGTGGGGACTTAGGGACAAAGGGTGGCCAAGGCCTCCCACTCCAGGCCAGGTCCAGGTGGGCACTGGGTGACCACGGACACACCCTCCCAGTCTGCCCTGCCGGGGCCTCCCTCCATAGTGGAGATTCAGGAACTGGCCCAGGGCCACCAGCTGGTGAGTGGTTCCTTGGGGATGGGACCCAGGGACCCAAAGTCAGAGCCCAGGCCTTATGGCCTCTGCCTCCCCAGAGGTGGGTCCAGCCCAAGCAACAGCCAGAGGTCACGGGGCTGAGAAGCCATAGCTTCCTTGAGGAGCACAGGAAGTGGGGCAGAGGGGTGCTGCCTTGGGGGTCAAAGGCTAAGAGAGGAGCTACCGTGTACGCTGCAGCGTGTCTGTGCTGACTCCCCAGGTGCCGATTCCTTAGAGGGCCCCTTGTCTGACACGTTGTCTCCTCGTTTTCCAGAGCCTTCCAGGCCCTCAGGCTGGAACCTGATCCCCTCTCCCCCCAAGGTCCCCATGCCACCTGATTCAGGCAGCACCTCCTGGGGGTCCGCAGACCTGCGGTTCCGGCGGCGGCGGCTCAGAGCCCTAGGCAGCGTGGGGCCTGGCCTGGGTCAGGGGCTGGCTGCAGTCACCACTCTGAGAGCCCTAGAGATGGCCTCAGGCTCGAGCCCTCAAGCCCAAGGATGTCTAGGCCCAAAGCCAGTACCAGATCCAGCAGCCAGACCTCCAGGCCTCCGGTGCATGCCACACCTGAACCCCATCACCCCAGCCCAATCCCACCTGTAATGTAAACCCCCCTCCACTGCCAAGCTGGTCTGGACTTCGGCTGAAGGACCTCACTGTGGTCGTGTGAGCACCATGTGAACTCTGGCCTCATAGAACCCAGAGCATCTGGGCGGGTATATTATGCAGTGCGAAGCGGGCCTGGCACAGGAGAGGCCCCTCTTGGTGAAGAGGAGTAGGGTTTGGGACCACCAGGGGTGAGCACAGGCCAGAGCCCAGGATAGGATGGCCAGCTTCCCACTGCTGGCCCAGCTGCCCACTCCTGCCATGGGGCCTGGCTTCCCCAGGGTTGGTCAGAGGGGCTGGCCTGGAAGATCCCTGGTTGGGCCCAACCCGGTGGCTGGAGCTGGGCCCCATCCACTCCCTGGGAGGCACTCCAGCTGCCCCAGGGCTCTGAGCCCACCCTGGGCTGCTGTGGTCCCAGGTGGAGGCACTGGCCCTAGACCAGCCACGGTGTGGCCAGGACTCCCACCCCTGGTGGACCTGTGGGGTTCTCTCTCGGGGCAGGATATCCAGACACAGAAACCAAGCAAATCATTTTCGACTCTCAGGTGTACAGAATGCGGTTTACTTTGTAGGTGAAGTTGGTTGAATAAATTATGCAGCTGGCACTGCCTGCCTCCCACGACTTCCTCCCCGCTCTTCCGTCATCCCCGGGCGTCCCCCACCCCGGGCTGTCCCCTCCGTCCCTTGGTGTCCCGCATCCCTCGCTGTCCCCTCCGTCCCAGGCGCCCCACATCCCGCGCTCTCCGCCAGCGCAGTCACGGAGACGGCCAGGCGAGCGCAGGAGCCTGTATTGCCCGTCGGCGCCGCCCTACACCCACCCGCACCCGTCCGTGGTGATGGGCGGGCAGGGGAGGAAGCGGAAGCCGAATCTGCTCTCGGCCGTGCTCTGCACAGACAGCGCCACCATCGGGCAGCTCCGGTCCACGGTCTTCCGGCACACCTGCGGGGCGCCGGGTCTGAGAGTTGCGCGGGCGGGGGCGGGGGCGGGGGCGGGGGCGGGGGCGGGACCCGGCAGGGCGAAGAGGGGCGGGGCGGGGAGAGGTGGGGAGGGACGGAGAGAGGAGAGGCGGGGCAGGGAGAGAAGGACTGGGGCCGGGCGGGGAGGGCTGCCCCGGACACCAGTACGCGCGCACTCACCCGGACCTTGGGCTCCTTCCTAGCCTGGCTGATCTCGAGACCCACCCCGGCCTCTGCGTGGGAGAATGATGGGGTGGGGTAGGGCCGGCCGCCCTCTCCCTGCTGGTCCGCCCCTGCCTCCGCGTCCCCGCGCGCGCTCACCCGGGAGGGCGGGCAGGAGCTCTGGCGTGTGGGTCTCGGTGCGCTCCGGGCGCGCAGGCACAGCCCGCGGGCGGAAGAGCTTGCCGCTGCTTAGGCGCGGCAAGGGGACCCGCGTCCTAGTGGGGCGAGGGTGTCGTGAGGGTCCGAGCCCGCCCGCGGAAGGAGTGGTCCTGACGGGGCCTGGGGAGGTGGGGACCTGGCAAGGGCGGGACCTGGGTACGTGGGTGGGGGTCCTGGCGGGGACCTGGCCTGGGGAGGTAGGGGGCGGTCCTAGCAGGGAGTGTGGGGGATAGGTTTTGCAGGAGAGGGGCCTGGGGAGGAGGCGAAGACCGAGGGACCTGCTGTCCCTACCCGGGCCTCCTGCGCCCTGCCCGGGCCTCCCGCACCCGGCCTTTGCGCGGGGGTTGAGGCCGGCGCGGCTGCTCCCCCTGGTCGGCCCCGCGCCCGGCCTCTGAGAGCGGGAAGCAGTCGATGGACAAGTCGGTGTTATCAGTGAAGACCCTCGAGTGGGGGGTCACGCAGTGCGGGGGCTGGTACTCGGTGAGGACCTGTGGGGCCAGGAGGGCGCGGCTGTCACCCTCACCCCGCGAGGTCCGCTGGCACCCCAGCCCCCGCTGGGACCCGCACTGACCTCGCCCTTGGGGTTCAGGAGGAGAGTAACGCAGCTTCGGCTGGAGTGGAAGTGGACGGGCTCCCCACCCAAGAAAGAGGACGGCTGCTTCTTAGTGGTGGGGGGCCCCTCACCCCACACCTGCGGACGGCAGGGCGGCGGGTGAGGGGCGGCGGGGCGGGGCCGGGGGCCGCACGGGCAGCGGGAGCGGGGCGCACCGTGATGTGGTGCCGCGGCGCCAGCAGCATGCCGGCCGGGAAGCGGTAGGTGGCCACGGGGAAGTCGCGCACCAGCTGCTGCAGCATGCAGCCGCCCAGGTCGGCCGTCTCCTCTAGCGACTGGTTGAGGATGCGGACGAACCTCTCGTGGCGGCTCACGGCCACGATCTTCAGGCAGCAGCCCGACGCGCTGGGGCGGGCCAGGGAGGGAACGGGCGCTGTGCAGAGACACTTGGGCCCAGCCCACCCAGCCCCTTTAGGAGACCAGCTCCTGGCCGTGCGCCCCAAGCTGTCACCCCTCACCTCCAACGGTGCCCGGGATGCCCAGAGTCGGGACCTGCAAAGGACTCCGGCACGACGACGACAGTCTTTCCCTGCCAGTCCCCGGCGGTTTTCTGGAGACCCAGGGAGAGGACGCCTGTCCCGGAGTGGGACCCCCATGTAGAGCGCCCACTGGGGATATCTCTTGTGAGGCTGGACCTGGCTTGCAGCGCCCTAAAGGTCCTCGTAGGAGACGAGCAGTGCCCGGGGTCAGAGCTGGGGTAGGAGGGATGGCTGGACCCCAGGACCTGAGAGGAGCAGAGGAGTAGTTGGCAATACTTGTTGAGGGGATGGGAATTCGAGCCAGAACAGGGTGGCACGGGCAGGAGACCCCCAAAGACAACCGTAACCCCTACGGATGAGGCTGGAGAGGCCCCAGTGGCCTTGCTCTGGGCTACTCTAAAGGCCAGACAGTTGGGGACATAGTTTAGGGCTTTGGACCGAGATCACAGTCCTGCAGGGGCAGGAAAGGGCAGTAACCAGGGGAGACTCACCCCACCACCTTCAGGCTCTGCCTGGTAGTCCCTGCTGCAGCTCCTCACCTGCGCCACAGGCTGCTCAGAAGCATGACCTAGTGCCTGGGGCAGGGGCCTTGTCACCTTCTGCTTGAGATGATGCTTGGCCTTGAGATGATGCTTGGCCTTGAGATGATGCTGGGAACTGCTGGATTCAGAGATGGAGCCCCCCGAGCTGCTGGTGCCCACCAAGGGCAAGGCGCTCCACTCCACGCTCTTGAGACGATGCTCTGCACCGTGCTTGCGCGGCTCTGAGCCCCACTCCTCAGGTGTTGAGGCTGGTGAGAGCTGGGGGGGCGGTGGGGGCCGGGCGTGCCTGCTGACCACGATCTGCTCACTGCCTGCTGGACTTTGGCTCCTCGACCCCAGCCCTGCCCCCATCCAGCCTCCTCAAAGTGGGAGGGGCACCCCAAGTGGTGGTCCTAGTCCCTAGGACCCAGCCTGGAAAAAGGGCTCATGGGAGGCCAGAGATGGTCCAGGAGCCTTTTCCCTTCATCCCTAATCCCATCCTACAGATCTGAGAACTGATTCTTGGGAGGTCTAAGTGACTTGTCCAGGATCGCTAAAGGGTGGAGCTTGGACCTTGGTCCACGTCTGCTAAGGCAAGCCCTCCCCTCCCCTGGCCCCTGGCCCCTGGGGAGTCCCGCCAAGCGCAGTTACTTTTGATCTAAGTTGGACTCCATGCTGGTGAAGAGGTTGGGGTACCGGTGGGCAATGCTGTTCCAGTCCACATCCTCCAGCCGGAAACCCTGAGCAGGAAGCAACAGGCATGTGACCCTCCCCTCCTGCAGGGCTGCAGAGGCATGAACACATGTGAGGGGTCTTGCTCACCTCCCCAGAAGCGGAGATGTTCCCGTTCTCAGAGAAGTCACTGAAGTCCATTAGGGTCTCCGCGGTCACCACCTGCAAGAGGGGACAGGAGGCCAGCGGGCAGGGGTTTGGGGCAGGGCACCCTTCCCCCGATGGCACCTGTCCCCTTTGACCTCACCAGCCCCTGAGGCACACAGGTGGTTGGGACCACAGGGTTCGTGGTTTCTCCCTCTCCCATCCATGGGCCCAGAGGCAGCCCGAGGGGGACAGGCTTCCCAGGCAGGCCAGAGCCCCAGCAGAAGCACCAGTGGAGGGGGCACGCTGGCTGTCACGGGAGGTCCAAGGAAGGCTGTCAAGTGGGGCAGGGCCCCACTAGCACAGGCTTACCTCTACACTGCCAGTGGAAGACCGCAGCACGCGGCCCACCCAGGAGGACTGGGCCAGTTGCAGGAGGCAGGACTTCTGGAAGCCCTGCAGCTCAGCCTCCATCTGCTGCAATGTGTTCATGGTCTGCAGCAGCTGCTCCTCCAGTTGAGCCTTCTCCTGCTCCAGGAGGGCCCATAGGTGGAGCAGGGCCTTCTCCAGACCCGGCCTCCAAGGCTGCCCCCACCCCCGACCTTCACCCCAGCTTGGGTCTCCCGGCCCACTCCCTGATCCCACCACCCCTCACCAGCTGGGCCTGTTCCTTCTGCTCTTTCAACTCGAGAGTCAGCTTCTGGACCTGGTTCTGCAGGAACTTCTGCTGCCTGCACAAACTCCTGGGGGAAGGGGCAACCTCAGCAGCCCCCACCTCTGGGTCAGCAGCCAAGGAGGGGAGAAGGAGGAGCTCCACTTCACTGCCACTAGGGCCCCAAGGGCACAGAGTGTGGCTGGGTCAGGCCACGGTAGGCTCTGAGAAGTCTGGGTCAGAGGTGGGGTCGAGGTTGGGTTCGGGCCCCATCAACATGTTCAAGGTTAGGGGCTGGGCAGGGTCACAGTATGTTAACTTTTCCAAGGTTAGGTTGGGGATCTGGGACAGGTAAAGGCTAGGACCAGAGGCAAAGGTCAGGGTAAGGGTCAGGACGGGGGTCATGTTGGACTCTTGGTCAGGCTCAATGGTTGGGGTTGGAGTCAGACAAAAGCCAGGACTTAGAGCCAGGAAGGGGCTGGGTTGGGCTGGGGGATGAGTGCTTTACTGCTGACCTCTCAGGTGGAAGCCCGGCCACCTCCTGCAGGATGCGGCAGTGCTGGGGGCCCCAGCTGTTCTGGATGGCCCACCTCAGGGCCTGGATCTCCAGTTCCTGCTGCCCCCACAGCAGCCGCAGGGTGCGGGGGTCCAGGGACTCGGGGGCCAACCTGCAATGTCAGTGCCCCAGCCGCTTGATCAGGCCCTGCCAAGTGGCCAGCCACCCCTTCCCCCCACTTACTTCGGGTTGGTAGAAGAGACCATCCGTGTGGAGTTTGGCTTGGTGTCCTGTGGGCACGTGGGGGCCACTGGGCCTGCTGGTGTGCTGGCTGCAGGCCCCAGGTGGCCACTGACCAGCTCTTGGTCTCCCTGGAATGGGAGAGCCTCTTCCTTGGCTTCTTCAGTCTCCTGGTGAGACTCAGGGGCCATTCTTGATGTTCTTGGGGGGCTGAAAGGGGTAATGGGGCTGTCTGCCCTGTGTCCTGTGTGTGGGCACCCCTACAGGGCTCTCCTTACATGATCACATGCACACGTGAGTGTCTGACAACCCCAGACAGCAGCACTGGTTCACAGAGTGTCAGTCTCCAAGGAGGCCCTTGTGTGTATGTGTGTGTCTCTCCCACAGGACACCAGACCACCGGTCCCGTGGGTGGCCACACCCATATGTTTCTGACCAGGCCAGGGCAGCAGGTCACCTGGTATTCACACATTCCCTGTTGTCTCCTCCCTGTCTCTCTTACCCTCCAGGACCCGAGGTCATGCCCCTCAGCCTAAAGCAGAGGGTCCCCAGAGGTGCTGGTCCTTCACCCGGGACACCCATGTTCCCCCAGACCCAGGGCCCTACCCCCAACACTCACCTGAAGCCTGAAGTCCAAGCAGGCCTAGGAGGAGAAAGGCTTTATAGCGTTGCCATGGATACCAGCACCCAGAAGGGGAGGGGCTGTTTGTTGCCAGGAGCCTCCAGGCAGACCCCTGGAGACCCCAGACCAGGGCCCTGAGTGCACCCTCCTGGTCTAGCCTGAAGGAGAAGCTGTAAGAGCCTGAGCTGCTGCCCAGCTAACCTCAGCAGGCCCAGAGACCACAGAGTGACCAGCCTGGCCTCCCATGGTCACCCACTCAGCCCTGGGGAAGGCTCCCACAGTCCCTCCCACAGGCTCTTTGCCCTCAGTGGCTGATGCCCACCTACCTAACCCCCAGCCAGAAGCCTCTCATCCTGCCCAGCTCCATCTCCACCACCTGGGCCACTGAAGGGAGCCCTGGGGACAGCCCCATAACCATGACCCTCTGCCCCAGGACAAAAGTGAGGTCCCAGACTTGCCCCACAAGACCTGTGCCCTCCAGCCTTCGGCCCACCCCACCCCACCTTCATTCATCTATCATTCATTCATTCAGACTTTCAACTTTAGCTCAAGTAGGGCCTCCCGTGTGCCCGGCAGGATGCAGGCAGGCAGGCAGGAGGACCTCCCACTGACCTCCCAGTCCGGTCAGGGCAGAGCAGGCTCTGAATGCCCTCGCTACTGGTCCACACAGACAGCACAGAGGCTGTGAGGGGTTCCTGGTGCTGAGCTGGCTTGAGTTCTCAGCTCAAGCAGGGACAGGGGGCAAGACAGCATGACTGGCCAGGCAGAGGTGTCCGCAGCTCGGGAGGGCTCTGAGCCCCACGAAGGGGTGGAGGGAAGCAACCTCAGGGCCCTTTGTCCCTGGCACCCTCAGGGCGGGCCCCCTCCCCACCGGGACTGTCAGCCCGGCTGCAGCGAGAGAGAACCCGGCCCACTGGCTGCAGCCCACACTCTGCCTCCATCCCGCGGGGCTCAAAGACCACCCCCTCGACCCCTGTGCGTTCCCACGACGGCGCCACGGGCCCTGGAGGGGCGGGGCCGGCGGGGCCCTGGCCCTGGGGGCCCATGAGCCCTGGAGGGGCGGCTCTGGCCCCGCTGCCCCTCTGAGCAAAGGCTGGACTGCAAGGAGGGCGGGAGGAGGCTCCCAGGCCGGCGCCCCTTCGCTGGGCGGGGGACTCGTCAGACCGGGCGGCCGCCGAGGCAGTCGGCCTAGGAGCGGGGCCAGACACCTGCCCCACGCGCCGCCCGCGGGCCAGACGCGCTTCCGCGTTGTTCGCGGGCCTGGGGCGTGCGTGGACCTGGGCTCGGCCCGGCCACCGCTTCGCCGGGCCCCGCCCACACCTGGGCGCCGCCAGGGGCGGGGCGGGCAGCGAGCCAATGGGGAGGGGAGGGGCGGGACACAGAGGAGGCAGCCAATGGGCGTCAGCGCGGGGCGGGCGAGGCGCGCCGTGGGGCCAATGGGACGCGCGGGGCGGGGCGCGCGGGCTGCTGGCCAATGGCCTGGCGGGCCGGGCGCGCCCGCTGCGCTGGAGGCGGCAGGTTGCGGCGGCGCCGGGCGCCGGCCGCCTGGCAGGAGCCGGTTCGAGGCCGGGTCCCGGAGGCCAGCGAACACCCAGGTGAGCCGCGCGGGGTCCCGGAGCCTCTCGAGTGCGAGTTGGGGCCTGGGAGCAACTCCGGCGGAGCGGCGCGAGCCGGGCCTCCTTGGGGGCCGCGCCGCACCTGCACCCGCCCCGCGCGGCGACGGCGGCCTCGGGGGCGGGGGCAGCTACTGGCGGGAGCGGAGAAGGGGCTGCCCGCGCCGGCGGGGCCGAGGGCCGAGTGCGGGGGGTCGTGTTTGCGTGGGGCGGCGCCCCGCGGGAGGGGCAGTGCCCTCGCGCCAGGTGACCGGGGGCAGGAAGTCCTGCATCTGGTTAATGATTCGCCTTGTTCCGGGAGCGGGGCGGGGCGAGAGGCGGCTGGAGTGGGAGCCTGGAAGAGCTCCGGGAGGGCGGACTGGGAACCCTTGGGGGGCTGGTCTTGACGACCCCCACCCCAGGAATGCGTGGCCTGCGGGTGGGGCTCGGCTAGGCTAGCAGAGCTGAATCAGCTCTGGGGGTGAGGGCCGGCCCAGAGGAGAAAAAGGGGAGGGCCAGGCCGTGGTGGGGCCAGGCAGGGCCTGACCCTGTGGCCTTTACCCTCCCTGCAGGACAGGGATGCTCTCAGGGCTGGCAGCCATGGAGCTGAAGGTGTGGGTGGACGGCATCCAGCGTGTGGTCTGTGGGGTCTCAGAACAGACCACCTGTCAGGAAGTGGTCATCGCACTAGCCCAAGCAATAGGTGAGTCCTCTTAGGCAGGGACAGGCCTAGCAGGTGCACCTGGGGTGGGGCCCGGCCCTCTGGCCCCTTCTTCCCCCAAGGAGGGTGGGACTGGTTGCTGATCTCTCTTGCCCTCCCCCAACCCCTCAAGCCAGGTGGACAGAGAGTGGGGGGATATAGGCTGACCTCTCTCCCCCTACCCTAGGCCAGACGGGCCGCTTTGTGCTCGTGCAGCGTCTTAGGGAGAAGGAACGGCAGCTGCTGCCCCAGGAGTGTCCAGTGGGTGCCCAGGCTACCTGTGGACAGTTTGCCAGCGATGTCCAATTTGTCCTGAGGCGGACAGGGCCCACCCTTGCTGGGAGGCCCTCCTCGGACAGCTGCCCACCCCCTGAGCGCTGCCCCATCCGCGCCAGCCTCCCCCCGAAGCCGCGACCAGCGCTGGGCCGTGAGCCCCACAAAACACTGACCTTCAGCCTGGGGTGCCCTGCGCTGGCCCCTGGCCCTGCACCACGGGAGCCTGTGGCCCCTGTGGCACCAATGCCAGGCTGCTGCACAGACCTGCAGGGCCTGGAGCGCAGGGTGCAGAGGAATGCCGCGGAGCTGGGCCAGGAGGCTTTCTGGGAGCAGGAGCTGCGGCGGGAGCAGGCTCGGGAGCGTGAGGGGCAGGCACGCCTGCAGGCGCTGAGTGCGGCCACTGCCGAGCATGCTGCCCGGCTGCGGGCCCTGGACGCCCAGGCCCGCACCCTGGAGGCCGAGCTACATCTGGCCGCAGAGGCCCCTGGGGCTCCCTCGCCCACAGCATCAGCCACGGAACGCCTGCGCCAGGACCTGGCTGCCCAGGAGCGGCAGAGCGCGGAGGTGCAGGGCAGCCTGGCCCTGGTGAGCAGGGCTCTGGAGGCAGCCGAGCACGCCCTGCAGGTGAGCCCGCAGGACCCTGCACTCCTGCTGGTTTCCCCGACACGGCTGGATTGGGGTTTGGTCTCAGGGTCAGACTAGGGAGAGCACGAGGTGTGGAGCCTCATGGCTGTGCCCCCTGAGGGTCCCGTGTGCCCCAGGCCCAGGCCCAGGAGCTCGAGGAGCTGAACCGGGAGCTGCGTCAGTGTAACCTGCAGCAATTCATCCAGCAGACTGGGGCTGCACTGCAGCCGCCCCCACGGCCGGAGAGGGCTGCCCCCGGCACACAGGTCAGAGCGCTTCTGGAGGGAGGCCAGGTCGGTGGGGGGCCTGGCCCAGCCCCAAGCTGACCTGCTCTCCCCATAGGATCTTCTGCCTCCAGCCAGAGAAGGGCCCCTCACAGGAGCCCCCCGGAGTCCTGCCCTAGTGTCCAGCCTGAGTCCAGAGAGTATGTCTGTCTCTCCCACTCTGGGTGGGACAAGGGCCTCCTATGGTCCCCTCAGCCCCTTCAGCCTGTGTCCTCTCCACAGTTGCCCCTATGAGGCAGAACTCCTGGAGGTAGCAGCTCTCACCCCAGAGTGGACATCCACTGCCTGCCCAGCCCTGGGCTCTGATGGCACGAGCGAGGGCAGCCAAGGCCAGCCCAGCCTGGACGACAGAAGAAGAGTCGGTGGTCACAGAGGACTCCTTCCCTCATGCAGTGGGAAGCTCTGGTGCCCTGAGCCCGAGACAGAACACCTCAGAGCCATGGGGTTTCTGCTGAGGGAGGCTGCGGGAGGCTGAGGACTCTCGCTCTAGTCCTTGCCAAATCTGCCAAGCCCCCTGGAGAAGCATGGGGCATGCCCAGCTCAGAACTCTCTAGTTCCCAAAGGCCATGGCTCCTTGTTGGGGACGGGAGATGCATGGACACTGTGTTCAACCCCTGAGTGTGTGCTTGCACGTGGGAGGTATCCTTCACTGTGTATGTGTGTGTGCTGCCTCCCCTACCCCTACCCACCACTGAAACCTCAATAAATTGCTCAAAGTGGCTTAAGTGTGTCCTGAGGTTGCACTGGGCGGGGTCTGTGGGGTCTAGACCTTGAGGCTCCACCCAGAGTCACGGGAGAATATCCAGAGCTGACCACAGCCAGGGCTTCTGAGAAGGGGGTCTCCCAGGGGCCGGCAGTCACTTGGGTCCAGGGCTGGGGCTCTCGGGGCCTCACATTTCAGGCTGCTGTGCACACCCACCCCAGGGCTCTCCTTGGCAGCCCGAGCCTGGGGTTGGAGTTGGAGGATCTGGGGCCTGAAGGTGCCTCAGCCCTGGCCTGGGTTTCTGTCCAGACCCCTCTCCTGCCTGGTCTCTTCCTCCCCAGCAGCAGGAACTGCCACCCCCTCTGGAGTGGCTCCTGGACTTGAAGACTCAAGGACGTGCCAGACCCGCCTGTCAAGTTTACTGAGTCTGAGAGTTCGCGGGGGCGGGTCCCCGGACTCCTGGGTTGGCAAGGCTGAGGGAGCTTTCCCAGAGGAGCTTTGTAGGCCCCATGAGGGTGTGGCCACCCTGCCTCCCAACACCCCCCTCTGCTCCCCAGGTGGGTGTGAGGCCTCTGCTGCGTGCCTGCAGCCTTGAAGTTGGGGCAGGGCGATGTCCAAACACTGGCCTGGTCCTGGGGTGGGCCGCAGGCTCCCAGCTCCGAGGGCTGTGGCTGAGATTGGAGAACTTTGTGATGGCCAGAAGCCGGGGGCTCCGAGGCTCGGGTACAGCCATGGGTATTAGAGAATAGGGAATGGGGACATCCTAGATCATGTGGGTCTTTGTGCTGAGTTTGGGAGCTGGAAACTTTGGGGTGGATTCAGCCTTCTCCTGGGGTGGCCCCTGAGCTAGGCCTGGCGTTCCCTACTTCCTTTGGGGCAGACCATAGGGGACATGAAGTTCTGAGCTTGAGGAGCAAGGAGGACACCAAGGGGCAAGGCCACCAAGAGCACAGCTTGTGGGGAGTAAGCAGATCTGGGTACTTGCTGCCTGAGATGGAACAGGAACAGGGACAGGGAGTGGACAGACAGGACAGGCAGGAGTAGGCGGCTTCTGAACCCAGTGTCAGAGGAACCCAGCCCAGGCTCTGTGGAGCCCCTAACCCAACCCCACTCCTGTCTACACTCCACTCCCACCCGAGTCCACTGGCCCACTCGCAGCAGCCTGTTCCTGGGGGACTGGACTGGCCTGACTATGGCCTTAGACACGGCCAAGCCCAGGGTCACATGGGGTGCAGCCTGGAGTGCAAAGGCTGATGGGGCCATGCCCTGGGTGGGAGGGCTGGAGGCTGTGGGCCATCACCGCCAGGTCCAAGGGGCCTGCTCCCCTCACCCACAGCCCACCTGTGCTCAGGAGAGTCGGATGTACCTCTGGGCACTAGCCCTGAGCCCCAGCATGCGGTCATCTGCCAAACTGAGCACACAGGCCAGCAGGGTCGAAGCCAGGTGCCACCCAGGGACCACCCTACACACACAGGGCATGGGGCAGCATTAGCCTACACCCTCCCGCTGTCATGCGCCTCCCCACCCGACAAAGGGAAGCAGGCACAGAGCTGCCAGATCTCGCACACCGCGGTCTCCTGTGTCTGTTTTCAGGGAACACCTGTTCCTTCTGAAGCCACCTGTCCCTGGTCTGCTGCTGGCTCTGAGGAAGCTCGTGAGCCCTCTTCTCCACCTCGGAGGGGTCCTCAGGCAGCCACTGCTCTCTGGGGTGAGCAAGGGGGTAAAACCTTCCTCCTCTCTGGCTGTTCCAGGTGGACAAAATCTCAAACCCCCAAAAAGTTCCCAAAAGTGCTTCAGATCACTAAGCAAACCTCTGAGTTGGTGAAAAGTTTACTTGAGTTTTAAGCTCATTGAAAACGACGACATGAGATGTGCGGAGGTGCGGAAAGGCCCAGCTCCCCGCAGACGTCCAGTCCACGGCAGGGCAGGACCGAGCCAGGCCAGGCCAGCTCCCCACATGAGCTGAGGCCGGACCCTGCCTGGTGTAAGTACGGGCGGAGGCAGCATCGTCATTGTCGCTCTGCAGGGCCAGGCTGTGATGGGGGAGGACGCTGGAGCCCCTACTGACCTCAGAGTTCCTGCTGGCCCCCAGCGCAGAATGCCCTCCATGGCTGGCTGAGGACACCAGGGTCCACTGAGGGTCGCCCACAGTAAGTTGTTGCCCCATGGCAGCAAATCAGCTCGGCTGGTTCTCAAGCCCAAGACCACCCACAGCCACCCCGTCACCTGCAGCCCCTGGCCTGGCCAAGCCTCCTGGGTGTGACACAATACGCCACCCTGACTGTTAGGACAGGGTCCCTCCAAAGGCAAATCCAAGTCCAGGCAAGGCCCTGACTAAGCTGCCTCTCTCAGCTCCAGCTGTCAACCCCCGCTGCCCAGGATGGGGACGGGGCCTGCCCCAGGCGTCCTGGCGCCCACAGGCCTTGAGGCTGTTCTAACACCCAGCAGTCAAGGCAGGCCTGGCAGATAGGCAGGTGCAGGTCACTGGACACCACAAATGGTCCTCGGCATCCTGACTCCCTTAGTGGCCTCGCTGAAGGGACAGGAATGCACAGAAAAGCCAAGTCTGTCACTCTCTTCCTTAAGAAAGTTCCCAGAGATGCCCCTCAGGAGGCTGGCCCTGGAGGCTCCAGTGAGAATGGCCGAGGGTCTGGCCACAACACCCGTGCCTGCCCAGGGCTGCCCTCAGCTTGGCGACATCCAGAAGTCTGTCCGAGGAACTCTGCACAGCCTGGCACCCTGAGACACACAAGGAAAAGAAAGTTCCCTCCAAGAGGGCATCTGGCCCAACCGAACCCCCTCGTGCCGAGGGAAGCGAAGCCCCCCGAATGTACCCCCTTTCGCCCCCGCCCCCCGCTGCTGCTGGACGCAGACAGGCAGATCCCGTCCATAGGGGCGCCCTCGCCCCTCCCACCCCCCCACCCCCGCCTTGTCGCACGCCCTCCGACCCGGTGTGGCCGCCCCCTGCCCGAAAGAGCAGGGTCACAGAGGGGCCGGGACGGTCGCGCTGCCCAGGGACAGATCAGCCGCTGTCACACGCACAGTGGGTCCGGAGCAGCGCAGTGTGCGGTGGGCAGTGGCTACCCTGCGCCTGGAGGGACCGCTGGACGGGCAGAGGGGTCCGTCCCCCACCCCCGACCCCTCCCTCCCCTCCAACTTGGGCGTCCCAGCCCCCGCCCGCCGGCCTGGGCCCCCTCGCGCGTCACCTGCGACCCCGGCACGGGGCCGTGGCCGGCTCTCGGCCCAACTTCGGCTGCGGCCGCGGCCCCCTCGCGCCCCCGCCGGCCCCGAGCCCCGCGCCCGGCCCGTATGTAAATACGCGGGCCCCGCAGCCAATGGCCGGCCGGCCCGGGCCCGCCCTGCCGCGCCGCAGCCAGTGGGCGCGAGGGGGGGGCGTGCGCCACGCCCACCGCCGCGCGGCCCCTCGCGGGCGCGGCCGGCGCGTTCCTTTCCGCACGTCGGCCTCGGGGCGGGGCCGCCACCTGCCGGGCGGGGCCTGCGGGCGCCGGGCCGCGGCGCGGGGCGGCGCCCCCGCGGCCAGGCGGTGGTACGGCCCGAGGCGCTCCCCCGCTGGCCGCCGCGGGTGGTACGGCCCCGCCCGGGATCCCGCAGGCTCCGGCGCACGTCGCCCGGGCGCGCCCTCGGGACGCACGTACCGCCCGCGCCCTCCCCGGGCTGCCGGCCTGGTTTGCCCCGCGCCCCCGCCCCCGCCCCCAGCGGGCCGGCCCTGGGGACCTGGTCCCTCCTGAGGGACGTGTCGCTCTGGAAGCTCGGAGTCCAAGTCAGCCCGGGCACAGGGCGCAGCGCCCTGAAAGGGTGGAAGTCCCGGGAAGGGGCCGTGTCAGAGCGGAGTTATCGACCCCTGGGGGCCAGCCCCAAGAAGGGAGCTTGGGCTCCGGCCCCTCCTCTTCACACTCCCCTCCCTGCCTCCCCGCCGAGGGCACCCCTGAGGCAGAATCAGGGGTGATGGGGACCCCTGGTCGGGCAGAGAGGTGCCTGCTCCCCTTTCGCTCCTGACACAGGGGTCCTCATAGCCTTTTGTGCCCCCTCTAAGGTAAGCAAGAACGCCCCTCGTCCCCCACCTCCCTCTGGCACCTGCCTCCGAGCCTGGCCCTCCCTAGAGGACCCCACTCCCCTGGCTCCAGGCAGCTCCAAAGGGCCCCTCTGCCCCCTCCTCCCCCACGCTGCCACCCTGGTCCTTGGCCCAGGGGCCGTGCCCCCTCAGCCACCCTGGCCCCCTGGCTGCTCTCCTGCAGCCCTCCTACGCTGGGACTCACCACCCGGCTCCTCGTCCTCCCTGACCCGGATGAATTCCCCACATCCCACCTGAGCCTGGGCTGGAGCCCCCCAGCTGCCACAAACCCAGCGCAGCCCCTCCTGCACCCTTCCCACCGTCATGGCCACTCCATTTCTTCCTTCAAAGCCACCCCCTGGGTGACTAAGTCCTGGGGCTCCAGGGGGCATCTGATCCTGCCTAGGACCCCAGGAACCGGAAGCCTGGGGACAGCGATTCAAGTGCACGGTGTTGTGGCATGTGTCCACCTGTGGGTGGAGAAGGGCACAGGGGGGGCAAGGAGCCAGCTCAGTTCTCTTAGGGGTCAGCGAGGCCTGGATGGTGTGGGTATGGAAGGAACCTGTGCGATCCCTCAGGCGGCCCACACCTTCAGGACAGGGCATGACTGGGGGTGGGCAGACAGGGCAGAGGTTTGCAGGGGAGAAGTCTGAGATTAGGAACAGGGAGAAGCCAGAAGGGAGGGTGACTCCGAGCTCCTGTCTTGCCCTGCTGGTATGACCCTCAGCTGTGCCCCCCTGGTCCTACTAGTCCCAAATACATCCCTTATCACCTCTGTAGTGGGTTGAATGGTGGCTCCTCAAAGCTGTATGCCCCTATCCTAATGCCTAGACCCTGTGAATGTTACCTTATTTGGGAAAAAGGGTCTTTGCAGCTATAATTAAGGATCTTGAGATGAGATCATCCTGGATTACCTGGGTGGGCCCTAAAGCCAATGACAAGTATACTTATAAGAGATGGGGGGAGATACAGACATACAGGGAGGAAGACCAGGCGAGGACGGAGACAGAGATTGGGGCAATGCTGCCACAAGCCAAGGAAGCCTGGAGCACTGAAAACGGGAAGGGGCGGGAAAGGACTCTCCTGCAGATCTCAGAAGGAGCACGGCTGCAAACCTGGATTTTGGACTTGTGGCCTCCAGGACTATGAAAGAATACATGTCTGTTGTTTTAAGCCACGTGTCTGGCGTCATTTGTTATGGCTGCCCCAGGACACTGATACACCCGCCTTCCTAAATCAGGGACCACTGTCCTGCCTGTCTCCACTCCTGCCTCTGGTTCTGTGTGTGCCTCCAGGCCTCATGGCAGGGGAAGGGGCTCGATGGAACTGAAGAGAGCTCCAGCCCAGCTCCACCCTCCTGTACACACGAGGAGAGGAGCGTGCACGCCATGCCTGTGCCTGCCTGTGCCTGCCAGGGGCAGGAGCAGGGTGTGCCAGCCCACACCAGGCACCCAGCAAGGGCTTCAGGGTGCAGGTCTGTGAGGGGCGTGTGGGCACACATGTATGTCCTTGCTTGGCACTAGCTTGTGAGAGGTGGCAGGTAGGTGTCTGGCCAGTGTGCACCAGAGGTAACAGTAGTGATGGGGGGTATATATGGAAGGTGTTCACATGTGTGTGGGAGGGTAAGTTTTTTGTGTCAGCTTGTGGGGGGGACATCAGTGGGTGGGAGATACAGACATGTGCCTATGCTCTCAAGAGTTACCACCTATGCTCAGTGTGGGCGCAGACCAGTGGCTCTGGACAGTACCCTGGGGACACATCTCACATCTGAGCATAGGTGAGCAGGGCTGGGTAGTTGGGCACTGCCCAAGGCTACCTGCTGAGGGAGTGTTCTTCACATCTCATCGTGGGTGCGGGTGTTTACTGTGACAATCTTCCAGCAGCCCCCAGGAGCAGCTGTAGATAAAGGTGGGAGGGGCTGGCCCCTCTCCAGGGGGGCTCCAAGTTGGCCATAAGCTGTTGTCCAACTCCTTCCCAGGAGCTTCAGTGAGGTGCCCCCACGCCCCCATTTGGGACCCTCGGTAGGCTAGTGGTCTTTGCCAGGGAGGCATGTGTGCGTAGAAGGGCCAGCACAAGCTAGCTCCATGCCAGGAGGGAGGGGGAGGTGCCTGGTGCAGGGTATTTACCACGCTGGACCCGGCCCCAAGCACTGACCCTGTACTCACCCATCCAGCTCTCAACATTCCTATATTATGGCCAAGGACGCTAAGGCACAGGGAGGTCAAGAAACTCTCCCAAGGTCACTCAGTTGATATGCTGGGAGCCCAAGTGCCTGGGTTCAGGTACCTCGCTGGGTGACACCCAAGAGGCACCTCCCTCCAGATCCCACTCCTCTGGCCCACGAAAAGAAATTGCTCCAGAGTCTCCCATCTCTCTAGCACCATCCATTCTTCCTTTTGGCAAAGTTCTTTCCAGAGCCTGTAAGCATGCTATTATCGTCATCCTCAATAGAACAAAACAAAAACAACCTCTCTTGGCTGGCTACTTCTCTTCCTCCCTCTGCAGCAGAACCACTGGAAAGAGTCGTCGGTGCTGCTGTCTGATTACTCTCCTCACACTCTCCTTCAACTCCCCCAGCCCCCAGTGCCACTGGCCTCAGGGTCACCAGTGACCCCCACCTCGCTCCACCCAGGTCCCCTCCTTGATGCGCCTTCTCCTGGCTTCCTGAAGCCCCTCTCCTGGTTTCCCCTCCTTTTTACCTTGCACCTCACATCCAATCCCTCAGCAAATCCCGTCAGTTCTGTCCTTAAAGTCTACCGGGAGCCGATCCCTCCCACACCTGGCCTGCCCCTCAACCCGAGCGTGGGCCCCAGCGGTCCCTGAGCAGGTCCTGAGCAGGGGTCACTAAAGGGGCCTCCTGACTGGCGCCCCAAGTCCGCCCTGGCTGCTCTAGGCTGTTCCTACCCAGCTGCCCCTGGGATCCCGTAAGCCAGCGCATGTCATCCTGCTCAACACCCGCGGGTGCCCCCAGAGTCTCTGGCCCTGCCTGGCCGGTGGCTTCTGGCCACTCCCCGCTCTGGGCCAAGCCACGGGCCTCCTTTCTGTGGTCCAGGCTGCTTCTCTGCGCTCTCGTCTTTCCCGGGTCCATCCTAATCAACGCTGACCAGTCCTCCCAGGCTCCTACCCCTCTCTATCCTCCCATCATAGCAGAGTCAGCTTCTCGCACACCACGCGGTGTAGGGATTCAGTGTCCTCTGTGTACTGTGTGTCTGCACCGACGCGACACGGGGCTGGGGTCTCGTCCTCGCTGCTCCCAGCACCCGGAGGAGACCGCACATAGGTGAGGGGAGACGGACGGCGCAGAGCTGCTCGTCCCAGAAGCCCACGCGGCCGCCCTCCGCAGTCCTCCGCGGCCGCCGGTGGGCTCCGAGCCGCTCGCGAGATGGGGGCTGGAGGGGCGGGGCGTGGCCACAGCGTGGGGCGTGGCCGTGGGTGTGGCCACAAGCGTGGGGGCGGGGCCAGGGCTGTGGGCGGGGCCCAGGTGAGCCGGGAGGCCGCGGACCGAGGGTGGACTGTACCAGCTCCCCGGCGGGGGAGGACGGCCGGAGCAGCCTACTGGCGGGGGCTTAGGTACTACAGGTGCGTCCAGGGAAGTGGTCTTCCTGGGCGGCGGTCCAGCATTAAACAGTGTTCCCGACGCGGAGAGCGGCGCCGTCCTCCACTTCAGGCCTTTCTTCCCCGTCCTGGTCCCGTGGTTCTCGCCAATGGGCGGGGCGGGAGGGCCCCGGAAACCGGCTCGTGCACTTCCGGGTCGGCGAGCGCGCGGCGGCGGCGGCGGCGGCAGCGACGGCTGGGCCTAGTCGTGGCTCTCGTTCGTGCGGCGGCGGTGGCCAGCGCCCGGGAGCGGTCGGCTGGGCGCCAAGTTCCCGGGTACGTGCTGGGGCCGCGCCCGCCCCGCGGTGCCCGCCGCACTCCGGCCTGGGGCCGCCCCGGGCGCCGCGCGCTTTGTCTGCGGCCTGCCCCGCGGTGCGAGGCCTGCCCGCACCCGCCCCGGGCAGGAGCGGCGGGGACGCCGGGCGGCGGGCGGGCGCGGAGAGCGGCCCAGGCGGCGGGCGGGGAGCGGCGGGGACCCGGGGCCGGCGCGGGGAGTCCTCGCACGAGGCTGGGAGGCCTGCAGGCAGGTTTCCGGGGTGGCTGCCTTCCTGTCCCCGGCGCCTCGTCCCGTGACACCGCGCCCCCTGTGCTGTCCCCGTCCCCTCTCTGCGAGCGAGGTGGGACCTTTTGCTAACTGTCCAGCTCCTGGCCGTCGTCGCTTTCATCTGTTTGCCTGTGTCTTGGCAGCCCCGTGAGGTTGACCGGCTGGTATCCTCTTCCTTAACTGATGTAGTCTTCGCAGCGAGCTCTGGGGAGGAGGTACCGTCCTTCCTGTTTTACAGATGAACCGCTTGGAGCCCAGAGAGCTTAAGTAGCTTGCCAATGTCACACAGCAGCTGAGTGTAGAGCCAGGGCACTGTGTTAACCAGGCCCTGATTCCTGGTCTACACTCTTTTTTGACAAGGCTCGTGTCACAGCATTGTGAGCTTTGGAGTTTATCTACCCTTCTTGTCTCTGCAACATTAGAGCGGTAATCTGCCTGGTGAGCCAAATTCTGGAGAGAACCTGAGGCTGAGGTGAGGTTAGACTTGGGTCCTGGCACACCTTCCCTCTCTCTGGACCACTTGGGTTTTTTTCTTATGGAAAGAACGTTGAGTCAGAATAACAGTAGCTGCACCTTCCAGTGCGATCTTTGCACCAGACCCATGGCAAGGTCCTGGCAGGGCGAGCCTGGCTTTCGTCCTCTCAGCAGCCCCCCGGCATGGACTCTTGGTGGCCTCTCAAAGGCCACTTTACAAAGACCTTTATCAGCTCTAGCTTTTTGGCTTCCCTTGCAGTTTACAGTTTCAAGGTCTCGTCACCTCTGTGGCAGATGATGAATAAAGAGTGACAGCACTGGCCCGGTGTGAGACGGTGGACCCGGCACCTTGCCCAGGGCCTGGCGATGAGCGCGCAGGTTCTGGTCCTGGCACAGTGGCCAGTTACCACACAAAAGACTCTTTTGGTTTAAGTTCCCCCCTAATCCCTCCAAATCTGGGGCTGAGCAGGAGAGCCGCAGACCACCGTCAGCACTGCCAAAGGCAGCCGGCAGCCTGGGGTGGGGACACACGTGTGGGCTTTCCTGCAGAAATGGCTTCCTGGCCTGTGATCTGGAACATTTGGGTGGAGAGGGAGATAGTGAATCCGGGCAGGCATGTCTGAGCTGGGGCTGCAGGTGGGGCCAGGAGGTCCCAAACTAGAGTCCCCATTAACACCGTGTTCTGACCACCTTGTTCATGAAAGGGAACGGTAGTGCTGGGGGTCCCTAGTGTGGTCTTGGTGTTTGCATAGCTGCCTGCTCTGGAAGACACCTTTGGTAGGGTTCTTTTCCTCGGGTGCTGCCAGCAGTGACTGTTGAGGGATGAGGCAGGGAGGGATGTGGCTCAGCCTCACATAATTGGGACTCTCCCGCCACCCTGGTGGAGGGGTGTAAGGAGGCTTTGGTACTCCCCAGCAAGGACCAGGCCCTCGGGACCTAACCCCACAGGTCTAGGCACTCACGGATTTCAGCTTCATTCCTGAGCTGGTATTTCTGGCAAGCCCCCAGGTGCCGTACCCCATCATGGCCTCACTGACCTCTTTGGGCAACTGTGAGGCAGGCCCTGCCACTGCCCCTTGCGTGCGGACCAAGGGAGAAACCAGGAGCTCTTTGTTCATGCTTTTGACCGTGCACATGTGACACTTGTCCTCAGGGTGAGGATGTGTGCCCAAGAACTGCCCCAGCTGTGCTCTCTTAGCTCCTAGGCGGCCTCGGAGGTTTACATCTTCTGGTGTCTGCAGTGTTCCCTGGCAGGTTCACATGTGTATTTGCTGCCGTGATGGGCCGTGTTTCCCCGGGACAGGAACTGTGCTGCATCCAGTAGGGGCAGGGGAGGTGTTGGAGCAGGCGTCCCAGGATCACCTGTGGAGTCCAGGGGACCGTCACAGGTCCTCTTACCTGAGTGCTGCAGCCACGGGAGAGGCGTCATCCTCCTGGACAGCTGTGGCACTGTCACCTCCGTCGGTCTGTGTGTCTTCAGGAGTCAAGGCCAGGACTTGGGTGCAGGAAAGGCAGGGTCCCTGCTCCATTGCTGAGTCACCAAGCAGTGGGGGTGCAGACTCTGAGTTGAGTGAGACTGTGGCTGATTTTCTTAACCTTGGGGCACTAGGTGGAAGAAAGGCAGTAGCCTTAAGGGGTTAATGATTCTACAGAGGCACCTCTCCATTTACTATGTCCAGGAAGAAGCAGCTTACGGCAGTTGACAATTTCGTCAAATTAACGTGCCCTTGCCATTTTAGAAAACATCATCCTGGAATCTGGGGTTTTGTGTGGGAAGCAAGGCACTCTGGGGTCTGAATCCTCCCCTAGCCCACTCAGGGGATTGGCTCTGAGAGCATGTGTACCACGGCCTTGGTGACAGCCCCTCCTGCGGCTGGCGTGATGTGTGTGAAGCTCGCAGTGCGAGGCACACAGCCTGTGGGAGAGGAGCCTGCGGGTGCAATCCAGAACTGAGAGCCTCGCCTGTCTCCTGGGCATGCCGCTGGCAGCCTGACCCGCCTTCCCCAGTTCTGCTTCGCCTCTCTGCCTTCTGGTCTCCCGTTGACCTCTTCCCTCCGACCATGGAGACTGGACTTGGTCACAAGCACGCTGTGCCTCTGAGCTACTCAGGGACTGACTCCCTGTGAGAGCTGTTTCCTCTAGGGGTCACCTGGGAAGGGAGAGGAGTAGCAGTGCTGAGAAAGAAACCCCTCTCTGGGGACCCAAGTGGGAGGCCCTGGTGGAGGGGGACTGTGTCTCCCTACATTCCTGAGGTCGTTTGTGTAGATCTGCCTTGTCCTTGCAGAGTAGGCAGGACAGGTGTCTTCACCTGGAGATAAGGAGCCCAAGAGTGGGTGGACATGGCAGCTGAAAGACAGAACCCCACCTCTGCTCCTCGCAGCCCCGTGCTGCTCCTGGGCAGTCAGAGCAACTCAGCCACGCCCCGTGGACACTTCCAGGGTGAGGTCAGAGAGGCTCAGGGCTCAGGTAGTGCTCACGGCCTCCCAGTGAGGGTCAGGTGAGCAGAGGCCAGGCTGGCCAGGCTTGGCTGAGAGTGACGTGTCGGGGGAGTGTAGGGAGAGGGCCCTGCTTGTCACTTAGGCCCTTCTGGCAACTACCCCATTGAAAGCCCAGCTTTCCCCGAGTGCATGATAAGCCAGTTTCATTCATGGGGGCATTGGGATTCCTTGGGAGTGTTGAGGTGTCACAGGTGCCTAATGAGCAAAAATGTCACTGGTCTGAGACTTAGGTTCATTGTAAGTTGAGATCTCACTTTGAATGTAGTTCTATAGGTGGGAATCGGTGTGTTTTCTTGTGTGTATGCACAGCTTTGTGACTGAGGTTGCTTCGAGTGTGTTATATCTCACAGCTTGGCCTCCTTGTCCTACAGATGGACGCTTAGCACCAGGGATATGATGTGTAGGGACTGACTGTCACTCTTTCAGACGGGAGCTTTGCAGCCTGGCACAGTTGGGAGTTACTTGACTGGTTTCTTTCAGAGCTGAACTCCAATGTCCAGCAATGGATGACGACAGCCTGGACGAGCTTGTGGACCGCAGCCCAGGGCCAGGTGGACACCCAGGACTCAGCTCTGCTGCCCTGGCCGGTGATACTGGTGAGCCGACCTCCTGCCCCTTCCACCCCGAGCTAGGGGGCAAGTGTTCCTTGCTTACGCCTCTCAGGAGCAGCGGGGGCCGCCTGTTGTCTGGGTTGTTGGCTCTTGGAAGCTGAGTTCTCTTTTGGGGCTTCTCTCCATGTGTTGCTTTTCAACTTTCCATCTTTTTAAAAGAATTATTCTTTGCTTTTAAATTGCAAAAGTAGTTCGTTCTTTTGTCTGATGTTTAAGACGAGCGATACCAAATGTAAGTAGAGCAAAAGGATGCTGCATTTCCCCAGCCCATCCAACCCCACCGCCGCTGGGAGCCCCTTTGGCAGGTGCCTTCTGAACACCTCTGTGCGTCCGCAGACCAACCCTCACTCTGCTGCCACGGCTCTGACGCTACCCTGGGCCTGTGTTTTCACCCTGTCGGTCTAGCAGACAGCAGTGACGGTAACAGTGAGGGCTTCGAGGATGACACGGGCAGTGAGCACAGCGATGGCACCGATGGAGAAGATGAGGAGGGGGACCTGGAAGACGGATCTGGTGAGAACATGTGCATTTGAGCGGCTTCTTTGCGTCTCCTCTCGCTGTGACAGTGACAGCTGTTTATAAAACGTCCTTGGTGAAATTTGTGGCCTGCCGAGGGGTGGGAAAAGTTGGGGAGAAAGCCTTTGCACAGTGGGCCTCGTCCAGCAGTCCCCTGCAGCAAGTCCTCATCTCCAGCCGGCACGATGGCTCACTTTTGTTGTAACTCTTCCTTTCCGAGTTCAGTTTGACAGCACGACTCGATAGTCTCTTCTCTGGTGACACAGGAGATTAAAATGTCTTAGAGCATGGAGCAGCACGGGCTGAGGTGTTTCCAGACTGGACTTCCTGGCAGAATGAGCAGAGGGTCTTGGTGAGCCCCTGCCCCAACGCCCCCCAGGTCCAGGACAGGCTTAGCATGATGCAGGGTCTGCCATGGCCAGAACCACCTGACCAGAACTCTGGGCAGGCAGGCAGCTCCATCCTGTGGCTCGTTCTCGCTCCTCTGACTGAAAGCCTTGAGAGAATTGGCAGATGCATGAAATGACTTCATTGAGAAATCCCAGCATGTTTGCTGGTCCTCGCTGGTGCCATTGAACTTCTATGCAGGGAACGGTGCTTCAAAGGGCAGGCAGTGCCGCCCGAGGGCCTTGCTGTTCCGCTCTGGGTGCACTCGCACTGCCTCCTTCCCTGTCCCTTCTGGCCACCCTGGCTGGTGTGAGGCCTGCAGGGTCCCCAGGCTGGACTGCCCTGTCCCAGCCCAGCTCTGGTCAGCTTCCTCAGAGGCCCTCTACCGATAGGGTGCAGACTTTGGAAGTTTGGCTCATCACTGCTTTCTTTCTGATGTAGTTGTCGGGCCAGCAGATGCGTGGTCCTGAAGCATCTGCCGTGGTCTATTTGTTGGTCTTTCAAGCTCTCTAGTTACCAACATTAGAATGTTCCAGAAAGGTAACCCCTCATATTTGGGACACTGCTCATGAAGGAACAAGATTGATACAACGTGAGTAGTGTGAGTTTGCAGCTTTGTGTGTGTTGGCGACATATTCTTCCAGAGTTAGATTTTGAATGCTGAACAGGGGCATGAGATTCTGTCTTGAGTTTGCAGGTCACAAATATGGCTCTTCTGCTGTTTCCCAGGATGGAGCTGGGCGGTAGGCTAACCTGCACTTGGCGTTGACAGGGCTGAAAGCAGAGGACCTTGGGTCCTGTCAATTCATCCCTTAAGCAGAGGTTGGAGGCCTGTTGGATGCCAGAGAGTCAGGGCAGGCTGGAGGGAGGGCGGGAGCTGGCTCAGCCAGGTCCTTGCTGCCCCTGAGCTCACCATCCAGCAGCAAAGATAGTGGCATAAGGAAGCAGTTATGGTTCAGGGTAATGTATGCCAAGAGTGGTTGCACAGGGGCGTCGCAGGAAGGGGAAGGGCTCTGTGGACCTGAGGTGGTAAGGAGAAGCTTCCAGAGAAAGGCACATCTAAGCTGCGATCTGAAGGACAGCAGGAGTTAGCCAGGCAGTGGTGGACATGGGTCAGGGTTAGAGTGCTGTGAAGGGACAGTTGGCACACAGCCGAGTGCCCAGGGGGGAAGGAGACATGGGCACATGGCCTGCGGATATGAGGAGGCACCTCATGAAGGAAGGCACTGCAGGGGCGCTGCTCATGGCGTCGGGTATGTAACCTTTCTAGCACGCTCCCAGCACCAGTCTTTGAGACAGGTGACAAAGTAGCTATGTCTCTTTTGTTGTAAGTGCCGGCAAATTGATTCTGACGCCTGGCGCCCCTGTGGACAGCAGAGTGGAACCTGCCCAGTGTTCTGGCCTGTCCTCTCACCTTCCGGCGCTCTATCAGACAAGGCTGCACTGCTATGCACAGGGTTTTCGTGGCCAATTTTTTCAGAACCGGGTGGCCAAATCCTTCTTCCAAGTCTGTGTAGTCTGGAAGCTCCTCTGAAAACCTGCTCACCGTGGCTGACACTGGTGGTACTTGACATACCAGTGTCTTAGCTTTTAGCATCACAGCAACACGCAGCCATCACAGTATGACAACGACAGACCAGTGGTGTGATTCACTGACCAGGAAACAAACCTGGACTGCAGCGATGTGAGCACCAAATCTTAACCACTCGTCCCTGGCGCTGGCCTGTCTCTGGCTGGTGGGCGGTGAGTTAGATGCGGAGTGAGTGTCTCTGGGGCGTTGCTGCATCCCCGCAGGCCTGGTACCTCCAGGTCCCCCTTCTTACAGCAGTCCTCTCAACTCATCCTGCTGTTTTTCTGCCCTAGTATTTATTCCTGAAAATCACTCGCTTGTATTGCTCTTCGCTGAGTCTCGGACTTTAGATACCACCTGGGCGCGCGCACATTCCGCAGGGAGCTCGCTCATGGCTGGTCTCACCAGCAGCCCTTCCCTGCTCAGCCTTGTCTTGATGGCAGGCCTTCGTTCACCTCCATCTCCTTCCAGTGTGGTCATCGTGGGAGCTGTTCCCTTCTTGGAGACCCTGCCCTCATCTGCACTGGAGTTTCGAGGTCCGCCGCCAGCTGCCACGCCAGGCTGGTGCCCTCATCTGCACCTTCCTTGGCTTGGTCCCTTGTCTAGTCTGGGCTGACTTCAGCAGCCACTGAGAGGGTAGGGAACGTAGGTGGCTCAGGGCCTTCGTCTTTATCCACCCACCTGTGCCATTGGTGCTCACTGTTCCTCAGAGACTTCAAAGGCATTGCTTTGTGGGCAGAGGCCCTGCAGAGGAGTCAGGTGGCCCTCAGATGGCCAGTTGTCTGCCTTTCCTTCTGTTCTTGAGCCTTCCATAGGAAGAATCAGATCATCTGGCCTCTACCTTCTTCTGCCTCCATGGCCCTTAGCAAAGCAGGGAAGCTGAACAAAGTCAGTTGTCATTCTGCTTTCCGCTTGCTGTCTTCAGGATTCTGTGGACACCAGTTTTATTGGTTTTCTCTTGCTGTGTGACAAATTGCCACAAATATGGCAGCTTAGAACAGCACGCTCATTATGTCAGTGTTTCCATGGTCAGCAGTCCAGGTACAGGCTGCTGGTCCTCTGCCCTGGTCTCAGCTGGCTGCTCCTCCACGGTCCTACTTATTGGCAGAATTTGAATCCTTGCGGGTGTAGGGTTGAAGTCCTGTCTTCTGGGTGGCTGTCGATGGGGACCATCCTCCGCTCCTAGAGGTTCCCCTCAGTCAGCAGTTCATACCAGCTGTTTGCTCTCTCCTGCCCTAGCAGGAGCGCATCCCTCTGAGTCCCTCTCTGTAGCCAGCCGGAGACAGCTGTGCTTCTGAGGAGCTCGCCTGGCTAGGCGGAGCCAGCGTGGATGATCTCCGTCTGCAATGTAGCAGCAGGGTCATGGACGCTAGCCCATTATCGAGACTGATCCTGCCACACCTCTAGTCTGCCTCTACCATCCATATGAACTTGTATTTTTGTTGCAGTGGAGTTTGGGCCAGAGAGAAACTCAGTGCACACGTGTTGACTCCACCATGTTGGTCTGCAAACATCTCCCGACTTTTCTGCTGGTCAGGCCCCAGCCTCCAAACTTCTCAGAAATGGATCAGAACTGTGGGGGCCAAATTGCCTAGTTGGGAATCTACGTCCTAAAATAAAGGAAAATAAGAGATCTACGAGGGAGGTCTTTCTGAAGGCAGATGGTTCATTGACACCACATCTTGAGAAGGGTGTTGCGAGTGCATGGGCCATGGTGGCCGCTGTCCTGAGCAGGCCTTCAATTCACCCAAGCGTCTGAGATGTAGGCTGGCCCCTGGGGGCTGCCCTACCTCCAAGGCGGGGGCTTGAGGACCTCCTGTTGTTGCTCAGCCAGTGTTGCGTCCCCTTAGCTTGGAAGCAGCTTCAGGTGAAGTGCCGGTGACAGCCACACCTGGTGGGGCTGTGGGAGGAGGGGATTTGGGAGTGTGCCTTCTTGAGTGCAGCTGCAGCCTTCTGTTTCCAGTGCTGCCATTCACGAAGTTACAATGTTTCTCTTTCCCAAGGTTCCGAAGATTCCGAAGACGACGACGATGACGTGGAAGCATTAGTGGCAGTAGCGGATACTCAGGGGGAGCTGGAAGCCGATGACATATTTAATTCTGATGATGATTCCGAGAGCTGCCCAATTTGTCTCAATGCTTTCAGGGACCAGGCTGTGGGGACACCAGAGAACTGTGCCCATTACTTCTGCCTGGACTGTATCATGGAATGGTCCAAGGTGAGGTGGCTTCTGTTTAGGCTTCTTCCTCCCTTGAAGATGGCCCCTTTCTGTTTGTAAGTGCCCAGCCTGAGCCCAGCCTCTTGCTGGATCTGCTTCTCTGCTCTGCCGCAGAAGTTGGAGCTGCAGGGTCGAGTTCTAGCTTGGTCTTTGCTTCGCTCCACGCAGTTGGCTCTCGGAGTTGTTGGTGGAGCTCCCTGTGGGGTGTGTGCTCCTGGAGCACTGGATGAGGAGGCAAGAGAGAAGGGAGTTATTTATGGGCCGCTGTTCCCCAGAGACCTGGCTGCTGAAATCCTGAATGACCTGGGGGTGATGTGCAGCCAGCAGAGTCACCCCGGGTGCGGCATGCGGTGGCCCTGCACAGCGGGATCATCTGAGCACGGAGAGTGTGAGTCATTCAGCACTGAGTCATGATAACCAGCAAAGAAAGGGACCGCCCTGAAAACCGACGAAGGAATTCACCAGAAACACGCGATATATTTCATGAACTTTCAAAGCAATACCCACCGTCCAAGTTTTTACACTCTTTATCATGAAAAATTTCAAAGAAGTAGAATAGTGCAAGAAGGAGGGATGCAGACCCCTGTGCTCATCACCATCTTCGAGGACCATGAACTTTGCCTTTCTTATTTTCTCTCATCCTTCCCCCCATCTGTCACTTTACCAACATGGAGACTGTGTGACAGTGACAGATCCCCACACCGTCATCTCCCCCAGCGAGATTGATAGTAACAGTCCAGCCTCTGACACCAGCCCTGCCTGCCTCTGGGTTCCCAGGTGGCTCAGAAGCATCCTGTGTGGTGAGCTTGTTGGAACCGGGACGTCCTCGGGGCCGTGTGGCTGCCGGCTGCTGGTCGCCGTGGTGTCGTTTGAGGTGTCTCTCTGCCTCTCATACTTCCTGTTCCTGTTCTCTGGTGGTAGATCTACAGCCCAGATTAGATTCAGGTTTAGACTTAGGGGGCAAGCGAAACCTTTGTTTAAACTGAGGAAAGCAACAGGTGTTTGCTCTCTACTTTCTAGTCCATGTTATATCGGATTAATAGAAGGAGAAAATAAAGGCGTAAGTATTAGGTAGAAAAAGGGATTATTTGCAAGTGATGTTTATTAACATAGATGTTTTACAAATGAACTGTTGGAATGTTAAGTTCGGCAAAATTGCTGGATACAAGGTTAACAAAGATTAAAAATCATAGTGTATTTATAAATAAGTCATAAAAAGATGTGTAAGGCATTTAAAGAGCTTTTCTAGAACATTTGAAACCAAATGAAGAAAGACCACTTCCTGAAAGGGAAATCTCATTCCAGAGGTGGCGGTGGTGATGCAAACTTACCAAACCCTAAGTGGAGTGTCCAGAGCGCTGGATTGTGAAATCCATATAGGAGCGAGAGAAGATACCAAGAATTGCCAAGCTAGTTTTGAAAAAGGCAGAAATCCCAAGAGTGGCAGAGGGCCTGAAGAGACGGGCGCACCCTGTGGATGGCAGACAGTCTCATGCTGGGAGAGGGTGCTCTTCTGTGAACGTGTGTGAGGCAGAGAAAAAGCGGGCCTGGCTCACACCACACGCACACACAGTGCCACATGGATTCAAGATGGGAGCTTGGAGAGCAATACTGCAGAGCCTCAGAAGAAAACACAGGCAGCTGTGGGAGGACAGGGAAGGACTCGTAACGAGGCGCATGGACGAAGGAGAGAAGATCTGCAAACGGGCCGGGAGTGCAGGGCCCTCAGGGAGGAGACACCGCGGCCAGAAGGCTCAGAGGGAAGGCTGAGCTCACGGTGTGTGGGGAGGCTGGGAGCCCCCGGCCTTCTCAGACTACAGGGAGCAACACGTCCAACCACAAGTTAGTGCACCATTACCCTGTGAGCAACAAAAGGAACGAAAGTCCGTCCGCCCAGGCTCGTCCCAGACGTGCACAGCAGCTCCACTTCAGCCCAACCGGAAACAGCCGGGAACAGATAGCCCCGGGGACCTGCCTGATGGTGAAGAGCACTGGGTTCAGCCAGAGCCCCAGGCTGAGGCCGAGGTGCCCGGAAGCCCAGAGCAGCAGAACAGGGGCTGGTGGGAAGGGGAGGGGACCAGGGGGCTTGGTGGTCGCTACACGGGGTATAAGCCTGTCAGAACTTATTGAATCACACGGGTAGGACGAGCGCATCTTATTGTATACAGTATATCTAACAAAGGCAGTTTAAAACTAAGAACTTACATCTGTCAAAACACTGTTGATAAAGGCACGAAGAAAATACTTGTGTCCATCTGATGAGTATCCTCACCATGTAGAGAAATCCTCAAAATTTGCTAGGAAATGTCAAACAGTCTCATGGGAAAATGGGCAAAGGATGTGAACAGAGGCCCACAGAGGAGGAGCCTGGCATGGCCAGTGACCCGGCTGGCCGTCTCCCGCCTTCATTTCTCTCAGCACTCCCCATTGACAGGCCCCATGCGTGTCTGCACGCCCTGCTTCTCTCGCCTCCTTTTCCAGGAGAGAGGATCCACGAGGCAGGGGTCCTGTCCCATCTCTTCTCTGCTGTGTCCCAAGCAGCTGATCACAGGGCCTGACACACAGGCATTCAGTAAATACTCAATTTTCATGTCAGGGATTGTTGACTTCTTTACTTTGAGTATGGTGTTAATAGTGAAAGTGATTCTATGAGATTCTGATGCAATCTTTATTTCTTGCAGAATGCCAATTCCTGTCCAGTTGATCGGACTATATTTAAATGTATTTGTATTCGAGCTCAGTTTGGTGGTAAAATTTTGAAGAAGGTAAGTGTGGATGCTGTGTGGAGACCCCCCTCACACCCCCGCTACATTCCTTGCACTGTTGCCTGTCTCATGGGAAAACATCCTTTCAGGAGTGGGTTTACTTTCCTGAAACGAGTCAGTGTTGGTTAAATGTGTGTTAGAATGTGCTAAAATGGCGTTTGCAGGCCTGAGCGTGGAGCCCAGTGCTGGAGGGGCAGCCTGCCCACCCGGCCCTGCCTGTTCTGGGTGGGTAGGCAGGCGGGGAATCGAGGGGTGGCACTGGTGTGGGCTCTCTCTCAGACTTCCTTTCTCCGCTCCACACGCCTTTTCTGCATCTCAGAGCCTGTCTCTTCTCAAGCCACAGCAGCCATGGGGCCCAGGGAAGGTCTGGGTAGAGCCCAGACCTTGGAGAGGAGGCCAGTTCTCTTGGGACCAGATTTCTTAAAGTACCTGGCAGGAGCATTTGCCATGAGGGCTAAGAAGAGGAAGGGTTTTCATCTGCTCTTCAGTGATTGCTTTTGCTTATCTGCTGTTCAGAGACTTGAAAGGCCTCCACACGTCTTCTGTGGTGGAGGAGTAGCCTTAGAAGACTCAGGGAGACAGCCTTCGCCTTCGATCTTCTGAAGATTCTTACAGCTGTAGGGCTGCTTTTTATTTACCTAGACACAGAGCCGTAGCCCCGGGACTCTGGGCCCGCTGCATGCAAATTTCTCCCGGAGACCAGCTGTGCTGGGCTGTGCTGACTCAGGCCTCCTGCCTCCTCCTCACACTCGTCTTCCCTGGAGCCCCAGGCCTGCGCCGAGGCCTCGGGGTGTGTTGGCAGTCACCACGAAGGCAGTCCTCATTCATGTGGAAGGTCTGCCCACTGAGTCTGTGGATCCTGAGCTCCACTCTAGGCGTGCAGAGAGTCCTGTGACGCATGAGCTAGTCCAGTTGGAGGAAAAGATCAGAGAGTGCCTCCAGGTCCAGCACAGAGTGGGGGTTGGCAGGAGGACCCTGTGTCCCCACCTGGTGCTAGAGTAAGAGCAGAGAGCTTGGCTGGGGCACGTCATCTGGGGGAGGGGGTTGCTGAGGAAGTGAAGAGCAGAGGTTCTGTTCCCCAGGGTGGAGGTGGGGGCGAGGAGACGCAGGTCGCAGGTGGCGGCTCATTTGGAGAGGGCGTGCCCACAGGCCTTGCACGTGTTGAGGCTGAGTAAATTGCAGCCTAATTAATTTTGTCCCTGAGACTACCTGTAAAATGGGGAGTTCTCAGTGTGTAGCCGTGACTGGTCAGGGGCAGCAGGCCTGTAAAGTGAGGGGTTCTCAGTATGTAGCCATGACCGGCCAGGGGCAGCAGGCCTGTAAAGTGGGGGGTTCTCAGTGCGTAGCCGTGACTGGTCAGGGGCAGCAGGCCTGTAAAGTGGGGGGTTCTCAGTATGTAGCCATGACCGGCCAGGGGCAGCAGGCCTGTAAAGTGAGGGGTTCTCAGTGCGTAGCCGTGACTGGTCAGGGGCAGCAGGCCTGTAAAGTGGGGGGTTCTCAGTATGTAGCCGTGACTGGTCAGGGGCAGCAGGCCTGTAAAGTGGGGGGTTCTCAGTATGTAGCCGTGACTGGTCAGGGGCAGCAGGCCTGTAAAGTGGGGGGTTCTCAGTATGTAGCCGTGACCGGCCAGGGGCAGCAGCACATTTGACTGTCATTTTTCAGAGTTATGTTTCCATGTCTTTGCTTGATTATGTGACAGTTTTGAGAGATTAACAGCCCGCGACCTGAATTTGCTTTGCTGTCTGTAACTCAGGGTGCCTGTCCCGTGAAGCCTGTTGCACAGAGTGCATGGAGCCGGCTCCCGTCTGGCCTCAGTGCCCCGCGTGGTCACGTGCTCACTCTGCTTCCATGAGTCATACACTGTTTTCTGTTGAATTATTTTTTTCTCTTGGTTAACTATCCTGAAACAGTCAGGAGAAGGAAAGTCACTGTCTGCCTGTGAATTCAGAACCTCTGGGCCTGTGGAGCCCCAGTCGATTTTAAGAAGTTGATTGGTCTGCTCTGGATCAACTGCGCATTGTGACATGTGGGGGCTCTGGGCTCGGGGTGTCATTCGCCGTGTGATCAGCAGTGCTCTTCTGCCTTCAGATTCCAGTGGAGGATGCCCGAGCTGGAGAGGACGAAGAGGAAGACCCCACCTTCTGTGAGGTGTGTGGCAGGAGTGACCGGGAGGACCGGCTGCTCCTCTGTGATGGCTGTGACGCCGGGTAAGTGTGGGGCCCCTGCTGGCCCGTCCATGGTGGCACTCCTTACTGGAGCTTGAGAGGCAGATGGAGGCATTGTCTACTGCCCTTCGTCCCTGACCTGTAGGAAGTCAGTCTGTGAACTGCTGAGCCAGCCTCTGAGACTGGATTTTAATTACCCCGTTAGAGGGAAGTCCCACAGGCCTGCTGCTGTTCCATGCTCATCCCCACAGGTGTGCACTGCTGTGCTCGGTGATGCAAGGGCCCCACACTCGGTGGTGCGCCCACCTGTCCCCAGTGCGCTGGCTTCATCACATCGTTATCAGCAGCCAGCAGGCACCACAGGCTCTTTTCACTGTTGCTGTTCAGACCCTCCACCTGTTCCCTCCCCAAAGTATTCCCAGCTCCTCACAGAGACGCACATGATACATCAAGACAAAAAGAAGAAAGGCGAGGTCACAGGAGAAATCGGGGATATGGGGCTGGCCCGCAGGCCTTCTGTGAGGCCTGGCTCCGGTGGGAGGAGGGGCCTGTGACTGTGTCCGCCAACGCTTGTCTCCCTCGGACCTGCTTCCCAGCCACACTGCCGGTGACCCCTGCGTCCAGCAGTCCTTGGGAGCCTGGTATTGTCATCCCACAGTGACTGCTTTGTCTCCTGATTTCGGTTAGGCCCTCTTCCATGAGCCCATCTCAGGAGTTTTTCTGCTGTAAAACTGTGGTGAGAGGATTGTGGAAACCGTCCCCTTGGGACATGCACCCCAACAGGTAGTGAAGGAATCCAGTGAGGCTGGTAGATCTGAAACTTTCTCTTGGCAAAAACTAGCAGTTCTGAGGGCTGGGCTGTGAGGTAGCAAGAGGCAGGAAGGCGTGAGCCCCGGTGTCTGGGCGCCGGCCATGGGGGACGGGTGCCCGTGGAAGCACAAGTCTGCTCCACTACAGACGGTCCCCGCCTTGGCTTGGCCCCCTGACCAGGGCCTGCTCGCCTGTGACCTGCACTGTGGGTCACTGGCTCACTCCCCTGGCTGTGTGTTTGCGATTGGCATTTATCTTCCTAACACCCTGTTTCATCCGTCCGCCCTCCCCAGAGCCTGTGGCAAGGAATCCTGACCTCTTGCTCTGGATTTCAGGGGCCTTAGCAGCATCTCCCACCTTCTGTTCTTGCCCCAACCCTCTGGGCTCACACATTCCTTGTCCTCCCTCTTTTCTCACAGTCTTAGTTTGCACCCACATTTTGTGAATGCTCAACCTTGGCGATCTTGGCCTCTTAGGATTCCTACAGGTTGCCATGTCTACTATTGCCCCCTTAGCACGTTGTCGCTGTGAGTCTGGAGGACAGGAGTGGTGCCTTGGGGGTCCCCAGCCCTGTGAGTCCAGTGCTCTGTTGCTTGCCGTTGCTGTGCTTCGTGACTGAGAGTAGGAGGCTAAGTATGGTCTCATGGGGACACAGGGCTGAGAGGACACGGGGCTTAGCACTCAGAACACTGCTCACACACAAAATGCATCCTTCCGTGTTGTGGCCACTCTGGACATGCGAAGGGAGAGCCTGGAACAGCTGGACGCTGCAGGAGAGGCCACACGTGGTGGGAAGGAGAGACCTGGTCCCCACCCCTGCGTGGCCCTCATTGTTGGCCCTGCCTTCGCACCCCCCGCTCCCATGAACTTGTGTGCCTTCTGGTGGCTCTGGGGCAGCCTGTGGGCCAGGGTGAGGCTGTTGGAGCTTTCGCTCAAAAAGCCTAGTTTTTTCCTTATGCTTTTAAATCAAGCCTACAATTCTTACTTCTGTTAATTCTTGACATCCAGGTCTGTTTTTAATTCTATTAACTTTTTTTTTTTTTTACAAGATTTTATTTTTCCTATTTCTCCCCAAACCCCCCTGGTACATAGCTGTATATTTTTAGTTGTGGGTCCTTCTAGTTGTGGCCTCAGTGTGGCCTGATGAGTGGTGCCATGTCCACGCCCAGGATCCAAACCGGTGAAACCCTGGGCCACCGAAGCAGAGCGCACGAACTTAACCACTCAGCCACAGGGCCGGCCCCTAATTCTATTAACTTTTAACAGTGACTCTTGAGGACTTTTACAGCTTCATTAAATATTTTTTGCTGTTGTAAAATACATTTGTAAATACATTGACTTTTTTTATGTGCCTGAATTATTTAACAGATGAAACAAGTACATAAAAATCCTGATGGATCTAAAACATTAAAACTGATAAATATAGTGATTCTTAGACTTCTGAACATCCTCACACTCTTAATATTTGCAGTCTGCTAAATTTTCTTACAGTTAAGTCTTTCAACTTAAAAATCACAAGTCTAAAATTACTTCATTGACTCATTTTAAAATGGAATCACAAGGCTATCTGAAGACCCATAAATATGCCAGATTCTTTCACTGTTACATGAATAAAATACAGATTATTTCTTTCCTTCTTTTTTTTTTTTTTTTTTGAGGAAAATTAGCCCTGAGCTAACTACTGCCAGTCCTCCTCTTTTTTGCTGAGGAGGCCTGGCCCTGAGCTAACATCTGTGCCCATCTTCCTCTACTTTATATGTGGGACGCCTACCACAGCATGGTGTTCCAAGTGGTGCCATGTCCGCATCCGGGATCCGAACTGGCGAACCCCGGGCCCCTGAGAATCGGAACGTGCAAACTTAAGCACTGTGCCACCAGGCCAGCCCAGATTATTTCTGACTTTTTAAAAGTTTAGAATCTAGTTTAAAGATGTGTATTCACTAGGGAGATAGTTCAGGACCTCACCATGCCATGCAGCTGTGGCTGTCCCCGTTGCGTAGGAGGTTGGTTCCGGGCCGGCTGGGCCCCGGCAGAGTGGGGTGCTCTGCATGAGCACTGTGAGCCCTGTCCTGGTGACCAGTCTCGCGCTCCCCCACATTTGAGTCCACAGCCAGTCTCCTCCTGGAGTGACCTACAGTCGGCACAGACTGGCCGGGCTGGGTGCCTGTCACGTGCCCTGGTGGCCTCTGCTGGAAGCCCTGAAGCTCGGTGTGGGAACGTCGGTTGAACTATGTTGGGTCCTTGGAGTGCTTTGTAAGAAGCAACTGCTCAGTTCTTGACTTTGTTCCTGAGACCACATAGGGAGGACCTTCTCAGGCTGGAATCTACTTGGGGTTCTGGCGCGCTCCCCAGTATTTGCGCTGGCCTAGGCTTCCTGGCTTGTGTTCCAGGAGGAGTCGCCTCTCCCCACATCCATTCCCCCTGGTTCTGCTGAGGTCCCAGCAAGGAGTTCATGGGGGTGGGGTCCCCTCTGTGTCTTGGGATCGTCAGGCCTTTCAGCACCGAATGTAGTCCATGGTTATTAAGCTGGATTGAACTGGGGCTCGAGTGTAGTCCGTGGTTATTAAGCTGGATTGAACTGGGGCTCAAGTGTAGTCCGTGGTTATTAAGCTGGATTGAACTGGGGCTCGAGTGTAGTCCGTGGTTATTAAGCTGGATTGAACTGGGGCTCGAGTGTAGTCCGTGCTTATTAAGCTGGATTGAGCTGGGACTGGGGTCTTCAGGGGGTTTAGCGTGGTGTCCATGTTGGGTTTTGCCTGGCTCAGGGCTCTCTGCAGTCTTGGGATGAAGTTTGGAGAATCTGGCACAGACAGCCCATGCCCGCGGTGGCTCCTCTCAGACTTTGCTGGAGGACTGGTTAGAAACCACTAGCAGATAACGCGCGTCAGGCCATTCCTACTTCCCTGCAGCAAACATCTTTCTCCCTCATTAGCTCCCTAGACTGGGTGGTGAAGTGTGGGTGCCAGTGCTTGACACTGCTGGGCGCCCTGAGTGCTGGTGGGCCAGGGAGGAGGGGAGCTTATCAGAGACCACTGCCCAGGGGATGGTGGGCGCACAGCACCTGCCCCAATCGGAAGTTACAGAGCCACCCTGGGCCGCACTCCCGCTTTCTTAGCTCAATCCCTTGGTGTGGTATGGCTCCTGTGGAGAGTCTGCAGGCCGTGAGGACCCTCTTCAGAGGGCAGAGATGCCCGAAGCTTGCAGTGGCAGACTGTCCACCTGGCCTGCCAGTGGGAAGGACTACGGGAAAGGTAGGGAGAAGGGTCTCAAGTTCGAAGTGCATAGACCTCTGAGCAGGCCGGCGGGCACCGCCATGTCCTCTGGGTGGGATGTTGGAGTCGGCTTGGGGGAAGCCTGCGGGACTGGCAGGTCGCAGTCTGGCAAAGGCTCTTCCTGGCTGCTGTCAGCGCGTTCTTGCTGTCCTCACTGGCTTTCCTCTCACTGGGATAGGGAGCCCTGTGTCCCCCCAAACTCTTCCAGGGATCCCAGTACATAGATCAGGGCCCCACCTTCATGACCTTGTTGAACCTCCTAATCGCCTTCCTCAAAGGCCCTGTCTGCACATGCAGTCACTTTGGGCTTTAGGGCTTCAGCATATGGCTTTGAGGGGACACAGTTCAGTCCACGGCAGGGCACAGTGCAGCCTTGGGCGCATTTGAAGGTCTGCTTTGTGGCTCTTGGGTTGCGACAGTGAGGCAGGGGACGCCTGTGTGACTGGCACCGTCTCTACCTGTAGGTACCACATGGAGTGTTTGGACCCCCCTCTCCAGGAGGTGCCAGTGGACGAGTGGTTCTGTCCGGAGTGTGCTGCCCCTGGAGCTGCCCCTGCCGCCGGTATGCCCTGCCTCCCTCTCAGGCTGAGCGCCCCGAGGAGGCCGGGGCGGGCCTTATTGTCTCATGGGGAGAACTTCTAGGGCTTTCCGTCAGGGGGATGGCTTTTTGTTGCGCTGCTGGGTGGGAGCTGGAGGAGCACAACTGATCCCAGCTGCGTTTTGGTTCAGCTGGTTCAGGGCTTCCGGCCCTGAAGGTCTGGAGGCCCAGGCTCCAGGGAGACCCTCTGCGTCCTGTCACTCAGAGGGCATGCACATCAGCCCCAGACTTTTTTCTTCCAAGATGCGGGTCCTGTGAGTGAGGAGGAGGTCTCCTTGCTCTTGGCCGATGTGGTGCCCACCACCAGCCGACTTCGGCCTCGAGCAGGGAGGACCCGGGCCATCGCCAGGACACGGCAGAGTGAGAGAGTCCGAGCGACCGTGAACC
Source organism: Equus przewalskii (assembly GCF_037783145.1). Taxonomy (NCBI): domain Eukaryota; kingdom Metazoa; phylum Chordata; class Mammalia; order Perissodactyla; family Equidae; genus Equus; species Equus przewalskii. The sequence goes on from NC_091841.1 coordinate 32,976,099, forward strand.
GGAACCGGATCTCCACCGCCAGGAGGATCCAGGTAGGTGTGCGTGACACTATGGCCGCCCACAGGTACTGCAGGCCGCTCCTGGCTTGGCTCTTCTGGTGGCTGCACCCTGTCCTGCTGCGCCTCAGCTGCCTGATTGCTGGGCAGTGGGTGCATAGGAGGGCGTTGTCAGCAGTGCCGGGTAGTCAGGCCTGACCTGTGGTGGAGGGGCCAAGGCATGGTTGGTGACTGGGTCCCTCTAGGCCCCATTTGAGCTCCCTCAGTCTCCCTCCAGGTCTGCGCACCGTACCTGGGAGTGACCTGGTGCTGCTGCTCCTATGGCTCACTGTTAGATGCACACTCCTGTGTGTTTCCTGCAGGCGGCTGTGCAGTGAGGGGCAACGGGCATTGCTTTTCTACAGTCTGGGTGTTAGTCCATGGGAAGCCTGACACAGAACTGAGAATGGGTTGAGAAGACCGTGGGGACTCAGGCCCTGGTACCCCCATCACAGACACCCTCCCACCACCTGGGTTCCCAAAGCAGACGGTTCTGCCCCGCATCCCCCTCGTCCTTGGGTTACTGTTTCCTCCCGTCCCTTGAATGGACTCCTCTCTGCTCCAGCCACCCACCCCACCCCCACCCCCTCGGCTGTGCCGTGTACGCCTCTGCTCCGCACCCGGCGGCCTGGGCCTGGCAGCTCCCTCCACTCGCGCCTGGGGCTCTGCTTGCTCCTTCTCGTGGCTTGCCGGCCCTGCTCATCCTCCATTGTCACCCTGAACTCTCTTCTCCAGAGGTCTTCCCAGACCCCCTTCCCCCTTGCCCATCTTCAGGGCCTGAGCTGCCCTTGGGAAGCACTTGGCACTTTGTCTGCTGGAAGCAAGAGTGCGGTGCCAGCCTGGCCTGCTGCTGCCAGGCCGAGGGCCGCCAGCTTCTGGGGTTGGCTTGGCGGGGAGCTGAGGGCTCCCTCAAGGGGTCTGAGGTGGTGCCGGCCTCCGCAGTAGCCCTGCCTGGGGTCCTCCCTGTGGAAAGGGCGGGGTACGAGAAGCCACCCCACTGACCAGTGCTGCCCCCTGCTGTGTAGCACGTCCCAAGGTACCTCATGTCTTCCCTGCTTGACGAGACCATCGAAACCGTCGCCGCGGGTCTGAGCACTGCCGTGTATCAGCACCCCCTGACTCCTCGAGCCCCCGCCAAACGGAGAAGGAAAAGAGGTACGTCTGGGCACAGTGGCCTGGGCTGTGTCCCTGACAGCGGCAGGCCAGGTGCTCATCCCTACCAACAGCTGCGCCAGAGTGCAGCTAGTGGTCGGCTCCAGTTCTGCAGCCTCATTTTCTCAGGGAGCCGAAAATCCCACGCAGAAGCCCCTCGCGGCCAGGCGGATCTGGTCTGGTTTATCCCTGTAAATACCCCCAGGGCAGTGTTGTCTGTGCAGCAGCACCCTCTGCCTGTGTGTCAGGGTGACACTGGCCTCCCTGAATCGTGAGGACTGTTCTGGAGGACTTGGTGGAACAATTGCCGGGTTTCTTTTCCTAACGTGACGAAGCGCCCGTGTTGCCCGGGCCGAGCTCGTCCCTGTGGGCATGGTTGAAGTGGTGACTCAGAGTCCTTGCTGGTACAGTTACTCAGGTTTCCTAGTGCTGTTCTGTGTTAGTCTCAGCGACTGCGTCCCTAGAAGTTCTGTTCTTCCCTGGGAAGGAATAGGTGTCTAGGGAGGATGCATCTTGTTCCTCATCACGCCTTCATCCCACTTTCACACTGCTGGCCACTTCTAGCTCCGGTTCCAGCTGTCTGCCTTAGTTGGCTTTCTGTTCTGAGGAGGAGCTTTCCCTCTCCCCTCGGTTGTTCACTGAAATCAGCCTGGACTCATGGATTCCTGTTTTATTCAGTGGGTTACAATCTCTGCTCTTTTAAAAACCACCTGTATTGAGTTGTGTACATGTACAGTACAATGAGTCTGTACACGTGCAGTACAATGAGTCTGTACCTACAGTACAGTGTGTGTACACATACAGTACGAGTGTGTACACGTGGAGTGCAATGAGTGTCTCCACTGCACATGGCCCGTCCTTCTAGCCTGCGCCCCTGCCACCAGGCGGCCCTGTGTCCTTTCTATCCCTGTCTGTCCATTAGTTCTGCCTGTTCTCAAACTTGAGGTAACAAGACATTAGAAGTTCCTGAGTGTGTGCTCTGGTTCGTCGCTCAGCACAAGGATTCTGGAGTCATTGTAGCTGTGTGTGTCTGTGGTTAACTTCTGTTTGTCATTGAGGAACATCCCATGGCCTGAATACACTAGTCTGTTTCCCCAGCCGCTTGTGCTGGGCATCTGGGTTGTGTTCTGTGTGGCTCTGTGAGAGTGAAGATGCTGTGCGTGTCCTGCTGCGAGTCTTTTTGCAGGCAGGTGTTCTGTTTCTCCTGGGGAGCAGAGAGGAGTAGACTGCTTGGATCGTTGGGTGAATGTGTGTTTGAGGTCATGTGCCGACTTCTGCTCCCCTGAGTAACATCAGAGCTGTAGCTGCACCACATTCTCGCCAGTGCTGGGGAGAGTCAAGCGTGTGTCTTCCCTACACCCGCAGGCACAGAGCGGTCTCGTGGTCGCCGGTCTGTTCGACAGGTCCTGCCGGTGTTTTCCCCCCGTAGGTGCTGTGACAGCTTTGTTGCTTCTGTATGTGCTGCAAGTTAGCAGGGCCCTCTTCATGTGGCTCCCGTGGGCCCCTGCGGGGAGCTCTTGCCTTCCCAGTGAGAGCTGGAACTTAGAGACCAGGTCTGAGCTCGGTGATGCTCCCCTGCCGGTGGCTGACATTGTTCTAGCCCTATTTAGTGGCTACAACTAAGAAATATGTCGTAAGGTCCTACCAATTCCTGAGTTAAAATTCAGGCTTAGAGGGGTTTTGTGTCTTGTATCTCACATCTGTGTCTTCTTTTTCTCATGTCAGAAATCCCAGCTCTCAGTCCTAACACTGTGATTACTTGTCTGCGTCATCCCATTGCACAGAGAACAGTCTCGGAACAGAAACCTCGAGTTGCTAGCAGTGCGGTTGTTAGAGGCGGGGGTGGTGTTTCCCCCTCGTCCCTAATGTGGATCCCACTGAGGGCGTAACATGCAGAGTCCAGGTCACTTGGTTAGGCCACATTGGCTTTATTTTGCTTGAGGTTTTTTTTTTTTGCTTTGCTAGTGAATTTTTTATACTTTCTTCAGACTTAGGTCAAACCTGTGGAAGTGTGGGAAGAAATGAATAGTGAGCCCACTTAACTACCCGTCACCTGGCTTCAGCCCTCCTGGCCACTTCTGCCTCGTCTCTGCCCCCACTTCCTCCTCCCGTATCATTTTGAAGTAGATGCTTCACATCCACCGTCAGTATTCACAGTGTGTCTAAAGGAGGGAATCTTTCTTCTTAACCACAGTACTGTGGTCATGCCTGAGAAAACCAACAGTAATTTGTTGACATCATGAAATAGCCAGTCAATGTTGAAAGTTCTAATTGTGTCATAAATGTGATAGAATTTTAGAAACTATTTTTTTTAAATCGAGAGCCAGACAAGATCCATGTTGCATTGGTGGTTGTTGAGCCTGTGTCTGTGTCCTCTTGGTTGTGGAGGAGGTCAGGCCTTCTGTCCTGGAGCATCCCTCACGGTCTGATTTTGCCCACTGCACCATGGGCAGCCAGCAGCTGTCCTTGGCTGTCCACAGGTTCAAGTGGGTGCTTGTTTGCTTTGGTGTCTGCCAGGGGCAGGGGACAGGGGGGATGTTGTCAGTGCTCAGGGCTCAGATTGGGACCTTACTGAGGAAGGTCAGGAGAGCCTGACCCTGCGCTAGCTGCTTCCCAGTGCTGCGGTGCTTCTGCACAAAGCCACCTGACTGATGCCTTCGCCTGTTCCTCTTATCGACTGCTTCTCAGGACCACGGGGTTGCTTAGCAGCATCCTTCAGTGGACATCAGTTAGGGTTTTTAGCATCATTATGAACTCAGGGATTTAGGTGTATTTGATGTATCTTAATAGCATACATCGCGAAGCCAACCCCTCTGTCTGCCTTGGGTCCCTCTTCCCTGCGGGGCTTCCCGTGGATTTGCAGGGGGTGTTGGAGCGTCATAGGGTGCCTGTGGCCGCCCAGGGCTGGTTCCCACTGAGCCCAGAGCAGCACCCCCTGGGATGACTGACGGGCAGGGCTGACTCTGGCCATTCTGCAGTTTCCTTTTTAGGAAATGTCCAGTGAAATCATTCGTTTTCAGGCCTCTTGGGCGAGTTCTCTGTGGTTAGATCACCAACTGGGTCCAATGCATAGTCGTCCTTTCATTTTACTCTTGATTGTCACAGTTTGTTCTAATTTAATTTTGTTTCATAATTATTTGAAATATTTACCGGTTCTAAAAGTCAGATCTACAAATCAAAGTAGATTCCAAAGTCCTCGCTCCATGCTGCCCTCCCTCTCTCTCCTCCATGGAGGTGTTATTTTTTAAATTATGGTTTACTTTTCCATTTAAAAACCCCGAGCCAGGGAAAAGGGGGGGAGGGGGGAGGGCACAAAGGGGGAAGAGGTGTACCCACAACATGACTAACAATAATGTACAACTGAAAGCTCACAAGGTTGTAACCTATCATAACATTAATAAAAAAAAAAATTGGAAACAAATTAAATATCCAAATAGGAATCAAACCAAAAAAAAAAAACCCCGAGCCAGTGTGTACGGTTGTCCGTGTGCTGGTCCTGGTGGTGTGGGGCACCTCCTGGAGGGGATGCCTGGGGCAGGGGCTGTGCACAGTGAGCACAGACTGTCTGTCCTCTTTGTAGGAAGACGGAGGAAAGCGTCAGGAAGGAAGAAGACCCCATCCAAATCATCCGTGACGGGCAAGAGGAGCTCCGGGACAAGATCTAAGAAACGCCAGGGCCGCGTGAGGAGGAGGACGGGGAAGAAGAGAAAGGTAGTCTGGTGGCGATGTCCACGTTCTGCCCTTGACCCCTTTGTGTGGTTAGGTGGGGGAGGGGGGTCACAGAAGCAGCCTCTCCTCTGTGTTTGCTTAGAGACTCACTGATGAGAACGAACACTTCTACAGCCCAGATTGGGTACAGGATGTTTCCCAGGACCCTTTGGAGGCAGACATCCTCAGGGGTTGTGTGTGACTCCCAGAACCCCCAGGGGTCCTGTGGGCACAAAGGGGCAGGCAGGCCAGAGGGTGCAGAGTGGGCGGGGCTGTGGCTGCCAGCTTGTCAGGGAGGCAAGAGGACTGGACCCGGAGTACAGGAGCCATGTGGGGGCTCAGAGAGGTGCCGCCACCGGGTCCTCTGGGGTGGAGCACCTCCCCTGGAGTCTACAGCTGGCTGTTCAGGCAGAGCCAACTTGTCCTGGCTGAGGTGACTCAAGCGGGATGTGTGTGGACACTGTCCACTTCAGGCCGTTCCCCCTCCTGAGAGTCCCCCGTCACTGGGCTCTCAGAGTGCCGCTCTGTCGTGCCTGAGCAGCCTGCGTCATGCATCCCTTTTCTGAAGGGCCTGTTCTCACTCCAGCTGCTGGACTGGACATTTGGAGCATTTTGATACGTAAAGTAGAAGAAGCTGTTCAGGTGTTTGCTGCATCTTTATGTGAATTTATACTCAGGGGCGTAGCTATTGCCTAATTAAATTCGTATGGTATGTTTATGTAAAACTCAGTTTAGTAAGTGGTGTATGTGAACACATGGTCTCGGTGTTCATTCAGACACAGGAGTAGGGGCCAGAGCTGTGAGCCATGTGGGCACTGGCAGGACGGGGCCTTGCCTTCTTGTTGCGGCCGGCTCCCACCCTGCACGCCCACCTGAGCCCTCGGGTTCCGGGACCATGCACAAGGTGCCTTGGGCTGTGGTGGGAGTGGCTCTGTCCCCTCGCCATTCACTCCGCAGGTGGTTTTTAAAACAGGCTGTCAGTCAGACATCAGTTGGATGCTTTGTTTCCCTCCTTGTGAGTTTTTGCTCAAAACAAAGGACCCCCTGTTGACAGCACTCTGGGGAGGTTCTGCCCGTGGCTTTGTGGTGTGTGGGTCATGCTTGTCTCGGTGTTTGCTCGCTCTGTGGTTCAGTTAAATCTCAACAACGTCGTGATTAATACATGCAAGGCCCTTTGGCTTTGCGTTACCATGTGCTCCACCTGGTGTTGGTGTTGCTAATTGATACTTGAAATGGTGTGTCTTAAACCCTTAGATTTCAGTCTTACTGATCACTTATTCTTTGTTACTTCGGTTCAGAATGAAATCACAGCTCGTTCTCGCATTGCACGGACGCTGGGCCTCCGGAGGCCAGTCCGCGGAGCCTGCATCCCATCCGTGTACAAGCCTGCAGACCCCTCTCTGGGGCTGATGCGTGCGGACATCGGAGCAGCCTCTCTCTCTTTGTTTGGAGACCCCTATGAGCTGGACCCCTTCGACAGGTGACTCCAGGGGGAGCAGTCCTTCAGGGGCACCATCTCAGAGTTGGGGAGCTAGGTGTCACCTCCCTCCTTTCTTAGTGTGGACATTGGGCACGGCACCCCCATGGGGAGCGTGGGTAAGCCTCTCACTCCACGTTTGTAAAATGAGGGTAATGATTCCTGCCTCAGAGTCGTCCTCAGATGGTGAGGACTCTGCGTCCCCAGCCCCTAACCTAGAGAGGCCTGTTCACACATCTGCCCGCCATCCCTGCTCAGAGACTCGGGCAGCTGCCCACGCGAAGCTGCTGCCCAGGTCCTGTGTTCACTGTTGAGTCACGAATACTGCCATGTGGGGCAGTGCTTAGCCTGTCCATGCTAGGTGCTGTTGAGGGTGAGCTGGGGATGTCTCCCTGGGCGTCAGGATGTGGGGTCACCTGTTCCCTTTGGCCTTTGTCCTCCCTGCAGCAATGAAGAGCTGTCTGCAGACCCAGCTTCCCCTCTGAGTGCCAAGAGGAGGATCCTCTCTCAGTCAGCTGTGCAGTCTCACCAGCCTGTGGCCAGGCCCATCTCCATGGGGCTCTCCAGGTCTGTCCTGGGAAGGATAGGACGGCAGGGGACAGTGGTCCTGTGGTGGGGCCACAGGCCTGCAGGGACCAGCTGGGCGCCATGTTGGCCTGGCACCCTGCCACCCATGCTCCTGCGGCCTCTCTTTGTGGCCCCTCCCTTGGCTCTGATGAGGAAGTGCTGCAGCCAGTCCTGAGTTGAGGGTGCGGGGACAAAGCGGTGGCCACTGGGGGCGAGGAGGGGGTGCGGGGAGCCGCAGCTCCTCGGGGCTTCCTCTGCGTGCCCAGCTCAGCCACAGAGCCCACCAGCAGGGAGCCAAGCTGCTGTTCAGTGCGGCTGCACCTTGCCTGCATCTTTTCTTCTCTTTGACTCCACAAAAAAAAAGAATTAGCCAAACCAACAAAATTAGAAGATGGCATTATCCGCCAATTCTTGCCTGTCAGTGACATTTGGGGCCAGAAGCCTCAGATAACGTCACCCCCAAACACTGCTGTCCTTCAGTTGGAGCTGCCAAGTGGGTCTCCCTTCTTCCCTCAGGGGGCCCAGCACACGGCCTCTTCTCGGCACAGCAGCCAGGACCTGGGGGCCCCGGGGAACAGCAGGGGCACCAGGGGTGCCTGACCAAGGGCCTGGGGCGTGGGGAGGCAGCAGTGGCCCACCCTGGGTCTGTGCCTGCAGGAGGAGTGTTCCTGCCGCGGTGCCCGAGCCAGAAGTGGACGAGGCCCCGGTCCCCGACCTGCTGGGGAGCATCCTGTCGGGCCAGAGCCTCCTCATGATGAACAGCGCCGACATTGTCATCCACCGGGACGGCTCCCTCAGCGCCAGGAGGGCAGGTGAGGCGCCGTCTGCTCCCGCCGTCCCCTGCACACCAGGAAGCAGAAACAATCGTGGGACTCAGAGGGTGGGAGAGCCACCACACTAAACAGGCATCTTCCACTCACAGGAAGTGTCAGCGAAGGGGGACAGTTTTCTCAGCTGTTTTTCTCCGTTAACTTTCCATCGCTTTGTGAGCAGAAGTACAGCTGATAGCCTAGACGGTGGTGGGGTTCCCAGCCAGCCCACAGACCCTCCTTAGCCGTAGAGGAGCTGGCATGTGTTCTCAGAGCTCCAGAACCAGCCTCCACGGAGCCCCTCCCACAGAGCTGGGCCTTGGCAGGATTTCAGGGCTGGGGTGGGTCCAGCGTGGAGGCGGGGCAGGACAGAGATGGACAAGGTGCTGTGAGCTCGGGCCACACCTTGTCACTGCCCCCCTGTGTCTGTGACTGGCGTGGGAACTTTCAGACCATCAGTGGTGTAACTGTAAAGCAGAAGAGAAAGCGTCTGCGACCCCTCAGCGAGCTGCAAGCCTGCCCGAGGGGGCGCCCCGGGCAGGAGAGGGTCCAGGTCAAGGTGCCAGTGGGAGGCATTGAGGACGCACAGCTTGAGAGGGTCATTTGGTAGAAGTTATCCGACTCTTGGAGCTCTTTAGGGAGAGTGTGGGGGCTGATGCCTTTTGCCTCTTTCCCTTTTAGCGCCCAGTCCTGTTCAGCGAAACTCAGTTGGTCTGTCCAGAGAGGGAGAAGGCCCCGGGTCTGGAGATTGCCTGCAGCCTGGGGCACCATGCTCAGGAAGGGGGCTACAGAGCCTGGGGCCACGCTGTCAGAGCAGGCCTGCCTCGGCCCCAGCCCCGGCCACCCACTCCTGTGTCCCTGCGCTCACCTTGGGGGCAGCTGTGAGACTGGACTCCTCAGGGACCTCTCGGTCGGGTCAGGCTCAGAACTTGTCGAACGTCATCCGGCCTGGCTTAAAACAAAGTGACAGCCCCCGACTGAATGGTGAAGGGAAGCACGCTTTGCCTCTCAGATTTGTGTCCTCTAAGGTCTCAGATCACAGCTCTGACTCGCCATCTCAGAGTGCTGTGCTAGGACAGGCCCCCAAACCAGCTCCCAGGAGAACTGACATCTCTGAGCTACCCAGGATCCCAAAGATAAGGAGAGACAACAGCGGCAGCAGGCAGGCAGACGCGCTCCCCACCGGGCAGTGCGTCGAGATCCCCAGCTCCTGCATAAGCCGACTCACTGGCAGGGAGGGCCCTGGGCAGCCTGGTCGTAGTGCCCGGGCAGAGGGCGAGCCCAGCAGCAGGGGCCCACAGGAGCCCAGCACGCACTCGGGGGGCGGCCCCCAGTCCCCGGCCCCGCTGGGATCCTCGAGGGGCAAGGGTGTCGGCTCAACCTTTGAGAGCTTCAGGATCAACATTCCTGGGAACACTGCCCCTTCCAGCAGACTCTCCAACCCTGGCTTCTGTAACACCTTCCGGCCTGTCGACAACAAGGTGCAGAGGAAGGAGAACCCCTCGCCCCTCTTCTCCATCAGGAAGGCGAAGCAGCTCAAGAGCGAGATCTACGACCCCTTTGACCCTACGGGCTCTGATTCCAGTTCTATTGGCAGCAGCCCTGAGCATCTCGGCACTGGCCTCTTGCCCTCTGAGATCACGCGCACCATCTCCATCGACAGCCCGAAGGACCCACCGTTGCAGACTGTGCGCTGCGTCACCTCCTACACGGTGGAAACCACCTTTGGACCGGAGCCCGAGCCTTCTCGGGGGCCTTCCTCCAGCCTGCTCAAGCTCCGGAGTGAGGGGACCACCAAGGGGGCCTCCAACACAGAGCGCGAGGGGCTGGGCAAAGAGGAGCCTGCTGAGGGCCAAGCCTCAGTCCCCCGGGTCCCAAGACCATCCCCGCCAGAGCCCTGGGAGGATGAGGACCCGCCACCCCGCAGCACCTTCTTTGACTCCGAGGAGCGGACAGTGACCTGTGTGTCAGTGGTGGAGCCAGACGCCCCACCGAGCCCAGATGCCCCGCAGACAACCACCCATAGGATCGTGGAGCTGCGGTCCCTCTCCCGCTCCCGCTCCCGCTCCACATCAAGCTCCCGTGGCCGGAAGAAAGCCAAGAGGAAGCGAGTCACTACCAGGGAGCACAGGAGGGCCCACTCAGGCACTCGCTCCGGCTCCCACTCTGGGGACAGGAGCTCACAGTCAGTGTCGCCACCAGTGGGTGAGGACCACGCCAAGAGGCACAGGCCCAAGGCCAGGAGCCGGAGGTCTTCCAGCGACTGCTCCAGCAGCCACGAGCGAGCCAAGCGGAAGAAGGCCAAGGACAAGAGTGGGGAGAGGAGAAGGGCCTCCTGGGGCCGAGGCCGGCACAGGTCCCGGTCCCGCTCGGGCAGCCCTGGCAGCTCCTCCCATGACCACCGCGAGAGCAGGAGGAAGAAAAAGAGGGAGTCAGGCTCCAGGTCTTGGGGGAGGGAGTGCTCGCCCCCCAGCAGCCTGGAGAGAGCCCGGAGGCACCGGCACCCAAGGGAGAGGAGCCGCGAGCGGCCCCGAGACAGGCGGGGCTCCCGTGAGAGGAAGAAGCGCAAGTGCAGATCACCAAGCGTGGAGCTCAGGTCCAGGGAGCGCCGGCGGCCTCGTTCCCGTGAGAAGCGGCCACGGCCCCGCTCCCGCTCCCGCTCCCCAGAGAGGAAGTTGGCCGTGAAGGAGGCTTCTCCACAGCCGCCTCCCCAAGAGGAGGCAAGGCCAGACAGGGAGCCCCCGGCCAGGCTGCCAGCTTCAGCAGAAGCAGACACCTCTCCAGAAGAGGCTGAAGCTCACAAGGCCCCCCCAAAGGCCACCCCTATGCTGGAGGTGCCATCCGAGTGTCCACCTGAGGACCTGGACTATGGCGACTCCGTCGAGGCAGGGCACGTCTTTGAGGACTTTTCTAGCGAGGCCATCTTCATGCAGCTGGATGACATGAGCTCCCCACCCTCGCCAGAGAGCACGGACTCCTCCCCAGAGCGAGACTTCCCACCCAACCCTGCTGTGCCCCCGGCCACCCAGCAGCATGACACCAGCCTGGCCATGGCCGTCATCAGAAGGGAGGTGTCACTGATCCACGGTGAGGATGCTGTGCAGCCCCTGCCCCTGGCAGAGGGCCCCCAAGAGAAGCCCTTGTTCTGGCAGGATGCAGACGAGGCCGCTGCGGTACCCAGCGCCCTGGGAATCCAGGCCTTGGGCGGGGCACCTGTAGGGAAGGAGGAAGGCCCCTCTCAGACCCCCCTGCTGCGCGCTAAAGCCCTGGTGAAGAGGGTCACCTGGAACCTGCAGGAGGCAGAACGTGGTACCCCAGCGGAAGACCGAGGCCTGCGTGAGTAGGGTGCTCCCACGGGCACTCCGGGCATGGGCCGGGGCGGCGCATGAGGACGGCATGGAGTGGCCGCCAGGGGGCCTTCTCTCTGTGCGCACATGTGCCTCCTGGGTCACGCTAGTGACACAGGCTGAGGGCAGGGAGGCGGCTGCAGCATGGCCTGTGGTCCTTGTTGCTGGGATGCTTTTCTGGAATTTTCCAGTCAGGAAGCAGCCTTCTGGCCCAGGGTGGCCACAGAGCACCCACCTCCCCTGTGTTGGCCCTCAGGGACGCCACTTCACAGGCCACAGAAGCCCCAGGAAGGGGTCTGGGAAACAGACGACGTGGGCCCCACAGCAGCCTTCCAGCAGGTGTCCTTCTCAGAGCCCCCTCCCCCAGGCTGTGTGCTCCCAGGGCCTGGCTTCCCTGACACCCACCCCTCTCAGGTGGGTGCCCCCGTCTCTGCCGGGCTCTGAATACTTCGGGGTGGGGTGGGGACACGTGCTGGACACTGCCAGCGTCAGGGCTCTGTGCTCAGTGAGCTGCCCTCCTGCCCAGGTTCACTACTCCAACCTGCCTCCCGCCCCGGCTCTGCCCTCGGGTGTCCCACCCTATGCACCAGTCAGCCAGCCTGCAGTCCAGTTCATGCTGCAGGGGAGCCTTCCCCCTGCGGGCTGCAGGGTGGCACAGAGCCCAGCTCCAGTGCCCACCATCCTGACCACAGCCTCAGAGCCAGCTGGCCACGCGGCCAACAACGCAGAGGAGAACACGGCTGCTCCCAGGCCAGCCTTGGACAAGGCCAAGAACGAAGAGGTGAGTCCACCCACCTTCCCCCAGAGAGGCCGTGCCTCTGGGTAAGGGGCCCTCCCAGCCTCTGCCCTGGCCGAGCAGCCCCTCTGGTGGATGGTCACACACATGTCCTCGCTCCTAGTACATGAAGAAGCTGCACATGCAGGAGCGGGCAGTGGAGGAGGTGAAGCTGGCCATCAAGCCCTTCTACCAGAAGAGGGAAGTGACGAAGGATGAGTACAAGGACATCCTTCGTAAGGCTGTGCAGAAGGTGAGCGTGGGTGGGTGGGCCCCACACACGTGTGCATCCGGCACCCTGGTCGGTTGTTATGAGGGGTGGGTCTATGCTGTCTCTTGCTGACCCGGATTTTTAGGGTGTTTGTGAGCACTGAGGAAGGTGCTTCGGCCCAGGGTGGTCTGGCCAGGGCCAGGGCAGCATTGGCACGTCCTGGCCGCAGCTTCAGGATAGTCCCTCGTCTCCCTGTAGCCACACTTCGGAGTCGCTCAGGAAGAGTAAGGATTGGCATTTTCCAGGGGTTAGAACAGCATCCTTCTTACTTGTTAAAATAAGCTAAATGACAGGAAATATTGAAGATACCTGCTCACAGGTAGGGAAGCAAGACCTGAGAGATGGATGGTTCTCAGGCCCAGGGTGGTAGCCTCAAATCCATGATATGTTGGCCACACATCTCTGCAAGGTGAGCAGAGCGGGCAGACATGCATCAGTTTCCCGAGTCCCCTGTCCCTCATGACGCGGGCCCCCAGAGCTTGGTCACTGAGTTTGGGCTGTGGAAGGACATCCAGGTAATTGTGCCTCTCCCCCTCCCCCAGATCTGCCACAGCAAGAGCGGGGAGATCAACCCTGTGAAGGTGGGCAACCTGGTCAGGGCCTACGTGGACAAGTACAGGCACATGCGCAGGCACCGGAGGCCCGAGGCTGGGGAGGAGCCGCCCGCCCAGGGCGCCGAGGGCTGAGGCCAGCCAAGGCCATGGGGCACACCCTGGGAGCTGGTGCCCCGTGATGGCAGTGGTGGCACTTCCCCAGATCCCCAGGCGGTTCTGTTGGAAGTGGCAGAAGTAGAAAAGTGGGGACATCTTGTGCTCCTGTTTTCAGGGTTCCTGTGATCACACGTGGTCTGTGCACCTGTCTTGCTCACAGCTTAAAACTGGACTTTTTTATATGTATATTATAGATTCACAGTTTCCATTGTGTTCTAATTTATCAAAAATGGATTCTCTTTAGAAACTTCTCCATTGACTCAGTACTTGAAAGGTGAAGCCTTTGGTGATCAGGAGGGGCTCCGGCTGCAGCCCTGTGTGTGCCTGTTTATGATCTAGAAACTCCGTCAGTGCTTTGTTCCCTCCGTTCTGTAAACAATCGCTCATTGGCCCTCCACTCCACTGCCTCCCACCAGGCAGAGCATAGCGTTGGCGCATTTAAGGCCAGGGACAAGCCCTGGGCACGGCACGGAGTCAGCTGTCCCTGACTCCGGGATCCCCGGTGCCACCCTCCCAGCATTCCTGGCAGGAGCACGCGTCTGCTGTCCCAAGGGCATTTTGTACTCGTCCAGTAGAGTTTCTTGGCTCTAAAGTGTGTGGCCTATTTCTTCATTGTGAAAGACAGAAGAAAACGGGTGCGCACAGGAGGCCTCAGTGTGTGTTTGGGGGGATGGTCGCCTCCCTTCCTGGGCCCGCAGATCCCGTGGGCTCCCGGGAAGTGGAGCAAGCCTTGCAGTCGGCAGTGCCCCCCAGAGCCCCAGCCCTGAGCCCACCCCTGGTCAGGACACCAGCACAGGTTTTCGGGTTTTCTTTATTGGATCAGGGTGGGGTCCGGGCCCCAGGCCTAGGCGGGCTGCTCCACCTCCATGAAGAAGTGGTCAAGGAAATGCTCGAGGTCGTTGTAGAGGCTGTTGGAGCTGGACAGGCAGAGGCCTAGGCTGCCGCTGTCCAGGGAGGACACGCCTTCACGCTGCACACCCTCCAGGTGCGCCCGGCACAGCCACGGCTCCAGCTGCGGGGAAGGTGGTATCAGCCAGGTGGGGGCTGTGGGCAGCCTCACCCGCACGGGGCCCCGCACCTCACCTTCACCAGGACCAGGCTCTTCTCCTTGGGTCTCCTGGCTGACAGGTCTTGCCCAAAGGCCAGGTAGATGGTGTAGTGTGGGGAGCCCTGGCGCTGGCGAGCCCGGAACTCCACAAGCTCTGCAGACCAGGGGCTCTGTGAGCGGGGGTGGGGCCAAGTTGGGCGGCAGACCCAGGGCAGGTGCATCACTCACCTCGGAAGAAGGTGCTGAAGTCGAAGATGGGAGTGTCGCAGTTCCTGGGCAGCAGGCGGGCCGGGCTAGAGGGGCTGGCAGAGCCCAGGGGGCCTCCCACCTCCCAGAAGACCTTGCACTTGCCCAGGCGCCGGGCCCACAGCCCAGGCCCCCGGAGCTCCAGCTGCAGGCCAGGGGCCACGTGCTGCAGCAGCTTCTCTGTGTAGTGAAGCTGTTTCTGGTCGGGGAGCTCAGCAGGGCTGGGGAAGGCCACGCACTGGAGTTCTGTGGCCTCAACAGGTAGGCTGGGAGGCCCGTATAGGAACACACATCTTGGGCGGCCCACCACCTCCTGCAGCACCGTTCGGCCCTTGTACATGATGGTCACGTCCAGGGTGCCCAGGCTGGGTTCTGTGTGCAGACTGAGCTGTGAGTAGCCAGGCCTGGCTGGGACCTGCTCACCTGCCACCGGGGGACAGGCACTGGGGGGCAGCGCAGTGCAGGGCTCTGCCTCTTGAGGGGGCTGCCAGGGTGCTGGGGCTAGGCCTGCGTCCAGGGAAGGGCTGTGTTGGCACCTGGTCCCCCAGCACCTCCCTCCTCCACATGTCCCCAGGTTCCTCTCACCTGTCGTCTGGGCCTGGGGCTTTGGCAGGTACAGCTGCCCCGCAGGGAGCTCTGGGCCTGAAGAGGGTGACAGTGGAGACAGCTGTACTGGTCCGGCTGTGGCTGGCTCCATCTCTGCTGGACACCTCCCCCTCCCTCCAGGGACTTTGCTGTCCTGCCTGCCCCTCCCCTTGGCAGAGGACAGCCCCTCACCAGGAGCCTCTGGGGAGATTGGATCCACCCCCCATGTAGCTTCCAGCAGGTGGTCCTCCAGGCTGCTCTGCTGCAGAGCCTGGAGCAAGAGGTCCTCCACATCGTCAGCTGGGCCGGAAAGAGGGCTTGGGGCGCAGGGCTCAGGGTTCGGCCCAGCCAGCTGGTGCCCCCGCCTCTCACCAGCATCTCCTGCCAGGGCTGGCCTGAGGAACCCGCCCTGCAGGGGAAGGCAGTGCCAGCATAAGCAGCTCCCCAGCACCAACGAGGTGGCAGCCCCCACCCAGAGACAAGGAGGACACAGCAGCCTTACCATCCTGGGGGGGACATCAAGGGCCTCATCCTTCCCCTGGTTAATGCCTGCATCTTCTGAGGGAGAGTTGGGACCTGAGACTCCAGAGTGGCACGCCAAGGTGTGAACCCCTGGGTGGACCCTCAAAGCTGGACCGCCCCGCCCCTCATTAGTCCCAATAGGCGGTATCAGCTTCCTCCCTGTGATCCCCTGCCCTCCCCCAACAACCTGGCACTAGCCTCTCCCAGGCCAGTTTCTAAAACTAAATCGGACCAGTGGCTGCCCCCGACGGAACCAAGTTCCGACGCCTTTTGCGCACTGAACGTCTGCCTCCCTGCCAGCAGCCCTCCCCCACATTACTCACCTGCCCACCCCACCTCGGGGCTGAGCGCATACACCTTATGCGGGTCCGTGAGGTCCCCAGAGTTGTCTTGCAGCATCACGAAGCGCCGCGTGCTGCGCAATGCGCAGCGGAAGTTGGTTTTCCAGCCTGCGCGGAGGGCGCTCTCGGGGGTCTGAGGGTCACTTCTGCTGCTGCTGGGCGGCCACCTGCCGCGGGCTACGGCCCAGGCCTAGGGAGGAGATGGAGGGCATGGGCCTGGGGGAGCAGGTCGGGGGCCTGGGCCCGAGCCAGCCTTCACACCAGGGGCAGGGCTGGGGTCCCACCTTGAAGATGCGTGAGTCCGCCTCGCCCAGGTCCCTCCGCCCGAAGTGCTTCCAGGGGACACGGAAGTGTGTGCGGGCTGCGTCCAGCCACTCCAGCCCCTCGTAGCGGCCGCTGCTGACCTCGCCCAAAAGCCAGTCTCCGAACAGCACGCGCGGGGCTACCCTGCGGGCGGAGCAGCCAGCGGGGTGGGCGCCGGTGGCAAGGTGCGCGGGGTCAGGCACCTGGGGAGCGTGGGCCAGGCTCTCACCTGTCGGGAGCCACAGCCATCGCTCGCTCTGCAAGGACTGGACTTGGAGAGATGGGGCGCGCCCTCCGCTGCGAGGAGGTGTGGTCGCGGGTGGCAGTCAAGTGTCACCACAGGTACTGTGGCCCAGTTGTTACAGGTGAGGGGGTCACACGTGTGGATTGAGGGCTTATGGCCACGACGTTGCCCAGGTGTGGGTTTCAGGGCAAAGGTGGCGATGAGTGTGACAACAGATGTGGCAGGCGCGCACACATGCGGTCACAGGTGTTAAGCCAGCGTCCAGGCCTGGCCGGGTGGTCTCAGGCTGGACCCTGCAGAGACACGACAGGAATGGTCGCGTGGAGGGCGGCGCGGAGCGCCGGGAAACCGAAACCATGTCGCAGGAAAACGAAACCTAAGCCGCGAGGCAGGGCGTCCCGGCGGCAGGCGCCTCCCGGTCCCCAAGCCACCCGGCCCCTCACTCCCTCGTTTCTGACCCGGCTCCTGGCCTCCCGCTGGCCATGCGCCCCTCGCTCCGCCCCCGCCCGGTCACGGACTGGCTGCCCTTCGTTCTCCGCGTGGCGAGGGTCCCGAGTACCTGGGTGCCGGAGCCGCCGGGGCGGGAAGTTTCGTCTCGCCGGAGGAGCGAGAACGGCGCGCTTTTAAGGGGAGAGCGGGGATGGGGGTGGGCCGACGGTGGGGCGGGCCCACGGCGGGGCGGGCTGGGCCCGCTGGGCTCCAGGTGCAGCCGGGGAAGTCACGCGCTCCAACAGACAGTGGGGGCTGCTCGCGGCCTGTTCCCGGAGCCCCTGTGCAGGCTCTTGGTGGAGGCGGCAGGCCCCGTCTGGGGACAGCCCCCGAGGGGGTAGCGGAGGGGCGGCTGGAGTGGCCGGTCTCGCCGCCCTGCCAGGCTCAGCCCCTGCGGCATCCAGTTGCCCTTATCCCTCCAGGAGCGCCCCCTACACCAGGCGGACTGCGGACCCGGGCCACTAATGGGGGTGGGGGAGGCAGTGGGCCAAGCCGGGGACTCGGCCAACATGAAAAACGAAACCAGGCTCCAAACAAAACCAAGCACTTATTTTCACGGAAAAGCCGGTAATGGGGGGCGAGGGACCAGCGGCAGCTGCAGCGCGTGGTTTCTTAACCGCGAGAATTGTTCGGACAAGAAGACTCAAATGCCCTCGAAAGTAAAACATTTGGAAAGGAATTTGTGATGCCTTTCATTAGGAAAAACACCAAGGACCACAAGGGACAGTGTGGTGGAGGTCAGCACGGAAGCCCTGCCTGATGCTGGCCTCTCCCTGAGGAAGCCGGCGGAGGGGGCCCTGTCCCCCACTCGGTGGCCCTGGTTCGCCACAGCCTCTGCCTGTGCACCAAATGGCCCTGCCACCCTGCAAGCACAGTCTGGGCGCCTGGGCCAGGTGCCTCTCTCTGCCCACTGGGTGTTTACCACCCCCAGCGGACCCCACTGGGTGTGACTCCCTGGAAGGTCCCCAGGACCATGCCCTCCATGAGTCTTCTTGAGGGTGACTCTCAGCCTCCTCCAGGCGAAGACCCTCCGTGTTGGGTAGGGAGGGAGAGTCTCCAGTGCGAGATGCCCCCCTCCTCGGGCCGTGGTTAGACCAGGAGAGGAACTTCCTCTCTGCCAGCTGGCACGCAGCGTGGGAAGCAAGGCGGGCGGGTGCAGCAGGTGGTTTATGGGAAGCCGTGCCAGTGCTACGACCCTGCCCGCCCCCTCCCCGACCCCACGGCCCCCACCGCCCCGTGCATCCGCGAGGACTCCATGCCGGCGGAAGCCAATGGGCCATGCCGTGAACCCCCCCGGCGGCAGCCTCTCCGAGACAGACCCCACGCACCCCTTGCCCCAGATCCAAAAGTATCACTTTATTCTGCGCAGTGCAGTGGGGGACAGCGGCTGAGCGACTCGGGGTCCAGGCCCGCGAGGGGGACGGGGGTGCCGCGCTAGTCGTTGGTGGAGTCGCTGGGCCCGTCACTGGGGGCGCCCTCGGCCGCGCCGCCGCCCTGGCTGTCCCAGTCGCCCGCGCCATCCGCGTCCGAGGTGGGCACGTTGAGGACCACCACGTCGGCCTCGGCGCCGATGTCCTCGCCGAACCACACAGCCTTGTAGCCGCCCTCAGGCCGCCGCTCCTTGGTCAGGATGGACCTCACCTCCGCGGGGCTGCCCCCATCCTGGGCCGCCATGGGGGACTCGGGGACGCAGGCGGGGGGCACAAGGCTGGGGGGCGCGGGGGGCGCGGGCTCCAGGGGCGTGGGCTCCAGGGGCTCGGGCGGGGCCTCATCTGAGGTGGGGCAGGGCTCTGGGCTGGGGGCCGGTGCCCAGTTGGCCTCACCATCGTGGGTAAGGAAGGCCTTGTTGTCAAAGCCACCGGGCTGGGGCTCCTGGGGAGGGACAGGAGCGAGGGCATCAACCAGGATCCCGCCATGGACTTCGAGCCCTTGGGGCCCTCCCAGAGACAGGGATCCGCACTGGTCCCTGCCCTTTTCTCTGCCTCTCTCTGTCCCCTCTCCATCTTTTGGACTATGATGTCTACACCCCATGTTTCCTCACCCCTGCTCTTCATCCTGTGGGCTCTCCACCTCCACCCCCCTGCATCTCCCCCTCTCCCCCAACTCCCCCCACACATCTTCTCCCCCCTGCATCTTCCCCCGCTATATCTTCCCTCTCCCTCCACCTCCTCCCTCCATCTTTCCACTGCTGTCTGTCCTCACTCTCACATCCCTGTCTCTTGATCTTTCTCCACGCCTGTCAGTCTGTTCATCTCTCCTCTTCGGTCTCTGCATCTGTCCCTCTCCTGTCCGGTCCCCCACCCCTCAGGGCCTCACCAGAGCTTTGCCAGCACAGCACTTGCATCGGTGGCCGTAGTGCTTATAGATGAGGACAGTGAGGGCAATGAGAGCTAGAAGCAGCAGGGCACCTAGCACGCCACCCACGGCCGCCATCTCCGCTGTCGAGAAGTTCCGGTCCCCAGTGTGGCCTGGCTCACCATCCCCTGTGGCGCTGCCTCCTCCAGCCCCAGGCGTGCCTGCCAGCAACACCACCACCCACTTACTTACTTACATTCACCCACTTACAGTACCCCAAGCACCTCCCAGCCCAACCTGCACCAGCTCAGGACACCCTGAGGACGAGCCAGGCTGGCTGCCTCCTGGGGCAGAGGTTCTGGAGAGTGGGCTGTACTGACCCCCCCCCCCACCCCCGACTAAGGAGCCGTGTGTTCCCAGGGCCCTCCAGGAGGGCCAGGCTGCTGAAGGGAAGGAGGCGGCTGGGAGTCAGTGCCCACCAGCTCCACGTGGGAGGCAAGGGGTCTAACACCCAAGAAAGGAGATGAGGGCAGTGCTGGTGCCAGTGGAGTGAATGGCCCTGGGAAGGGTGTGGTTCACTGGATCCCAAATCTGGCGTCAGCCCTGCCCTCCACACACCTTTCCTAGTTTACCTTCTCAGGGGGCCCTCCCAGGACGTGTCTGTCTCTGCCCAGAATGAGCAGACCCCCACTTGGGGTCTCACGGTCATTCGACGCCAACCTGGGGCAGACCCTGCCTACAGTGACTCCCAGGACCACCCGAAGTCAGGGAGCATGAGGGTGACTCTAGGGCAAATGGGGGTGCTACCTGAGGGCTGGGGGGTCCTGCTGGGCCCAGGGGTCCTCGGCTGAGAGGTTCCTGGCTTCTGGGTCTGTGCTGAGCCCCCACTGGGCGAGGCTGATGGAGGGGAGGTGCTGGTTCCCACACTGGAGGGCCCCTCAGGCGTGGGCGAGGCAGGCGGCCTCAGAGTTGTGCCTGGGGGGGACTGCAGGCCAGTGCCCCCCCCAGAGCTGGTCGTGGAGGGTTCCTGAGAGGGCCCTGGGGGTCTGGGGGCTTCCGAAGTGATGCTGCTTGAGGGCCCAGCTGTTCCTCCAGCCTCTGGGGATGTGGGGGGACCTGGGGGGTCTGGGGGCCAGGCACAGGGCTCGGCTTGCCTCTGCCCCCAGCATGCCTGTGGCAAGGAGCCCCCCCGAGCCATCACCGGGGTCCCCCTGGAGGCTCACCTGTGGGGATGGTCTCCTGTTCTGACACTCGTATCTCCACCACTGTGGTCGCTGTGCCTGCGGTCACTGTGTTCTTGGCCTCGACCTGGGGCAGGAAGGGGGCTTGTCCCTCCTAGGCCCTGCCTTAACCCCCGCCCCTCAGAGATGCCAGCCCCCCCTCACCTCTGCATAGAAGACCCCTGTGTACACCAGCGGCTTGGCGACCTGCACAGTCTCCCCAGCCATTCGGAAGTTGGAGTTGTTGGTGATTCCATATGTGATGGCCGAGTTGAGGTCCTGGACACAGCCCCAGTGAGTCCCGGCCCCGGGCCACCCCCATGTTACCCCAACCCACACACAGGCAGACCCAGGGACAAGGCGCTGCCTACTGGGAAGTCAGGGTCCTGGGCCCGAATCCTCAGAGACTGGGAGGGGGCTGCTGCATCCTTGACGGCCTCACCCACTTCTGCGCCCAGTGCCACCGTGCCACGGTACAGGCTCTCGGGGAAGCGGGGCAGGCTCCCAATGGCGTCTCGAGCCTCCACTGTGACCTGGGTCACGGAGTAGCGGGCCTGGTCCTCCTGTTCCCCCTGGGGGTGAGGGAGGCAGCAGTGACCAGCAGGTCCTTGAAGGGCAAGCCCTGCAGCCTGAGGCTCAGGAAGGGCCCATTGAGACCTGGGCAAGGGACCGACCTTGACCCACAGAAGGAAAGTCTTGGGGCTGTCAACACTCCTGGTCATAGTGAGGTTGCCCGAGTTGGTGTCAATGGTGAATGTGTCCTCGTGTCCTGGGAGGATGGGGAGGAGATGAATTGGTCTTGGTCCCCTCCAGAGGCCTGAGGTCCAGGGTCCCAGCTGGCTCTGCCCATGTGACAGGTCCCCCTGGGGCTTCCCCTGCCCAAGGTGGGGGTGGGGATGGGACCCTGAGTATTGTATGGAGCGAGAAGCCAGAGAGCCAGTCCTCACTCACCCCCTATAATGCTATAGGTGATGCGCTGGTTGATGGCCGCATCCCCGTCCACGGCGTAGATGGGCCCTGGATCCAGGATGAGGGGGGTCGGCTGCGGGCACAGCGAGGGGATGGGATGCCCTGGGGCTGATGCAGTGGCCCAGCTCGGCCCCTCCCGCTCCCCCTCAAGGAGGCCTGAAACAGCCCCCGGGCAGGCCTGCCAGGGACAGTCCAGACATCCGACAGGATCATCCGTCACACCCCTTCGATCCGTTGCTATGAGTCAGTCTGCCCCAGGACATCTGACGGATCTGAACAATGTGCATCTCGGGAGGGAGCCCACACGGGGGACGGGGGTTCAGACAGGGGCCTAGACTCAGACCTCTTGCCACAGGAGAAGGCTCCGGAGCCCCACTGCCTCAGTGCACCCCTCGTGGTATGAGTGGGGACAGCCAGCCAGGCAGAGATCAGCTGCCCCTCAGGAGCAGCACCGTGGCCTGTCCAGTCCCCCCACCCCCGCCCGGCGTCCCAGCTGCCTCACTGGGTCCCGGTCTCTGCCCCAAGGACGGTGGGCCTCTTCCCCTCACCAATTCCAGTGAGTTTGTTCACCACTCACGCCCAGGAGCCGGGCCAGATTGCTTGACGCAGGAGTGTTCACATTTGTTTGAAAATCACAACCCAATTTAGCCCCATGGTACCAGCCCCCACCCCCAGTGCCAACCCTCCCTGTCCCCAGTACCAGTTGGTAACCGGTGGGGACAGCCCCGTGGTACTGGGCCTGGATGCAGACGTAAGAGTCTCTGTAGGCACAGGGCAGGAACCAGGGGGGCCGCAGATCGACGGGCTGCACCTCCAGGACCAAGGTGGCCGTGGCCGTGTGGCTGGGATTCACGTTCTCTTCCCGAGTGTCCTGCAACAGCCGAGCCCCGTGGATCAGGTCTGGGAGCCTGGGGCTGGTGGCAGCTCAGATGGGAACCCGAGCTTCAGGGACTCGGGGTGGGAGAGGCCTGCTCACCCGCACCAGCAGCTGGAAGGTCATGTTCGGCCACCTGTCCAAGTCCAGTGTCCGGTCCAGCTGCAGGGCGGGCAGGTTTGCCCCCACCAAGGAGAAGAAGGCACTGGCACCCTGGGCAGATGGGGAGGCCTCAGCCTGAGACTCTGGGGGTATGCAGAGAGGCCGGGGCGCTCAGATTGGAGGGGTCTGAGTTGGGGTGGGGACGGGGCACTGACCGGGGTCACCTCCTGGAGGCTATAGAACAGGATGTCATCTTTGTCGAGGTCCTGGGCCTGCAGTTCCGTCGCAGGGATGACGGTGGTGTTCACTTTAGTGTCCTGGGGGACGGAGCACTTGGTCTGGCCACACTCCTGACCCCATGGCCAAGCCCCCCGGCCATTAGCCTTCTGCCCCCTGGCCCCTCCTCCGGGCTCCTGATGCCCCTGTGCCAGCCCAGAGGGCGCCAGCCTCTGGCATCCCTCACACTCACCTCGGGCACCCTCTTGACCCTGACCACAAAAGGGAACGTGGGTGGGTTGTCGTTGACGTCCAGCACAGACACCAACACCCTCAGCTGGGTCACCTGGGGGGACGGGTGGTGGTCAGCCTTCTCTGCATGGTGCCAGCCCCAGCGGCCCCTCTCGTTCTGTGTGCTGGGGCGCCCTGAGACTCCTGCTCTATCAGGGTCACAGACAGTGGACAAGAAGGAATTTGTAAGCACAGAAGGTGGCGAGTGCCCTGGAGAGAATAACGCAGCTCCTGGGGGTGCCACCAGCAAAGTCCCAGATGAGGAAAACAGCAAAACCATCGAATTTCTCCAAACATAAATCTCAAAGAAAAAAGGAGGGAGAAAGGGGCCCCACAGACTGAAAGAGACTTCAGAGAACCGTCTGGCAGCCGCGGCGGGCGGACCCTTCTGGAGGGGGGTTTCGGACACTGGAGGTCATGTGACACCAGGAGTCCCTGCTGTTTTCAGTGTGACAACAGTGTGCTGCTGATGTTTTAAAAGAAGGGTCCTTATCTTTTAGAGACTCGTCCTCAGATATTTGTGGGTAGTGTGCTGTGATGTCGGGGTGAGGGCGCCCACAGGGATCGCTGCTGAGCTGGCAGGTGCGTGAGGCGGGTTGTCGGGGTGCTCCTCTGGGGAGGTGACAGGGCATTGAGGACCGGAGGTGGTGAGACAGGGAGGCAGGTGCAGATCCAGGGAGAGGGCACAAGGCCACTGGAGCACGGCCCGTGAGCCCCGGCCTCACCCACCACGGCAACGCATTTGGCTTTGACGGTGAGTGAGAAAGCAGCCGTGGGAGTGAGTCCTGGACAGGATGTACTGCTTGCTTTACGGGATCTTCTGCCATGCAGAGAGTGGATTGGGGTGGATGGGGCCAAGAGGAGAACAAGCAGACCAGTTGGAAGTTTCCAGAAAGGAGATGCTGGTAGCCAAGGCCCCAGTGGGGCACAGAGGTGGGGAGGGTCCAGCTTGAGGCAGAGCCGACAGATGTGCTGATAGAGGGAAGTGGGGAGAGAGGGAGGGCGAGGAGCCAGCCGGCAGGTGGGGCGCCTCCGAAGTGGGGGCCTCAGGTTGGGCGCCTCTGTTGGGGGTGTGATGTTGACCGGGTTGGGTTTGTGAGTCTGTGACTCAGCGCAGAGTCTGGGCTGGAGGAAGTGTGGATGTCGCCAGCACAGGATGACACTTGGCAACATACCACCGGGTGAGGTCACCAGGGAGTGACCCTGGACTGGGCAGAGCAGAGTGCAGAGGTGCACGTGTGGAGCTCTGACATCACAGGGTAGGGAGGTGACGTGGGGGTGCCCAGGAGGTGGGGGCCCTGGGGGGGTGGGACTTACCACGGTGTCACCCCTTTTGCACTCCAGGTCTGCCTGCAGCAATGCGTTCTCCTGTGGGGGCAGATGGGTGTCAGGAATCACCTGTCCAGCCGGCCACAGCACACTGTCCCCACTTCACAGGTGAGGATTCTGAGGTCAAGGGGGCAGGTGCCTGCCCGGGGTCCCTGTTGTCTGTGCTGAGCCCAGAGGGCATCAGGGGCCCGGGCAGCTTTGTCCCTCAAGGGCCCCACCCCCCACAGGCCAGCCCTCAGCCAAGCCTTGGGGCCCTAGAGGGGTCAGTCCCTTCTGAGGGGCACAGAGCCCTCAGGACCCCTGGGCAAACTCAGGACCAAAGACCCCCAGAGAGCCCTCCTCTTGGAAGGAGGGTGGGTGTCTGCTTGGGTCCCATGGGTAATCAGCCGCCCCGACCACCCCCATGGGCACACCCCACCGGGGTCTGCCAGCTGCACCTCATAATCAGGAGTCACGTTGAGAAACAGCTGGTTCCCTTGGATCCGAAACGCGAAGGGAGTGGACGAGGCTGCGAGGGTCACCTGCTGGCCCTGGGGGACGTCTACAGTCACCAGGGGTCCGCTGAGATTCGTGTTCTCCTTGACTTCAAAGAGGTTCTTGGCCACAGAGCAGACTGGAAAGTTGGAGAGGAAGGATTGGTGGCACCCAGGCCCCTGCCCGCCACCCAGTCCCACCTGCCACAGCCCCACAGGTACCCTGGGCCTGGGCCTGGGCCATGGCCATGAGCAGCGGCAGCAGCAAGACCCAAGCCCCCATCTTGGCGGCCGTCAGCTGGCAGGAGGGTCCGAGCCTGTCAGGCGTCCAGGACCCTCTGGGCAGCCGGCCGCCCGCTGGCGCAGTCTCTGCCTGGGCGACCTTCGCTCCTGCCGGGCACCGCCCCGCTTTATGATCCTTTACAACCTGACTGCCCGGCCTCCACCAAGGGGGATCCCGCCGGCCGGAGGCCAGGCCTTGCCTCGGGCAGGAGGGGGACACCTAGTGGTTACCCAGCTGGAGCTGGGCTCAACCCACAGACACCAAGACGGGAGACAGAAAGGAGCTTGGAGAGCTGCTGGGGCCTGATTGGCCTGGGCAGGGGGCCGGGGAAGGGGTGGTCGGGGGCGGGGGAGGGGGAGGCCCTGTCTCCTGTGTTTGCTGTGCTGGCCCCGGCCCCTCAACCCGGGCTGCCCCTCTGCTGGGCTCCTCTGCAGGCGTCATCTCGGGGCAAGTCCCTGACACTGTTCCCCTCCAGCTCCTGGACAGGGATCAAAGACACACACTCGAGTCCTCTCACTCCAGAGTGGCCTCCTGGCTGGCACACACACATGCATG
Source organism: Equus przewalskii (assembly GCF_037783145.1). Taxonomy (NCBI): domain Eukaryota; kingdom Metazoa; phylum Chordata; class Mammalia; order Perissodactyla; family Equidae; genus Equus; species Equus przewalskii. Next base: position 33,001,335 of record NC_091841.1, read on the forward strand.
CACACATGCACACACCCCGCCTGCCATCTCTTCCTGCCCGCACCGAGCTTCCTTGCCCCCTCACACTTCCCCCACTACCTGCTGCACACACTGACCACTTGGACCCTGGGGCAGGAGCTGGGGGACGTTCTGAGCCCCCCACAGAGCCCCTGAATGTTGGTGACTGGATGAGAGGGGTGCAGGTTGGCCCTGGAGAGCTCAGTGGATGGGACAAGAGGTGGTGCTGATGTCAGAGACAAGGACAGGGGAAGGTGAGGCGCCCCACTGGCTTCCCAGGTTTAAAGGGCACTTCCTAGACGGTGGCCACAGTCCTAGCATCTGTGGCTGGGGCCCTCCTCGCTTCTGACAGCCCTGCTCCTCAGGGGCCACATGCCCGTCTGGAGGCAGCACACAGAGTGGGCTCACAGGGCAGGGTGCGAATTCTTCCTTTATTGGTACCAAGTGCAAACCCCTCCTCCTCCCGCCCTCCCCGTCCAGGCTCCCCTCCTCTTGTCCACGGAGAGTTGGCTCCTTCGCTGTCAGGGCCTCATCTGGGTCCTCTCAGCAGCAGGGATGGCTGGCTCTGAAACCATGGCCCCAGGCCTCCAGCCGACAGGCAGCTGGGGAGACCAGGCCTGATCCAGGGGGGCCCTGGGGGGCATCCTGCAAAGACAGCCAGGCTGGAGGCTGGGGACTTGAAGCTGGAGACTGCGCCCACTTGGTGAAGCTGAGCCTCCTCCGGTCACCAGCACTGACAGTGTCACCTCCCCAGACCCAGGGCCCACTGCTGTGTCCCGTTCCCTCCCTGGCCCAGGGTGCCCCAGGGAACCAGAGAGAGGGTCTGGGGGAGGAGGTCCCAGAGTGGGGAGAGGGCTGGTGGTGCTCACCAGGCCTGCAGGGTGGGCGAGTCCCGCTGGGGCAGGCAGAGGTGGCCCTCCGTTGTCGTCGTCCAGGTGGTGCTGTTCTCTGGGTCCTGCTCGCTGCCCCCACCCCAAATCAGAATTAGTCCTGGAGTTCGGGGGGTGGACACTGCCGAGGGGAGGGGCTGCCGGTGCCGGGCCCTCCCACCTCAGCGGCAGCCCCCCGCCCCCCGCCAACCACAGATCTCCGCGCTCAGGTGCAGCCGCTCACCTGCGCTTCCCCACGAGGCCCTGGAGCAGCCGCTGCAGCCGCGCGCTCTCCCGCAGGCGGCTGAGCTCGCTCGTGAACGTCCCGTCCGAGTGTCGCCGGGCCCTGGAGAGGGGGATGGTGGGCCGCGGGCCAGATCAGGGCCAGGCCAGAGCTGGGGCGCTGACGTGGGGCCGGACCGGGGTGGGCTGGAGGGGCGGGCGTGGGCCCCGGGGCGGCAGGCTCACCTGGGTGGCGCGGGGCGCGCGGCGGAGCCACTGAGCAGCAGCAGCAGCAGTAGGGCCTGGGGAACCATGGTGGGCGCGGGGTGCCGATTGCTGCTGCCGAGGCCCGAGCCCCGAGGCCCCTTTATAGTGGCACCCCGAGGCGGGCGGGCGGGGGGCGCTCAGCACCACCCCGGCTCTGCGCAGCCCCGGCCGCGCCCCATCGATCGCGCAGAAGGTCAGGGCCGCCCCCCCAGCTGTCGCTCCTGCTGGCCGCCCGCCCCCTCCGCCGCGGCGGCGCCCCCCGGCGGGCCGGGGGGCTCGGCTGGGCTGGCCCGCGGGGGTCGGGGGCCCAGGGAGGGAGGAGAGACACCCGGCGAGGGGAACAGAGTGTGCAAAGCCTCGAAGCCTCGACCGCGCGCGCTTTGGAGGCGCCGGCAGAGTCTGCGGGGGACACTATCAGGGGCCGGCCGGCTCTGCAAGGGGGCGGAGGCAGAGGGGCTGAGCACCCGGAGGGTGGGCTCTGGAGGGAAGGGGCGACGACCGAAGGCGCCCAGGGGCCACGAGGGTAGAGGCTGGGAAGAAGGGGGAGGCGGCCCTGAGGCACGGACGCCCCTGGAGAGGCCCTGGCGGGCGGCGCGGAGGGAGAGGCCGGGCTGCAGGGGAGTCGGCTGGCACCGAGGGGCGGGGCGCAGGTGGGCCCGGCGCGGCGGGGAGCCTATTTTAGGCTGTGGTAAGAGGTGGAGATGCGGAGAGGGAGAGGAAAAACGGGGAGGCCGCTGGGTTCTTGCTGCTTCATCCATGCGGGATTAAGTCCAGATAGGCTTTTTAAAACCTCTACTCATGAAATCCTTCAACATAAATTACAAATCCACTACATGAAGTGGTAAACTTGTAGTTCTTGTGTTAAATTTTACCTGCATTTTTAAAACACGCACAGGCCCAGCCTCCCCTATTGGTAACATCTTGCGTTATCATGGGACATTTGTTACAATTGATGAACCAATATTGACACATTGTTATAACTAAGTCCACAATGTACATCAGGGTTCACCCGTGATGTTGTAGGTTCGGTGGGTTGGGACAAATTTGTCAGGACAGTATCCACTGTCCAGAGTCCTTTCACTGCCCTGAAGACCCCTGTGCTCCTCCTGTTCCTCTCTCCCTCCCCCTCCCCCTGATCTTTTCACTGTCACCACAGTTTTGCCTTTTCCAGAATGTCATAGACTTGGAACCACACAGTATGTAGTCTTTTCAGATGGGCTTTTTTCACTTAGTAACGTGCGTCCAAGTTTCCTCCGTGTCTTTTCGTGAGAGCCTGAGAGCTCGTTTCTCTTTATCACTGAATACAATAATTTTCCATCATCCCGATGGGCCACCGTTTATTCATCGACTGAAGGGCATCTTGGTTGCTTCCAAGTTTTGGCAATTATGAATAAGTCTGCTATAAACATCTGTGTGCAGGTTTTCATGCGAACATAAGTTTTCAGCTCCTTTGGGTGAATACCAAGGAGTGTGGCTGTTGGGTGGTGTGGTGAGAGAGTGTTCAGTTTTGTAAGAAACCGCCAGACTGTCTTCCGAAGTGGCTGCACCCTTTGACAATCCCACCAGCCACCAACGGGAGTTCCTGGTCCTCCACATCCTTGCCAGCATTTGGTGGCGTCAGTGTTTTGGATTTAGGCCATTCTGATAGGTTCGTAGGGGCACCCCATTGTTGTTTTCTTTACATATATTTTTAAACAGCTGCTGTGGCCTGTTCTTGCACAAACTCAGCAGATTGAAATCGCTTAAACTGCAACCCCATCAAGTGATGAATGATATTCATGGGCACCTTCCACACTCCAGCTACTCGTTTAACCCGTGGGATTTCTTAGCACGTCAGACACTTACGTAACCAGGCCGATCTCCATAAGAAAAATCTTCCTATTTAAAAAAAAAATTAACATACGGTCAAATTGATTTTTTAAAAATCAACATACAGTGAAATTAATGAACAGTCAAAAATGAATTTTGACACATGAGTAGATTCGTGGAATCACCACCTCAATTGGGATACAGAACAACTCCATCATCCCAGAGAATGCGCTCCTGCTGCCCCTTTGTGGTCACATACACGGCCCTGAGCGATTTCAGCCACACCTACATGAGGTCACAAACGGTCACAAGCACAGAGGGACAGACCTAGAAGGGGCCAGTTCTGAGTGAAAAAAGCCAGTGGGGCTGACTGAGGCCAAGGAGGGGCGGGCTGGCTGCCGCAGGTTCCTCTCCCAGAGGATGTTGTAACTGCCTTCATCTCGTCTGAAACGGCTGTCAGGCATTGTCTCTGCTGCTCGGAATTTCTCCAGAGACAGCTCCTGGCCTGTGTGCTCACACGCCCGCTCTGCGGCTGCCTCATTCACGTGGTGGTCATGCTGCCATGCGGACAGGCTGCAATGGTATGTCCCCATTTTTCCAGTGTGGATGGAGACACGCCGCGACTGAGAATGTCCACCCGCATGGCACCCTGATGGGCAGCGGGACCCATGAGAGGGATGAGCTGAGGAAGGTGGTGCCACGCACACCCTGGCCCCCCGGTTGGGGCTCTACTTTGAAGCAACGTGATACAAGCTACAGCGACAAAATGCCACTTTCAACCCGTAGGTTTCAGTGAGAGCCCCACGGGTTCCCAGGCCATCGAGTTGAGCCGGGTCCTCGTTACAAATGCACCAAAAAGTCGACTTATATGAGTAACTATCCAAGGCCTCAAATCGGACCTGACTCTGTGTGGGGGGCTCCTAATAATGGCCAATTTCAGGGTCCAGGATTCTGAGAAAGGATAAGAAGCTTTCCTTTTCCGGAGCTGAATGCAGGAGGGAGCGCATCCTAAGACAGGTGAGAGTTAATCAGCCCAACAGCTTCGTTCTCTGAAGAACCGGAGCGTGGAAAATAGTCTCTACGCCTCTTTTTTGTTTACCAAGATTTAAGCGTCAAATTTAAGGTCATTGTATCTCCTCTTGGTTCTACATTTGAGATGCTGGAGGAGGGCATTGAAAAGAATAATTTTCTCAAATGTACACTCCTGCTTTCCATCCACCAGGGAGCTGAAAATCTGGCATGGCTTAGGTCCCTAAAGGCTAGATGCTTTCAGGATACGAGCTCGGGACTCCCAGTGACGCAGTGCGGCCTTCCTGTGACTGTAACGAGCATCCCCTCCTAAGAACTAGAAGAAGGAGAAAATTGTATTATTATTATTTAAATTTCTATCATTGTAGAAAATTAAAAACATACAAAAGCAGCCAGGACCGTATAATGGACTCAGATGTACCATTACCCAGCTTCACCGATTTATCGCCAATCTTATCTACCCCATGGACTTGCTCTCTTTTTTCAAATTAGTTTTGGAGCAGATCTCAGAAATTGTATCATTTCATCTATGAGGATTTCAGCACATAGCTCAAAAGGATAAGGACGGTCGCTTGTCCACTCGCCAACCAAGATCAGCCAGGGGACCTGCTGATCAAACACGGTTGAGTCATCAAAACCGTAGCGAGGAAGCCTGTCAGCGGACAGTCTCGCTAATGATTCCGAGGGGAGTGTGGGAGTGAGGGATTTGTACGGACTTTGGGGTAAGGGCTCAATGCCTTTAAGACCGGTCTGTCACAGCACCAAACTGGTAGGGCCTGAGAAAAGGTTGTGAATAGTTTAGGGCTGATGATCACCAGGATGCTTAAGATGACACTATATATGTGGGAGCTGTCTCCACTTATTACCTCCCAAAGCTCCACCATTTTACGTTCCAGATGCAGATCTGGAATTTATGTTGTACATGATGTTAGGCAGTGACTGAGTTTCATTTTTTTCTATATGGCTGTCCAGTCGCCCAGCGTTAGGAAGTGAGAAGACCGTCCTCTCTCCACTGCTCTTCAGTGCCATTTTTATTGTAAATCACCTGACTGTGTGTACTCAGGTCTGTTTCTGGGCTTGCTATTGCTCCAATGTCATTGGCCTAATTGTCATTCCTTGTTCTACCTTAGCCACAATGCCTTAGTTACTTCACCATCTTAACTACGATAGTTTTGTGTCTTAATATCTAATACAGCAAATCTTTTCACCTTGTTTTTCTTAAAGAGTGTCTTAGCTATTTTTGACCCTTCGCATTTCCATATAAATTTTAGGATAAACGTGTCAAGTTCCACAAAAAGATACTGTTAGGAGATTGATGGAAGCCACATCCCATTGTTAGATCAGTTTCAGAACTGTATCCCGTTGAGGTTTCAAATTGCATTTCTCCAGTTACTAATGAGGAGCATGTTCTCATGTGCTTCCTGGCCAATTATATATCTTCCTTGGAGAAACATCTGTTCAAGTCCTTGGCCCATCTTTCAATTGAATTGTTTGACTTTCTTGTTGTTGAGTTGGAAGAGTTCTTTACATATTCTGGATACTACACACTTTCCGATACGTGATTTGTAAATATTTTCTCCCATTCTGTGGGATTTTCTTTTCACTCTCTTGGTAGTGTCCTTTGATGGACAAAAGATTTTAATTCTTATGAAATCCAATGATCTGTTTGTTGTTTTTGTTTGTGCTTTGGGTGTTATATTTAAGAAACCGCTGCCAAATCCAAGGTCGTGATTTGCCCCTATATTTTCTTCTAAGAGTTTTTAGTTTTAGAGTGTATATTTAGGTCTTTGATCCATTTTGAGTTAATTTTTGAATGTGGTGTGAGGTAAGGGTCCAATTTCATTGTTTCCATTTGAATACCAATTGTCCCAAAACCTTGTGTTGAAGAAACTCTTCTTTCCCCGCTAAATAGTCTTGACACCTTTGTTGAAAATCAAGTGATCATAAAAGTATGGGTTTCTAGCTCAACTCTCAGTTCCCTTCCATGGACCTATACGTCTGTCCTTAGGCCGGTACCATACTGTTCTCATTCCTGTAGCCTTGTAGTAAGTTTTGAAATTAAGAGGGGTGAGGCCTATAATTTTCTTTTTCTTTTTCAAGATTGTTTTGGTTCTTTGGAGTTCCTTACAATTCCCTATAATATGTTTATTAGCTCTAACAGGTTTTGTTTTTATTTATTTTAGGATTTTCTATGCATAAGATCACGTCATCTGCCAATAGAAATAGTTTAACTTTTTCCTTTCTGGTTTTGGATGCCTTTTTATTTCTTTTTCTTGCCTAATTGCTCTGGCTAGGCCTTCCAGAACATGCTGACTAGAAGTGCAAAAGTGGATAACCTTGTCTTTTTCTTGATCTTAGGGGAAAAGCTTTCAGTCTCTCATCATTGAGTATGATGTTAGTTGTGTGTTTTTCACCTACGGCCTTCATCACGTTAAGGAAGTTTCTTTCTATTCCTAGTTTATTGAGTCTTTTTATCATGAAAGGGTGTTGGGTTTTTTCAAATGCTTTTTCTGCATCAATTGAGATGATTAAATGGGTTTTTTTTCCTCCATTCTATTAATGTGATGTATTACGTTGATTGAGTTTTCTCTGTTGAATCACCTTGTATTCCCAGGATAAGTCCCTACGTGGTCATAGTGTATAATCCTTTAAAAAACGCTGCTGGATTTGGTTTGCTTATATTTGGTTGAGGAGTTTTGTATCCGTATTCATAAGAATATTCATCTGGAGTTTTCTTTCTTGTGATGTCATTAATGTTGAGTTTTGAGAGTTCTTTAAAAATTTTGTATACAAGTCATTTGCTGGAAATGCGATTTGCTAATATTTTCTGGCATTCTGTGTCTGAAAGTTTTTAATTTTAATGAAGTCAAGTTTATCTGTTTTTTCATTTGTAGATTGTGCTTTTGGTGTCGTATCTGAAAACTCTTGGCAATCCCTGGTCACAAAGGTTTCCTCCCATCTTTTCTTCCAAAATTTTTATAGTTTTAGGTTTAGAGTTAAATCTATAATTCATTTTGAGTTAGTTTTTAAATATAACATGAGGTTTAGATCGAGGGTTTTTGGGTGTCCAAATATATTGGACGTCCAATTATCTCTGGACCTTTTGTTGAAAAGACTGTCCTTTTTCCATTCTGCACCTTTTGCACTTTGTAAAAGATCTGGAGGTTGTATGATTGTGAGTCTGTGTGTGGACATCCCACTCTGTTCCCTAGATCTGTGGGTCTGTCCCTTTACCAGTACCACACTGTCTTGATTACTGTAGCAATAGAGTAATTCTTAAAATCAGGTAATATGATCCCTCCCATTTTATTCTTCACCTTCAAAGTTGTTTTGGCTAATTCTGTTTCTTTTGTTTTCCCACATAAATGTTACAATCAACTTGTCTATATCTATGAGAAATCCCGCTGGACTTTTGATTGCAATTTGCATTAAATGTATAGATCCATTTGGGGAGAATTGACCTCTTTGCTTTGTGGAATCTTCCAATTCATGAACAAGGTATGTCTCACCATTTCTTTAGGTTTTCTTTCATCCATCTTATCAGCATTTTGTAGTTTTCAGCATACAGATCCTATACATGTTTTGTTAGATTTACACATATTTTGTGGGGTTTTTAAGCTATTGTAAATAGCTTTGTGTTTTTAATTATTTTATTTTATTTTATTTTATTATTATTATTTTTTTTTTTGGAAGATCAGCCCTGAGGTAACTGCTGCCAGTCCTCCTCTTTTTGCTGAGGAAGACTGGCCCTGAGCTAACATCCTTGCCCATCTTCCTCTATTTTATATGTGGGACGCCTACCACAGCATGTCTGTACCTGGGATCCGAACCGGCAAACCCCAGGCCACTGAAGCGAAGTGTGCACACTTAACTGCTGCGCCACCAGGCTGGCCTCTGTTTTTAATTTTTAATTTTGGCTTCCAATTGTTCATTGTTGGTATCTAAAAATACAATTGACCTTTGTGTGTTGACCTTGTACCCTGCAACCTCACTAAACTGACTTATTAGGTCTAGGAGGTTTTTTGGTTTTTTTTTTTTTTTTGAGGAAGATTAGCCCTGAGCTAACATCTGCTGCCAATCCTACTCTTTTTGCTGAGGAAGACTGGCCCTGAGCTAACATCCTTGCCCATCTTCCTCTGCTTTATATGTGGGCCGCCTGCCACAGCATGGCTTGCCAAGTGGTGCATAGGCCCACACCTGGGATCCGAACCAGTGAACCCTGGGCCGCCAAAGCAGAAGGTGCAAACTTAACCACTGTGCCACCGGGCCGGCCTCTCTAGGAGGTTTTTGTAGATTCCTTGGGGTTTTATGTAGACAGTCATGTCATCTGTGAATAAGAACAGTTTTACTTCTTTTCCAATATGGATGTCTTTTATTTATGGGTTTTTTAAATTTGTTTTTGTTTTTTGGTACCTGATTGCACTGGCTAGATGGCTATAATGTTGAATCAATGTGTTGAGAGGGGACATCTGTGTCTTGTTTCTGATGTTAGGTAGAAAGCATTCAGTCTCTCATCATTAAGTGTGATGTTACCTGAAGGTTTTTTGAAAATGCCCTTTATCAGATTGAGGAAGTTTCCTTCTGTTCCTAGACTGCTGAGCACTTTTATCATGAATGAATGTTGGATTTTGTCAAGTGTTTTTTTCTGCATCAATCAATACGATCCTGTGGTTTTCTTCTTCAGATTGTTAACCGGTGTTTTACCTGGACTTGAGACCTTTCTTCTTTTCAAATTAAATAGTTAATGCTATGAATTTTCCTCTAAGCACTGCTTTAGCTCCATCCCACAAATTTTGATATGATGTATTTTCATTTTCCTTCAATTTAAAATTTTTTTTCTAAAGATTTTATTTTTCCATTTTCTCCCCAAAGCCCCCTGTTACATGGTTGTATATTTCAGTTGTGGGTCCTTCTAGTTGTGGCATGTGGGATGCCACCTCAGCATGGCCTGATGAGCAGTGCCATGTCTGGCCCAGGATCCTAACTGGCAAAACCCTGGGCCGCCAAAGTGGAGCGCGCAAACTCAACCACTCGGCCATGGGGCTGGCCCCTCAAAATATTTTCTAATTTCTCTTGAGATTTCTTCTTTGACCTTGGGTTACTTAGAATTGTGTTGTTTAATTTCTAAATTTTTTTAGAAATGTCCTGTTATCTTTCTGTTACTATTTCTAGCTTAATTCCTTTGTGGTCAGAGAACATACTTTGTATGAATTTCATTCTTTTAAAAATTTGTTCAGCTTTCTTTTATGATGCAGAGTACAGTCCATCTTGGTGAATGTTCCATATCCATTTGAAGAGAATATGTATCCACGTCATTGGATGGAGTGGTCTGTAAATGTCAGATATATCACTTGGTTGCTGGTTTGTTCAGAGTCTCTGGATATATGCTGACGTTCTGTCTACTCATTCTATTGATTAAGGAGAGATTCTTAAACTTTTGAACGACTCTTGCAAACCAAATAAACAACATTCTCTTAAATGCTTCAAGCATCCCATAAAACTCTGCAGCAAATGGTTACAAAACTAGCTGCAATCCTGCCCAAGGGTCACCCCTAGGGTGATGTGGTCCCACAGATCCAGCTCCTGTCCTGTTCTGGAGGGTTACAGATGTCCTCATGGGTCCATGAGGATGGAGTGGCCATGCAGGACCAGCACAGCCTCAGAGGTCGCACATCCCAACTTTCACTGGCCAGGTTCTGGACAGAAGTAGGACATCCTTCTCCCAGGATGAGCCACCCTGGCTTCATCATCCTTTACTGAGCATCAGTGAAGCCTTTGCTTGCAAATTGGGGCCACACATTCTAATGTCACCCCTTTTATGGTTACTCTTTATGGTTACTAATGATGGTAACTCTTTCTGATTTACAGTTCTATGAGTTTTGAAAAATGTATTCAACTTTGTAACCACAACCAGTTCTGTCACACCCCAAATTCCCTCAAGTCCCTTTATTGTCAGCCCTGACTCTGAGCCCTTGGTGGCCACAATTCTAAATGTGTGGACACCTTGGGACAAATCATCAAATACACAAGGCAAAAACTGATAGGAGAAATAGAAAAACCCACCATTATACTTAAGAGACTTCACTACTCCTCTCTCAGGAATTAATCAAACAGACAGAAGATGGGCAGGGACACAGAAGACCTGAACAGCACCTTCCTGACCGAACTGACTTTTATAGGACTCTCCACCCAATAACAGCAGAAGACACATTCTGTTCAAGTGCACGTGGAACATTTATCAAGATAGATTATATTCTGAGCCATAAAACAAACCTTAACAAATTTAAAAGAATTGAGGTCTACAAAGCATTTTTTTCCCTCACCATAATAGAATCAAACTAGAAATAACTAGGAGAAAGATAACAGGAAAATCACTAAACATTGGGAAATTCAACACCATGTTCTAAGTAATCCATGGGTCACAGAAGAAGATTCAGAGAAAGTAGAAAATATTTTGAAGTAAACATAATTGAAAACACAAGAATTTGTGGGATGCATCTTAGAGGGAAATTTATAGAATTAAATGTTTATGTTAAAAAAAAGAAGAACTATCTCAAATAAATGGCCTTAAGAAGCTGGAAAAGGAAGAAAAATTAAGTACAAAGCAAGCGGAAGGAAGGAAATAATAAAAATAAGAGTAGAAATCAACGAAATTGAAAACAAACATACAAAAAAAAAAAAAAACTATAGAAAAAAGTCAGTGGAACCAAAACCTGGTTCTTTGAAAAGATCAGTGAAATTAATAAACCTTCAGCAAGACTGACCAAGTAAAAATGAAAGACAAATTTACAAATATAGAAGATGAAAGAATCATTGTCGCCAGAGACCTTACAAACACAAGAAAGATAAGGAAATGTTATTAACAACTCTAGGCCCATAAATTTGAAAACTAACATAAAATAAATAGACCAATTCCTCAGAAGACAAACTACCACCTGTACCCAGCAAGAAAGAGATAGCCCGAACAGTCCTGTATGTATTAAAGAAATTGACTTCATAGTTAGAACTCATCCAACAAAGAAAGCTCCAGTCCCAGCTGTGTTTACTGGCAAATTATTCCCACCCTTAAGGAAGAATTAATACCAAGTCTATGCAATATATTACAGAAAGTAGAAGAGAAGGGAGCACGTCCCAGAGCATTTTATGAAACCAGCATTACTCTGGTACCAAACACAGACAGAAACAGTATAAGCAGAGAAAACCACAGACCAATATCTTTCATGAATATAGACACAAAAATCTTTGACAAATGTTACCAAATTGAATCTAGCAATGTATAAAAAGGGTGATACACCATGGCCAAATGGGGTCTATGCCATGCATGGCTCAGCATTCAAAAATCAACAGTGTAATTCACCTCATCAACAGACTAAAGAAGAACCATATGCTCAATGTTAATAGATGCAGTAAAAGTACCTCGCAGAATTCAACATCTATGCATGTTAAAAACTCTCAGAAGACTACAAATAGAAGAGAACTTCCTGAACCCAATAAGGAACCAAAACCCACAGCTAACACCATACTTAATGGTGAAAGACTGAGGGTTTTCCCCATAAGATTGAGAACGAGGCCAGAATGTCTGTTTTCACCATTTCTTAACAACATTGTGTTCAAGTTTCAGTCAGTAAAATAAGGGGAAACAAAAGACAGAGAGAGGAAGAAAGGAAGGAAGGAAAGTCATCCAGCTGGGAAAGGAAGAAATAAAACTGTCCCTATTCATGAGCAAGATAATTGTCTGTGTAGAAATTCTGAAGGAAACAAACAAACAAACAAAAACAGCTTGAACTAATAGTGAGTTTAGCAACATCAAAGGATACAAGGTCAACACACAAAAACTATTTCTACATGTGAGCAATGAAGAATTGGAAACCAAATTATTTAAAAGTACCATTTACAATTGTACCAGAAAACACAAAATACTTAGGTATAAATCTTAAAAACTATATGCAGGATCTGTATGCTGAAAACTACAAAATACTGATGAAGGAAATCAAAGAATATCTAAATAAATGGAGAGATATACAATGTTCATGGATTACAAGACTCAATATTGTTAAGATGTCAGTTTACCCAAAACAATTGTATAGATTCAGTGATTTCAAAGCCACAGTAATCAAGACTGTGTGTTATTGCTGAAAGGAAAGATGCATAGAAAATGAAACGGAAGACAGAGTCAAGAAATAGTCCCACACAAATATGAGCGATTGATTTCTGACAAAAGTTCAAAGGCAACTCAATGGAGAAAAAATAGTCTTTTCAACAAATGGTGCTGAGACAATTAATTGGCCATCCATAGGCAAGAAAAAATAAAGAACTTCGACGCATACTTTACACATTAAAAATTAAATATGCTGTTAGGAGAATCAAGAGACAAGCTACAGTCAGGGAGAAAATATTCTCAAATCACATATCTGACTTTTTTTTTTTTTCCATTTTCGTGTGCAATGGCATGTCATTGTGATTTTTATTGTCATTTCCCTGATGGCTAATGGTGGTGAGCACTTTCTCATATGCTTATGGACCATTAGGATACCCTCTTTTGTAATGTGCCTGTTCACGACATTTGCCTTTGTTAAAATTGGATTGTCTTTTCTTGTTGATTTGACAGAGCTCTTTATGTATTCTGGATCTGCACCCTTTATCAGAGATCTATGTTGCATACATCCTTTCCCAGTCTAGATTGCCTTTTCACTCTTAATGGCGGCAGACATCTGGGGACCAGGAGGGAACTCCAAGCAGATCAGAGGCTAGGCGGGACTCACGACTTGGCACCCAAGCCGAGATCACAGGGCCACCCCTGCCTCGGACGTCTGTCCTGTGAGAGAAGAAACTTACTCTTCTCTGTTCACTACTGATCTGCATGGAAGTGATTGAATGCAACTCGGACCTAGATGCCCGTCTACACCTCCATCCTGCACACACCTTTCCTTCATCAGACCTCATGGGATTCTGCCTCTTTGAGGATCCTCATGGCACTGTCTTCTCAGAGTCCTTGTTTTCCCTGTAACACACGCACCATCCACCCATCAAGCTGGTCCCCTGTGTCCTCTGACACCTTTGAAATCAGGACCCCTGATTCCCGGCAACAGCTCTATGCTACAGGTCTATCCTGAGTTTTCTGGTCCTCCTAGGGTGGGGGAGCCAGACAGGAAAATGAGGGGCCGGGATGTGCATCAGATGGTCCCCAGAGCGCTGAGTTGGACGGCCTGTTTCACGGCCCCGTTAGTGACAGGCTGTAGGTCATGTGTCACCCGATTTCAGTGAGTCCATAGTGAAAATTCCAGCTATAATTCACTTTCCATATTTGTCCTTTCTGTGCACTTTCACCATCTGAGGGAGGGCAGTCCGGGCCGACCCCTCTGTCGTGCACAGCCGTCCGTCTCTGGCCAGCTCTGTGCCGTGGGCCTGCTCTGAAGGAGCCTTACCTCCACGGGTCTGGGGCCCTCCCCCCAGAGCCTCCGTGCTCCCGCCTTCGTGTGTCAGTGTGAGGGGTGAGAGGTGAGGGGCCTAGAGAGTTCACAGGTCTGGGGGTGCAGGGTGTGAGGGTTCTCATTTGGGGCTTTTCTTTTCTCTGTGAAGAGGGAGGTGGCTCGGGTCACACTGGCGTCTGAAGAACACGCAGAACCACAGTATTTGCTGATCTCCATGAGCGCTCCCCCCAGCCTTTCCTGTGTTATCTCATTCAACGCTCTGGGGGGTAAGCACCACTTCCCCGGCTCAGGGCGGCGCACGACCTGCTCAGGGTCACAGGCTCCGAGGTGATGGAGCTCCGATGGGGACTGACCACTCAGCTGCCCGTCCTGGAGGATGGAGGGTCGGGCAGTGGCTGCCGGCAGAGGGTGACTGAGCATGGTCCCGGGTACTGGACGAGAGGCTTCTTTGGGGGATGGGGTGCAGGGCCCAGGACGGGGGTCTGCAGTCATTGCGGGGGACGCGCCAGGGCGGGAGAGATTGCGTCGGGTGGGGTGTAGGAGGGGGGAAGGGAGCGCAGGGAGCTTCTGCCTCACGAGCCACCGATCATCAGGGGGCGCAAGGGGGAGGCGCCCGAGCGCCCGGGGCTTGCAGGGGGAGCCAGGGCCGGGACTCCCCACCTCTGGCGGGACCGCCCTGAGAAGGATGTTCTCCCGACGCGGCGTGAATAGGATGGAGTTAGAAGTGGCCCATCTCCGCCTCGAGGCGCCTCCAGGAGCGTCCCTGAGAAGGAGACACCCAGCTTGGGCGCATACAGGGACCCGGGGGTCTCTGGGGCCGGGGGGACGGCGCTAGCGCGGGTGCCCGTGCGCCTCGGAGTATGTGTGATCCGTCCGACTTTCCATCCCCGTCGGTTTCTTGGGGCGCAGACCCGCGCGTCCCCCCTAACCCTGCGGCTCAGGGCTATCCTGGGCCTGCCCGTGACAATCACCTCGCTCAACTTGCACCTTATCGAGCCGCTGCATTTGTCCACCTCCCCGTCTCCCGGAGCGCAAAAGTCCAAGATGGGCAAATCCAGAGAGCCCCTTGGAGCGCCCCGGGGCCCACCGAGCGGGGGCGGATCGGGCGGGACTAAGGCCCGGCTGGGGCGTGCGCGAGGGGCGGGGCTCCGGGTTCGCGCCCTGGGCACTGTCCGCGGTGCTGAGCGCCCGCCGGGGCGCAGGGGGCGGGTGCGCCATGGGGAACCGCACCGCCGCGGACGCGGACGCGCTGCTGGCGGGGCGCGGGCCGGGTGCGGGCGGCGGTGCGGGGACCCCTGGGGCGGCGGCGGCGTTGGCGGGGGGCGTGCTGCTCATCGGCGCAGTGCTCGCGGGGAACTCGCTCGTGTGCGTGAGCGTGGCGGCCGAGCGCTCCCTGCAGACTCCCACCAACTACTTTATCGTGAGCCTGGCGGCCGCCGACCTCCTACTCGCCCTGCTCGTGCTGCCTCTCTTCGTCTACTCCGAGGTGAGCCCGCGTCCACCACCGCGCGCACCCCTCAGCTGCTCCTTCATCCCCTGTCCCACTTCACCCCAAGGACAGCGCGCCCCGGCCACTTGGCTGCTCAGGAACCTCAAACTGGGCGGTTGCAGGGGCGCTGCGCCTGGTCTCAGGACAACCGGAGCCTCCGTCTCCCCGAACTCCACTCCCCCCCATCTCACAGTCCATCTGTCCGCTTTGCTGTCTGTCTGCACTCCCTCTTCTGTCCCTCTCCTCTCTGCTCCCTCTCTGTCTTGGCGTCTGCTACCCAAGAGATGCCTCTATCCTTCAAGGCACAGACCCCAGAAACAGGCAACTTTGACAGTCCAGCCGCCTCCCCACCCCCTCAGCTGGGTTCTGATCCCCAGGGGAGCCAGCTGGACAGACAGGCAGATTCAGGCTAAGCCCCCCTGGCTTCCCCTGGGGCAAAGAGACACATGTCACTGTTCGAGGCCACCAGGAACACCAGTGCACCCCAGGGAAGGAGACCCTCACTCACGCACAGACTCGACCCACAGCTGGAGAGACGCTAGCTGCCAGGAGCTGCGGGGCAGTGAGCACGGCTGGAGGGAGGGGTGGCCCAGGCCAGACTGTGGAACCGAGGGGAGGGGTGGCTGGAGTGAGGGGAGAAGCCAGAGCCAGGAGCCTCCACCCCCCAACCAGGTCTGGCCCTTCGGTGGGTCTCCCCTGGTGCCAGCCCTGTCTGCTCCACGGTTTGGGTCGAGGAAAGCTGCTTAGGTCTCGGTTGGGGACACAGTGTCCTGGGCTGGCGGGGAGGGGAAGCTCGGTTTTTCTAAGGTGGGCACTGTGATTCCCCGCAGGGCTGGGGCAGAGGCCAGCAGGACAAGGACATGCATGACCTGCCGCTCCCCTGGAGCTGCAGACAGACGTCACAGTGATGGCTCTTAAGCTCCTAATCGTCCCAAATCAGCGGGAGGGGATTTAGAAGGGGGGGGAGGAGGGGGCGACTGTCTGCTCCTTTGCCCTTGGTGGGAGCACAGGGCCCCATGCTGAGGCCTTTATATTTTTTAACTCATTTATCCTCAGGACAATTATGTGGGTACTGTCATCACCCTCATTTTACAGATGAGGGAACAGAAGTGAAGTGACTGGTCCAAAGTCCCAGAGCAGTGACAGGTTAACAGGCTGATTCTTAGCTGTATTCGGGCGAGGAAACAAGGGCAACGGGCTTCATGCTCCACGGCAGCTGGGTCCCCCTGTCCCAGGGACCCTGAGCCCCAGTCATCAGAGATGAGAGTCCTCCGGCCTTTCCCAGCTCTAACCGAAGCAGACCTGGGGGTGGGGGAGGGATTATCGCTCCGCGCCCAGTTCAGGGGAGGCCTGCCCAGGTGCATGCACAGCTGCCTCTGGTTCACTCCAGCTCCCTTTCTGTCTGATATTCAGCCTCTGCTCCCCAAAATAGTGGGGGTCAGAAAGGCAGAGCGCCCTGTGGGTGGCGGTGAGGGCTGCTGGCCTGGCCGTGGCTGGTGGAACACCCCCCTGTCTTGTGTCTGTTGTTGCTGCCCACCCCACCCCCCACCTCCTTGCGGCCCAGGTCCAGGGCGGCGTGTGGCTGCTGAGCCCCGGCCTCTGCGACGCGCTCATGGCCATGGACGTCATGCTGTGCACCGCCTCCATCTTCAACCTGTGCGCCATCAGCGTGGACAGGTGGGCCGCTCACCGCCCCGCTTCGTGCCCCTGCCCGCGCGCCGCGCCCCCCGGCCCCCTCCCCTCTCCCCGCCGCCCTCACCGCGCTCCCCGCAGGTTCGTGGCCGTGGCCGTGCCCTTGAGCTACAACCGCCAGAGCCGGGGCGGCCGTCAGCTGCTGCTCATCGGCGCCACGTGGCTGCTGTCGGCGGCGGTGGCCGCGCCCGTGCTGTGCGGCCTCAACGACGCTCACGGCCGCGACCCCGCCGTGTGCCGCCTGGAGGACCGCGACTACGTGGTCTACTCATCCGTGTGCTCCTTCTTCCTGCCCTGCCCGCTCATGCTGCTGCTCTACTGGGCCACCTTCCGGGGCCTGCGGCGCTGGGAGGCCGCCCGCCGCGCCAAGCTGCACGGCCGTGCCCCGCACCGGACCAGCGGCCCGGGCCCTCCGGCCCCCGACGCCACCGCGCTCCGGGGCCCGCTGCCCCCCGACGCCATCCCGCCCCCTGGGCCACAGCCCCCAGACGCAACCCAGCTCCCCAGGGCCATCACGTCTCCCAACGCCATCCCGTTCTCCGACGCCAGTGCGCACCCGGACGCAACCCAGCTCCCCAGTGTCACCCCGGCCTCCGACGCCACCCCGCCCCCCGACGCCACCGCACCCCCTGACGCCACCCCGCCCCCTGACGCCATCCTGTACCCCGACGCCACTGCACCCCCTGACGCCACCCTGCCCCCCGACGCCATCCTGTCCCCGGATGCCATCCCGTCCCCCGATGCCATCCCGTGCCCCGATGCCGTCGCACCCCTCCACGCCATCCCGGCCGAGCCCCCGCTGCAGGCCCGCAGGAGGAGGCGCGCCAAGATCACCGGCCGGGAGCGCAAGGCCATGAGGGTCCTGCCTGTGGTGGTCGGTGGGTGCCTGCCCGGGTGCGGCGCGGAGGAGGAGGCGGCGCCGAGGCGGCGGGGGGGACGCTTGGCTCACCCCCGCTTCTCCCCAGGGGTCTTCCTGCTGTGCTGGTCGCCCTTCTTCGTCGTGCACATCACGCGGGCACTGTGTCCCACCTGCGCGGTGTCCCCGCGGCTGGTCAGCGCAGTCACCTGGCTGGGCTACGTCAACAGCGCCCTCAACCCCGTCATCTACACCGTCTTCAACGCCGAGTTCCGCAACGTCTTCCGCAAGGCCCTGCGCCTCCGCTGCTGAGCGCCACCCGCCTCCCCGCCCCCCGCGCCGTTGTGCTAGGACCGGGCCAGATGCCAGCGGGCGGAGGGGGCGGGCCGGCAAGACTGATTCAGCAGATTCCTTCCTCTACGCCCGCTGGGAGGGCTCCTGGGGGTGGGGGGAGGGGGCGAGGAGGAGGAGCTGCTGCCCCACGGGGGGCCTGGAGAACAGATCCCCTGAAGTCGGCTGCGGGGGTGGGGGGGCGACCGGCTCTGCCCCTGGGCAGCACAGGAGGCCCTTGGGAGGTTGGCTTAGCTCGGCCCAGGGAGAAGCATCGGGAACCACAGTCGCCCCTGCCTGGAAGCTCGCGGTCCCTGTGCTCACAGCCTCCTCTGACAGGGGGCCCCCTGATACCTGGGTGCCAGCTGCAGCCCCCACCAGCTGTTCCAGGGCCAGCAGCCTCCTCCCTCCGTCCCCTGGGCTGTTTCCCTTTGGCCCAAGGGGAGAGAGTGGACAGCTCATCCTCAGAGGGAGCCTGGCCCTTCCCAGGGGAAGACAACCGGAGAGGGCAGGTCAGCAGCCAGGCCTCACCCAGACTGACCCCTGCTTCTCCAAGGACCAGCCAAGGTGGCCTGTTCCATTGTCCCTGCAAGACACAGCTGAGCTGGTTCTGCCCACCATTTGGCAGCTGCCAGGAGGTCAGAGCACAGCTGCCTGCCAGCTTCTGACCAGAGGTTGCCCAGAGCCCCGAGGAGAAGGGCCTGCGTGCTGGGTGGGCCCACCGAGGCAAGTCCCCTCGAGGGAGCTCTGTGCGTAGACCCCAGGGCGCTCAGTCACACTCTGCTCAGCGATGCCCATGTGGCCAGGCCCAGGGTGCGGGAGCAGGAGGAGGTGCAGGGCCCAAGGCCAGGAGAGTCCCCCAGGAGGCCCCTGTGTGCTAGGGCTGCCAGCTCCCCCGCCCACAGTGTGGCTGCCGACCCTAGGGCGGCAGGGGCAGATCTTGGCCCCACCAACCAGGGCCAACCCACCCCGGACTTCGTCTTGGCTCTCCAAGTCCCAGGGCCATAGGAGAAATTCATCTCCGCTCGCCAGTGCTGCGGGCTGAGCGCTCCCGTGGGGAGGCTGCTGTTGGTGACAGGCAGCTGCTGCCAACTGCTAAGTCCTCTTCCGAACGTGAGAAATTATGGGCTGAGGTCCACGGCACCAGGCAGGACTTCAGCATGTTAAAATATCCTGTGGAGAGGGGGGGCCACCCCTTCCCCTCTGGGTGCTCACCCTCTCCTGCTCTTTGCCACCTCCTCCCAGAAGCCTCCCTTATCACCTCCTAGGCTCAGCCTGTCCCCATCCCCTTGGAGAGACTTGTCCTCAGGGAACCGTCTGACTAACGATGATTCACATCTGTCTCCTGCTGGGCTGGGGGCTGACAGGGGCGCTATGTCCCCACACCCACACAGGGTCTGACAGGCAGTGGGAGTTGTGGGGAGGGCACCGGGGCGGGACCCCGGCTCCAGCTGCTGCTTGAGCTTCGGGCACCTTCTTGCCCATGAAGTGTGTGGACGGCTGCAGCAGACACACTGGGTCTCCCCCCAACACAGTGCAGTAGCCCCAACACTCAGAGGGGCCCCAGGTGGCACAGCTGAGCCCCTGCCCAGCCGGCTGTTCCGGGCAGCTGCCCCGAGCCAGCCGATGGTGCCTCTGGGAACCTCAGACTTGAAGTAAAGACCAGGGAGCGGGGCACTGGGCCGTGTCAGGCCAACGGCAGGGTCGGAGTGAGGGGCCGAGGGCAGTGGTCGCTCGGCCCGCCGCCTGGCTCTGCTCCCCAGTTCCACGTGCCATCCCGTGCCCTCGCCCATCTCCGATGCTCGCTCCACACGTGCCTGCTGGGCCTGCTGCGGCCCAGCGTGGAGCAGGTCCCCGATGTGCCCACTTCAGGCGGTGGGAGCTGGTTTCTGCTGCCACCACCAAGAGGACCTCACCCAGCACCTCACCCAGCAGCCAGCTGTGGGCACCTGTGGCTCTGCCCACCCATCCAGGTTCTGTCCGCAGGGGGTGAGGCCACGTCCCCATCCTGTGTGCTCCTTCTCATCACCCAGATGTGAGGACAGGGCTGACCACGCTCCTGAGGGTTAGGGCCAGGCCAGTGAGCTGCACCTCCCTCAGGGCTGAGTCGTGGGTGGGCTGGGAGCTGCTGGTGGCCCCACACTGTCTCTGCCAACCTGTGGGCAGACACTTGCAGCCCCACAGAGGGGGACGAGGTGCACAGGAAACAAAGTGGACACTGGGGACAAGGTCAACATGGGAGACAGGTGGACAGGACAAGGTGGCCGTGGAGAACAATGTGGTCACAGGGGGACAAGGTACAGATCTACAGAGAGCCCGGTTGACCAGGAGGCACCCCTTCTGTTCCGGCATGCTCACTGGCCCCCGCCGCCAAGGGCTGCCCTGCCTGCAGCTCTCTGGAACCCCGGCCTGGAGGACCTGCGGCGCCCCGCACGGCCTGGCCCATGCTGACCGCGGGCCCACAGAAGCCGGCCCCTTGCCTGTCCCCCGCAGCAGCCGGCAGGAGATGCCATCAGAAGCATTGACACAGAATGCTGACGACTGCTGACAAACCCTTGGTGCCCCTGAGGGCAAATTTCCAGACGCTACACCAAGGCAGCGTCACAGGCTTAGAAATGCCTGCTGCCCTCGGAAAACTGTCCCCGGGGCGTGCAGTCCTGGGGCTTCTATCCTAAGACGAGAAGGGAGACGAGCCATCCCTGTCCAGCGCCGCCCGGCCCCAGGCCACACGGCTCCCAGAGCCCAGTCCCCAGAGGTGGCTGTGCAGAGCCGCCCGCCACGCTGGGCAGTGGCCCTCCCCTGAGGGCCGCGCCCCGGCCTCAGCCACATGCTCTGCGTTTCCAGGGTGGAGGGAGTCCTCCTCGGGGTGCAGGTCCCTTCGCAGCCCCTCCTGCGATGCTGACGGCCTCTCCCTTCCTGTCCCCACGCTCCTGCCGCTGGACGCCCAGCAACCACAGAGGCTTCTACCCAAGCACAGCTGAGAAGCCCCCATGGCCAGTCACTCTGTGGGCACCATGAAGAGGGGCCCGGAGGGGGTCTCGGGGGCCCTGTGCAGCCGTGCTGCCCACGTTCCCAGCCAGGGCTCACACCTGGACTCCGAGAGGTGGCGGCAGAGCAAACGCCAGGACGGCAGGCACCTCACAAGAACTTGTTAATGTAAGTAAAACACCTGAAGACCCCAGCTTAGTCCACAGAGGGGGCTTCTGGGGGAGAAGGCCCCGCCCGCCCCCCGCTCCCCTACCCCCTCTCGGGAGCCAGGCTCCTGCGCACACCCTTTCCCGTCAGGGCTCCGCCGTCCCCGGGCTCATCCCAGAGCCAGTGTCTCTGGGGCACTACAGCCTTGGAAAAACCTTCTGGAAGCAGGAGCCCAAGGAGGGTGCAGGACTGGGAGAATTCCTTCATGCCCATGGTGGCATGAACGTGGAGGACACACAGCTCACGGAGACAGCGCTTGAGAGGAGCATCAGAATCAAAGTCTGGGGGCGCCCGGTGGCCGAGTGGTTGTCTGCCGCCTGGGGTTTTGCCAGTTCGGATCCTGGGCGCGGATCTGGCACCGCTCATCCGGCCATGCTGAGGCGGCGTCCCACATAGCACAACCAGAAAGACCCACAACTAGAATGTACAACTATGTACTAGAGGGCTTTGGGGAGAAGAAGGAAAAAAAAAATAAAGAGGAAGATTGGCAACAGCTGTTAGCTCAGGGCCAATCTTTGAAAAAAAAAAATCAAAGTCTGTAAACTGGCCCCGACACCGGGCCTCCACGCCCACCGTGGCGAACCCTCACCTTCTCCCCAAGGCAGGTGGGGCTCTGAGCCTCCTCAGCGCAGAGAAAACAAGGCCACCGCAGGCCCAGGGCTCTGGGGCCATGAGGGCTTTTCTGGAAACCCAGGGAAGCTTCCAGAATGTGGGTGACTGCTCCACGGCAGCACTCTTAGCAGGGCAGGCAGGTCTCGAGCTAGCTGAGGCTGACACCCAAACGTGCTGGTGGCGAGTCCCCAGGTGTGGGCCCCTGGCTGACCTCCTCGTCCTCCTTGACCAGCTCCTGGGATAGGCCGGGCACAGGGCACAGACGAGGAGGTGCTCGGCACAGGCCACGGCCCCTGAGGCCCCCGGCCCGGCTAACAGTCAGGCTGGCTCCCCTGCCCAGCTGGGCCAGGTCAGCAGGCGCAGGCAGGGGCTGGGGAGGGAGGCTGCCGGCCAGCACCCCAGCCGGTGGGCGGGGCCACTGTGGTCAGCGCAGGGAGGGGACGCAGGACTGGCCTCCCCTCCAATGGGCCTGCGTTCTTGGGGCTCTCGTGTCGGAGGGAAGGAATGGAACTTCTTCGGGGTACACACGGACCTCCCCACACTGGCCACAGAGGCGGCAGGACCAGATGCCATGTCACTTCAGAGACTGGATGGGTGGCTTAGCCTTCCCAGTGGGGCCGGAGCGACCCAAGTGACTGGAGCAGTGCCACCCTCGAGCTCGCACCTCTGCTCCAGCTCCTCGGGTGACAGACACGGGGGAGGACGCTACGGCGGCCTCGCCGTTCCCCCATGGCAGCGCCTCTGGGTGGCAGCCTCCAAACCGCACCCACAGAAGGAAGAAACCTGAGGCCGCCGGCCTGCGGGCGTGAGGACGCGGGAGTGGAACCCCCGTCCGGGCGGAGCGGGGACATCCCCTTTATTGACAGACACATGTATGTACACGAGTGTTACAGAACACGACACACCCGTGGGTGAGACGGACACTCAGGATCCAAGGGATAAAAAAGAGCACCGAGAGGAGCCGCCATCCCACGCGGCCCCGCGCTCCTCGGGGCTTCCGGCGGCAGGAGTTCATTGCCAAGGGACAGGTCACTCAAAGTCTGTTAATAACTTGGCCAGCAAGTTTCTTCACCTTCTCCTCAACAACCCCAAAGTCCTCAAGGGGTCCTGCACCCGCGACAGGTACACGGCACCGCGGAGAGGGGACCCGGCAAGCTCTCACACGTTGACTTTCTCTATCACGCTCTCAGTGACGTGGACTTCGTCGGCCTGAACGGTGACGGCCGCTGACTGCCCGCACATGTGCTGGTGATCTTTCCAGTCCTGAAAGGAAGGACATCCACGTTACCGGGGGCTGCTGCCCCAGCCAGAGTGACATCTCCCCGGGGAGCAGGGCCAGGTGGGACCCTCCAGCTGAGGCTGCAGCCTGCGCGAGCTGTGCGGCCGGCCCTCCCGCTGGTCTCTGCCAAGCCCAGCCTTGCCCACCCTCGTTTCTAAGGGATCAGCTCAAAAGGCAAACAGCTAACGAGCCTTGAAAGACCGAGCGGCCCAAACACGTCATTCTCTGAGCCCGTCCCCTTTCAGGGGTCTCACCCAAAGAAAGAACCGTCCACGCAGAGAAGCGCTGACACTGATGTTATCATTGCAAAGGAGAAGAAACAGAGCTGGAGCCAGCCACGTGTCCATGGGGCGGTCGGTGGCTGTGGCTCACAGGATGATGGGGGACAGTGTGGGCGCTGAGGGAGACCCCAGCTCCTCCCATGCCCACTGCCCCACTCCAGGCAGGCGCCGCCATCAGCCCGGCACAGGCGGGACAATGGGGCTGCCACACAGGCCGCCCCTCCCTCCAGAGGAGGCCTGACAGCAGGGAGATGGCTGGACAGAGGTGCACCAGACACACGGCGAGGGCGGGCAGAAGAGACAGGATGGGACAGGACACACACACACACTGGGGTGCCTCCCACAGCAACGGGGTTCCTGGACGGCAGAACTCCAGCTCCTTGTCTGTGGGCCTATGTTTTCCAAATTCTCTACAGTCAGTGTACCTGACTTGTATAATAATAAACTAAGATTTGAAATCATTATATCAAAAGAATGAAAGTTTAATTTGAAAATTACCTGAAAGGGGACTGTCCGTCCATGCAGTATGTAAAACTTCACACACACCGGGCCAAGTCCACGGCGTTTCTCACCATACACAGAAATTTACCAAAAATGGATCATAAACCTAAATATAAGAGCTAAAAGTGTACATGTTTTAGAAGAAAACAGGAGATTTTCCTAACCTTGAGTTACACAAAAGTGCTCCGACACCACAGTGTGATCTCCATGAAACAAAATTCTGATGAACTCTGGACTTCAACAAAACTAAAAACTTCTGTC
This sequence comes from Equus przewalskii, assembly GCF_037783145.1. Lineage (NCBI taxonomy): Eukaryota > Metazoa > Chordata > Mammalia > Perissodactyla > Equidae > Equus > Equus przewalskii. The sequence continues at coordinate 33,025,455 of NC_091841.1, forward strand.
CCGCAAACACCAACCACTATTAGGAAAAGAAAGAGACATGGCACAGACTGGGGGAAAACATCTGCAAACCATGTACCTGACAGAGAAGCACAGAACTCTTGATGCTCAATAAGAAGAGAAACGATCCAACTGAAAAATGGGTGAAAGATTTGAATAGACATTTCCCCCCAAAAGATACTCAACTGCCTACTAAGCACATGGACAGATCATTAGTCAACATCATCTGTCACTAGGCAATGCAAATTACAACTCCCCGTGGCATCGCTGCACACATGGGACGGCTGTCCTCACACAAACAGTAACACGTGTTGGCGAGGAAGCAGGGAGACCCCATCTGCTGCTGGTGGGAAAGTAAAACGGGGGGCAGCCACTCTGGAAAACAGTCTGGAAGTTTCTTATTAAAGTTAAACATTAGTTTACTCTATGACCCAGCAAATCCATTCTAGGTATCCAGCCAAAACAAAACATACATCCACCCAAAAGCCTCTATGTGAATGCTCACAGCAGCACTATTCACAGTCGCCAGAGAGGAGAAACAGCTCAGACGCCCGTCACCTGCACGGAGGCACACGTGGTCCACCCTCCCAGGGGAAGATCGTGCAGCCAGAAAAAGGAAAGAAGCACTGCCACCTGCTCCAACATGGACAAACCTCGAGAACACGCTGGGCGAAGGCAGCCAGATGCAAGAGCCCACAGGCTGTGAGAGTCCCAGCACAGGAAATACCCAGAAAAGGCAGATCTCTGGACAAAGGAAGTACATTCGTGGTTCCCAAGGGCTGCGGGGGAGCTCAGAGGTCTTTTTATGGTAACGGAAAGTTCTAAAGCTGAATTGTGATGTTTGCACAACTACAAATTTACTAAAAAAACATGGAATTGTATCCTTAAAATGGGTGAATTTTATAGGATGTAAATTATACCTCAATGAAGATATAAAACACACACGTGTGCACACACCCCTCATATGGGATTTGGAAAGAAAATGAAGTCTGCAAATTAAAACCCAAAACAAGTCATGGTCCTTGTCCAACTTGTGACAAGACAAGCAGCCTGACCACCTCTCCAAGTCTTCTAAGGAGCGCAGAGAACGAGGGAGCCAGACCAGATGGGACCGGGAGGTGTGAGGCCAGCACTCACCATTTACCACAAGCAGCTGGCCTCCTGTCTTTCAGATCCTGTTCATCTTGGATCATTTGTGCTCATTTGGATCCAACATGAGAATAATCGTTTTTGAAGTTCACTTTATATCAATTTAAGTAAATAGAACCCAGAGCATATGTCTTTATCAAGCAGCATGTGAAAAGAGCAAAAGCTTCACTAATCAAGGGAAGAAACAGGTCTGTCGACAAGATTGGAGCAACAGTGTGACGTGCCCCGTTCATGAAGAGAGGTCCCCAGACTGCAGGCTGCACTCAGAGAAAACGTCATGTGGCTGAAACAATTCCATCAAGAAACAAGCCCGCGAATCTTCCCGTGATGGCTCAAATGCAGGGAAGCTCTAGGAGCCGACCCCTCGGATCACAGGCCAGCACAGAGCCTGGCCCTCCCGGCTGCCACCGTATCTTAGCCCCTCCTCCCGCGGCCCTGGCACTCGTCACGGCCCCGGAGAGCAGCGAGGCGGCTGTGGATGCCCTCTTCTCGGTGCACGAGCCTGGAGCTGAAACCTCAGGGGAAAGCAGACTTCTGGCTCTGAGTCCTAAATCTCCAGCACCCGGGACGGGCCAGGGCTTAAGAGCAAACCCGGGGGGCAGCTCCCACCCCAAGAGACACACCTAGGGGCAGCAGAGCTCTTGGGGTGCCAAATGCAGGCAGGCCCCCTGGGGTCCTGCAGGATGCGAGGACAGGCTCGTTCCTTGTTGTCCATCTCTACACGGCACCCTGGGGGGCCCTCAGGCATCTGAAGACTCCAGAGGTGGGATGAGCCACGTGCCCACACACTGGTCCTAGACGGCCACCTCCATCCCCCTCCCAGCCGACACCTGCCCTCCTGAGGGTTTCTGTGGATGGAAGGGCACTTCAAGAAGCCACCGCATGGGGCACCCCGGCCGGGGAGAGGCCGTGTCCAGATGCAAGTCCACCTCGCGGAGGCCGCGCAGCGAGGCCATGACTAGGTGTGTACTGTCCATCCACCCAGCATACGGCGTTTTAACTGGGACATTTCACATGGGCACAAAGAAGAGGGGAGAACAGGCGGGGCTGCTCCCGGCACAGCCCCTCTCTGAATAACGGCGGGAGCAGCGATAACCTGAACCGGCGGGTGCTACTCAGAAAATCCTCTGATTTCCTTAGAATCGATGGCTGAATGATGGCAACAGAGATACATGTGAACATCACTGTGACTTCACGATCTAGGACGAGGCGTCCAGGGCTGGGAAGCACTGACCGTGACAAGGTCAAAAGCCACCTTGAGCAGTGGCCCTGCCCCTGGGCTACAGCCGCCGCAGAGCAGGGACCCCCATGGGAGCAGGGACCCCCATTGGAGCAGGCCTCCCGATGGGAACAGAGCTCTGGGGCCTCGCATGGGCACAGCACACACCACGCGCGGCTGCAGCAGGGCTCTAAAGAAGCCTGCAGACGCCACGGGGAAGGCCGAGGCCTGGGGGACAGGACGCTGTGGGTTGGCAGTGCCTCCGTGGAGGGACAGCCTGGCCGGCAGGGAGGCCTGGTGGCCGGAGACCCAAGCACCCAGGGGGCCTCTCACACCAGGAGGGGTGGCGGGGCGTGGGCACGCTACCTTGCGCTGGCAGAAGGTGGAGCAGTAGTTGACTTTGTGGCAGCCGGTGCACTCGCTCAGGGCCTCCCGGCCACAGTTGACGCAGGACTGCTGCAAGAAGGACACGAGAGGTCAGTGCGGGGACGCCCCGAGCCCTCGCCCGAGACGTGGGGGACGAGGGGTGCCAGTGCACACAGGATGAGGCCCAGTCTCCCCGAGGACTCTGACATGTGTCCCCGTCCCCACAGCTGCCGAGACACACATTCCCTCTCTTTCTCGAAAGGGGTCTACCCTCGGTGACTGGAAAATTTGCACCACGTCAACACGTAAACTTCTCTCCAAACTGCAGACTTCACTCCCGCCAAGTAAGCACAGAAAACCAGCCCTGGGAGTAACAGCTCGCTCACCATCGAGAACATTCCCGGAGCGTCTGTCTAGGTCCTGGAGACGCCCGCAGGGCCTCTGCGGCCGGGCACGTGTGGACTCTCGTCAACAGCTGCCTGCGGCTCCAGCCCCAGCACCCACCGCCCGAGCCCATCCGTGTGGGCCACCGAAGTCGACGCTTGGTGTGCTTTGTCCCTAAATTGCATGACTGCAGCTTTCTTGCCAATCCACCGCGGACTGCACACAGGTAAGGAAGGCCGTCTGCAGTGCAGACACGAGCCAGGTGGGGCTGGGTGGGGCCCGGCGAGAACTCCTGGCGACCCCAGCAGGCGGGGCCTTTGCTGACGGGTCAGCGGGTCACTGTGGCACCAGCACACGGACAGGCCCGACACGCCTGCTGACATCCCGCTGCATCCCACCTCTGCCACGCTTTCCGCACGTGTTCAAAAGAGCGAACTGGTTCCAGTCTCTGTTCTGGATTTCAGCTTCCTTCTTTGCAAAATGCTACGTTTACTGTGACTGACATTCTTCCTCCATAAAATGACCCCAGCGTGCACTCGCTCACTTCAGAAAATGTGAGTGTGAGGCAGACTCTGAGGGACAACTTCAGTGCCCAACGTTAAGTGACTAAGTCTGCCAGCACAGAGAGAGGTCTCCAGAGGGCAATGGCGGGTGGAGCTCCCGCATCTGCATCCGGGGAGAAGGGGCTGTGGGGCGGAGGCCCAGCACACTGAGCCAGCACAGCCTTGAGAGGCTTCCTCACCGTCCTCAGGGGCTGCAAGTCCCCTTGTGTCACACCCATCCCCCCCAGAGCACGCTCACCTGGACCTGCACCCGGTGGGCCCCTCGCACCCAGCAGGGTTCTCGGAATACAGTAAGCACTTAAGAAATAGCTTTGAACTGCATCAAGAGCCTGTCCTAACAAGCGAGCCCTCAGGCGCTGGCGCCTCCCTGCACAGTGAGTACGTCCCAGCCCTGGGCCTTCCCCCACGCTCCCTCAGGGAAAGGCATTTTTTAGCAAACAATACTCAGGGGTGCGGATTGGAGTCAGACACTGGCAGCACCAGCTCACGTCAGCTTCCTGCACAGGAACAGAGGGCCGGGGCGGAAACACTGAGGCCGTGTCGGCACACACACGGCTCCGTGCCGTCGGCTGAGGGCCCGCAAGCAAGTAGCCCACTACGCCCAGATCCTGGCTCCTCAGACTGTCCTCCAGCGAAGGAACCAGGGCCCCTTGGAGGAACGGCCGGTTCAGGGCCGGGCAGGAGATGCCCAAGGCGGGCCAGAAAGGAGGCAGGTGCTCAGGACGGGGCGCGGTCAAAGGGACACAGGAGCCAAAGATGCAACAATGTGAGCAAATAAATAGCACAGGTCTGGGTTAGAACCCCAAGTATAAAATATATACAAATGAGCCCATCTTGATACATCCACACGAACAAGCAGACTGCCACACAGAAGGTTCCAGAAACATGCCTAGCTCCCCCCATCCAAGACGAGGACCTCCCCGAGTGGATCTGCTCGGGGACCAAGTGTGGAGAGGGGGTCACTTTAAGGGGAGAAACCTCTGAGCCCATACACGGCCTGTGACACCCCCTGAAGTGCACACGCAGAGCCTTTGAGGATAGATGGGGCCACGAGCGTGGGGCCCTGTGACGGGATCAGCGCCCTTGCAGGAGAAGAGAAACCAGAGTGCTCTCGCCATGCGCGGCACAGCCAGGAGGAAGCCTCCCCGGAATCCAGCCTGGCCGAGCAGAGAGCTGCTGCCCTGCTCCCCAGGGTCCTGTGCACGTTCCTCCTCCAGGGCCCATCTGTGCTGAGCTGTACTCACCTCTGAAAAGGGAAGTGAGCACGATCAGAAAAAGGCTGGGCAAGGGTGAAGAGATGCGGACACAGACCAGAGGAGGAGGGCTCAGGCCGGAGCACGCGGGGCTGGCGCCCAGCTGGGCCATGGCAGTCACCCAAGACCCTGCAGCCACGTGGCCGGCCTCTGCCGGACACCATGCCCTTGATGGGGAAGGGCATCTGCTCTTCTGCCCTGTTTAATCTCTGCAGGGCTAATTACACACACGCGGACACAAACACCCCACGATCAAAATCCGGCAAAAATCTCCTTAATGGTTTCAGCGGGGCTAAAGTTGATTTTTTTAAAATTCTAAATAAAACGTCGAAGCAGGCAGCCCCGAACCTCCCCTCCCTCTGTTGCAAGGCCCTGCGCTCTCGCTCACGGAGCTCACAAGGGAGGTTTTCTGCAACCTCTTTCTGACTCCGATGGCTTCGGCGTCTTCCTCCCCACGCCCCAGCGCTCCCTGCAGAGACCGGGGCCCACGGCCCTCTGCAGTCCCACGGCGTCTGCCCCTCCGACCCGGCCTCTTCCCAACATCACAGTCAAACAGAAGCACGACCAGCAAATAAGAACTTCTGTTCATCAGCAGAGGCGCAGGGAAGGGAGATTTGCGGCCAAACTGGCTGGTGTCGAACTTTCTCATCACAGCAAATCCCTCAGGAGAAAGTCACTCAGCAGCTCTGCAGGGAGCAGCCGGGTCAACACCTGCCTCCTCACTCCTCTTCCCTGAGACCCAGGCCCGACTCCAGACCCACGGCCCTGACCCTAACCATGGGCCATGGTTGGAGTCCCTCCAGCCGCACGCTGCTCAGATTGCAGCTTCCAGCACTCCTGCACTCCCCTCGAGGCTCGGAGCCGCCAGTTCTAATTCCAGTCATCATCTCACAGGAACCCAGCGCCCAGGGGCTGTGGTCATCATGGTGCCCCAGGGGTCAGACCTGTTGCCCCTGTGAAACAGGTGACACACACAGAGCCAGACATGGTTAACGTGGCTGCAAGCACGCGACTGCCAGCTGGGCTACAGAGAAGCAGGCTCTACGCCACTGGCATGTGGACCATCAGACTCCACGCGTCGGGCTGCGGCTTCCACTCGGGCCTGTGACACCGACAGGAGCATGGACGTGTGGCACCTGGCCACCCCTAGGCTGTGTGCTCAGCCGTCATAAAATGACTCAAGAACAACCCATCCTAGGGGGCTGGCCCTGGGGCCTAGTGGTTAGGTTCTCATGCTCCACTTCGCTGGCCCAGGGTTTCGGTAGTTCACATCCTGGGTGCAGACATGGCACTGCTCATCAGGCCATGCTGAGGCGGTGTCCCACATGCCGCAAACTAGAAGGACCCACAACTAAAAATACACAACTATGTACCGGGGCCTTTGGGGAGAAAAAGGAAAAATAAAATCTTAAAAAAAAAAAAAGACCCATCCTGTCGACAGCTCGCAAGAAGGGAGGCGTGCCCGTTGGCTCCAGCCCTTCCCAGGGCTCAGGCCGCAGGACCGGATGGGGGCAGCGGGGGCAGGGAGCTCGGCTCGGCCCCGCCATCTCACTAAAGGGCTTAGCATTCTCCTACCAAATGGGGGATTTTGAGGATAAAGGGATTTCATGTCGCATTTCTTTCTTAGAAATACATACGATTACAAATAAAACACAAAGCCCAGCCTTTCAGGGGTGGGAACTGTGTCAAATCAGCGACAGCAGACACTCCTGCTCAGGGGTGGCAGGCGGCCTGTGATGGGGCGGGGGACAGAGCCAGGAGGCTGGGGACAGCCTGCCACCTTATCACAAGTTGTGGGTCACATCAACTCAGCTTCTGGACCCTCTACAGTGAGAGGAGGAAGAGTGACTCTGAGCTCACTGGCTACTCCTCTGTGAAAAAGAAAACGCACAGAGCCGACTCAGCACCCTCCACTTCCCTGAAAGTTACTGACACCGGGCGAGGGAGGGATACTCCAGTGTGTTTTAATCTACTTTTGTTTTCAGTCCATGTGTCATTTGACAACTTTCACTGAAGGAGAAAATGTGTCTAAATTACAAATTTTACTCTGTGAAAAATGGTCCACAAAACTGGTAATGAAAAATGTAAAACCAAAAGTTAAAAATATTTTCCTCTTTCGTTTCCTCGCCAGCGTGAAGTTCAGCTTTCTATGCAGCTGGTGCTCCCCAAACCCGAGCTGCCCCTGTGTTCCCGGGGAGGGAGAAAAGCCCAGATGCTCCGGGCCCTGACAGAGAAGGCGAGGAGGGCACAGGTGCACACGGCGGTGTCCCCAAATGCAATCTCGGCAGCGGGGAGCTACCCTCCACCAGCCACCGGGGGAGGGGCGAGTGCAGACCGGGTCCCTGGCCGGTACCCCAGGGTTCAGGGAGCTTTCTAAGTGAGAAGGCAAGAGGTTGCTCTCCAATTTACAATTTTGCGTACAATCTGAATTAGCAAGACATGTCAGACACTCCTTCCTTTTCATCCCCTGCACACGCCCCGGGGCAGCTGTGTGAACAGGCTTTCTTTACCTGAAGGACAACCGGCCATAGAGCTGGTAGCCGTCTCCCACACAGTCTGGGGCGTGGGGCACGCAGCAAACAGCCATGTCTCAGGTCCCCATGTCTCCCTCTAAAATGACCTCAAATGCCTTGTGATTCTGGGAGAAAAATTACAAAAACCAAAAAGAAACATTACAGGACCCAGCAACACTTGTTCAGTGGCTAGAATGGTACTTGCCACATAACAGGCGTCAATGCTATTTACGGAATCAACGAATAACCTTAATTGTTACAATTACTTTGATTTTTTTAAAAAAGTACTTTTTCTAAGGAAACATGAATAACCCAAATTAAAAACGGGCCAAGGATTTGAAAATACAAACAGGACATACAAGTGGTCAAGAAGTACAGGAAAAGATGCTCAACGCCCTCAGTCATCAGGGAAACACCAACACTGCAGCGACACCACGCCACACCCACGAGGACGGCAACACCCACAACACCCTGTGGAGACACAGGAACCCACAACGCGGCTTCCGGGAACACAAACGGGGGCAACCACTTCGGAAAAGAGGGTGGCAGTTCCTCAAAATGTTAAACGTGGAGTTACCAAATGACCCAGCAACTCCAACATCCATGAGACATGAAAACATGTTTATAAAGAAAGTTGTACACGACCTTCAGAGCAGCATTATTCCCAAGAGCCAAAAAGGAGAGACAACCCAAACGTCCAGCCAGGCATTCAACCACCTCCTGGAGCCAAACTCAACGCTTTTCCAGGGAAGATAACAGAATCCAACACAAGTCAGAGTTTCCACCATGAATGAACCAAAAAGTCCAATAAACACCCAGAAATTACTGGACGTGTAAGGAGAGGAAAACAGGACCCATCGGCAAGAGGAAGGCAGTTAACAGAAACAGACCCTGAGATGACCCAACGTTGGGATTAGCTGCGATTTTACAAGACACGGTTATGAAGATGTACACTGAAGTCAAGGAAAAGATGATCTTACTGAGTGGCCAGCTGGGGAAAGACGCAGAGAAAAGGATACTGCTGGAAGGAACAGAGTAGATTTTCAACTTAGTGCCCCTCAGCATGCAAACCCCCTTTGCCATCTTCTCCATGAAAACACAATCCTCGGGCATCTCCCCTGGGGTGGGCATGATGGCACGCTTTCTCAGGAGAGGACGTAAGAGCCGACACAGAAGGAGGGGCTCTCCCGAAGTTCCCGGCACAGGCCAGGGGTCGTGTGGGTATCAGGACACCCAGCGGAGCACTGCCCAGGCTCGGCAGGACACAGTCTCTCTGCAAACCTGCAGCCTTGGTCTGCCCTGCGTGTTCTGAAGGCTGCCTGGACCCCTCTGCATGCTGCCCTGTCAGTTCCCGACTGCCTGCCCCCAGCAACACACAGGGGGTCATTTGCTTGCCGGCAAACTCCAGGCCGGCTCCAGCCAGCCAGACCAGCAAACTTCTCTGAGAGCCTGTGAACCATGCCTTCAGCAGCAAGGTCCAGATGCCAGCCTTGGAGAGGGAGCCCTTCCCACCGCACTCTGCCCTGGGTCCTTTCCAGCAGACCAAGCGTGCCGCGGAGTTTCTCATATCCTCCTCAGAGTTAATGATTCTTTAAAGTTTCTGTTTAACCTGCCGTTCTAGCTCCTGATTGGACTCAGCATGCTGAAGAACCAAACAGAAACTCTAACTTTCAAATTCTAAATCTAGAAAGCACAATAATTGAAATGAAAAATATACCAGATGGGCTTACTGGCATCTGGGAGACGACCAAAGGAAGGCTCGGTGAACCAGAAGACTGAGCAACAGAAACTATCCAGTCTGAACAACGGGAAGAAAAAGGACTAGGGACCAAGGGCCAGAGGCTCACGACCCACAGGTGCTGCCAGGCATCAGCACACAGAACACTCGTAAGGGAAAGGGGCGGAGGGAGAAACCGGGTGTGAAGCATATTTATAAAACCAGTGACAGAAAATCTCAAAACTGGGGGGAAACCAACTTGAAGATCCAAGGAGCTCAGCTGGGCTAACTCTGCTCTTTATTTTCCGCAGCCAGTGCTCCATGTGCCTGGGCCTCAATGACACCAGAGGGTGAGCGAACTCCTGGAGACAGTAAACAAGTCGCCCTTGAGCGTGCCTTTCAGATGGAAACCAACCAGCCCCGGGCCCACACCCCAACCTCCTCCTCCAGGGGGCTCTCACTCTCTGGGCCACTGTGCATCTGCCCTGATCACCAAGGGACAGCCCTTAGGCCCCAGAGCCCACCGGCCAACCCTGAGCTGGCTCCCCCTGCTGGGTCCTTCCCACAGACACCACAGGAAAGGCTCTCCCCCACATTTTCCCCACTCTCTCTGCTCCTGACTGACCTGGTACTTCCTCACGTGGCCCGGTGTGGCCAAGTGTGGCCCAGCGTGGCATGGCGTGCCTCTTATTTCTAGGGAACGGTGAGTGTAAACTTCTTCATGACAGTCATTCTGTATCTGCATATCTTCCCACACCTGATTAAGACAATCCCACATGCCCTTAAAATATCAGCAACCCCAGGAACCTAAGATATGAAGAAAACCACACCCAGGCACCTCATAGACAAACTGCTAAACACCAAAGACAAAGCAAAATTCCTCTTTTTCCCTTTTTTTTTTTTGAGGAAGATTAGCCCTGAGCTAACATCGGTGCCCACCCTCCTCTACTTTATATGTGGGACGCCTACCACAGCATGGCTTGACAAGCGGTGCATAGGTCCATGCCCGGAATCCAAACCTGCAAGCCCTGGGCCGCCGAAGCAGAGTATGTGAACTTAATCGTTGCGCCAGTGGGCTGGCCCCCAAAACCAAGTTCTTGAAGCAGGCAGAGAGAAACACTACGTGTAGGAGATCAAGAACACAGACGACGGCTGAGGCCATGGAGGTGAGAAGACGAATGCCATCTTCAAAGTGCTGGAAGAAACAAAAGCGACGACCTGGAATTCTGTATCACTCAGAAATGTCCTCCAGGGGCTGGCCCTGTGGCCGAGTGGTTAGTTTGTGCGCTCCGCTTCAGCGGCCCAGGGTTTCCCTGGTTTGGCTCCTGGGCGTGGACCTACACACCGCTCATCAGGCCACACTGAGGCGGCATCCCACATAGAAGAACCAGAACGACCTACAACTAGAATATACAACTACCTACTGGGGGGCTTTGGGGAGGAAAAAAAAAAACGAGGAAGATTGGCAACAGATGTTAGCTCAGGGCCAATCTTCCAGAAAAAAAAAGAAAGAAATCAATAATGGTAAGAAATCAAGAAAATCCTCAAATATTTCAAAATGTTAACAGTCATTATTGATTTTTTTTGCCTTTATGCTTTTCTCTTTTCTGTAAAATTCAGTGTTGAGTATGTGTTAGTTTGGAATTATATATTTTTGAAGTATTCTTAAATTATGTTTCTTCAGTAGCAGAAACATTTTTCTCCCTTGAAAACAAATTAATCGCACATTAAGAAATCATTTAGAAAATTAAAAAACGGAAAAGCTTTTCTTCCCTCTGATCTATAAAAAGTAGGGAGTAAATGAAAAATATTTTCCTTATATAGATTTGGTACAAAAAACTTAATGAGACTTTAGTTTACAAACTGAAGTCCCCATTTACTGCAACTGAGAAAGCTCCCATTAAAGCACGTGGCTCTGCTTTGCACGGCCTTCCACCTCCCGCCCTGGAAGCCCCCCTGGGCGGCAGAGTGGCACAGGCCCTCACGGCCCCCTCTCTCGTCCCAATTCCTGTAACTCCTGGGGCCTCCCAGGGCCAGAGCCTTCTCTCTGATTCCGGTGAGTCACCTCAGGCATTGCAGTGGTGGCCCCAGCTGCACCCTTAGTTGCCTGGAGGGCTGAAGCCCTGAGTCAGCCAAAGACCTTCTACAAAGAGAAGCCGAGGGGCTGAGTGGCTTCTGTGCTTCAGGAACAAGAGGCTGCCCAGAAACGCTTGGGGTGTGAAGCTCTGTGCACAAGACCCTACTTCTGAAGAACGCACTGGAAGCCGGAAGTGAACCGTCCACGCACGGAGAGTGGGGGAGACAGTGGTCCGAGGGGCCCTGAGGTGCAGGAGGAGAGCTGGGGTACAGGGGAGGCCGTGCATGTGCCCCGACAGCTGCCTCACAGCCCCACCAAACGAGGTCTCTCCAAACTCGATAAAATACGAGACGCGTTTTCACTGCACAACGACAGGCTGGAGTATAAACCGTGGCCATTACGGGTGAGTGTTCCAGACAACGGCTGGCACGTGTGTGTAACTGTTTCCTCTTCTGAAGTAAACCAATCGTATTTATAAAAAACACAAACACTTCACCAATAACAGCTATCGCTTGTCTATAAGAAAAGCTTAATTTAATTTACAAACGATTCTCCGAGTCTTCCTTTTCCAGGAAAGTGGGGAGTGGGCTCTGTAAGCCAACGTAAACACTGACGGCAGGCCCCAGGAGCCAGCACGGCCCACGCCCCTGCTTGCGCTGACGTTACCTCTTTCCGCTCCGCATCGGCCTGAGCTCTGGCCTGGGCCACAGCGGCCTCCCGGTAGGAGCTGGCCTGCTTGGCTTGTTCGAACAGCGTCTTCAGTTGCTGGGCGGTATTGAGCAAGGAATTGACCATCTCTTCCAGGTACAGCCAGCTCCGCTGCTCCGACATCTCCAGCCCATTGACCATCGTGGGAGGGACGCCTTTGGTGGGGGTAGAGGGCGGGACGGCCAGGGCTGGCAGGGATGTCAACACTAGAATGTTTGGAAAGCAAAATGAAGCAAGAAATTAATATGCTTCCCAGCTTCAAGATGCCCTCCATTAACAATTCTCATCAAATGGTGGAAAGTCTGGCGGTAAAGCGATCACCAGGTGTAAATGGCACCTGACCCCCTCCTGAAAGGCTCCAGAAGACGTGGAGACGCTGGTTGGCCAGAGCTCCAGGCCACAGCTCCCAGTGCCGCCTCCAGAGCACCCCACTGAGGCGACCGCGGGCACAGGCTGCAAGCCAGATGCTCTAGATGACACCAACAGACCACAAGCGAAACGTGCTCTGCGCAGGGTGCCATGAAGCATCCCTGGACCCAGGAGAGGACAGGGCAGGGGGCGGCTCCAGACTGAATCAGTAATTCAACAGTAAACCAAAGAACGAAAGTCTCCTGGCTGGCTCTGCTCACTAGAAAGTGCTCCCGGACGTCTGTGGTCACCATGGGAAGTGACTCAGGATAACGAGACTCGCGTTTCTCACAGTTTGAGAAGAAAGTTACAAAGATGGAAAGGGAAGAAACGAGAATGAACCCTGTGGTTTTGGACAGGAACTGGAGACTCAACACATGTAGACAGATCTGGAACACAGATGCGTGTGTGTGTGCACATTCCCCACCTCTGTCCACTGAGAGGGCTGGGGCACGGACACCCCAACCGTGATGAGTGCACCCAGGGTGTGCTGGTAAATGTCTGACATCCAGCCTCCCAGGAAAAAACCCTGACTTGCAGCATTTGCTGATTTCCTGGGGAGAACACTCCACCAAGACCTGTTCCCAGCTCCCAACGTGGGTCACTGGACGTGGGCTGGAAGGAGACGCACACAGCGCTTGAGAGCCATGACGACCAGCTCCAGCCCACTGCGAGCAGGGCCAGACTCGGCTTTGAAACAGAATGTCCCAGTAACAGGGTCAGGACTCCTGGAGGAACCGAAAACCTAAGATGAGCCTCCAAGGCCTCACTGTGCCACAAATTAGGGAAGTGCTCCAAGACAGACAGGGCAGGTCAGAGGACAGAGAACGCAGCAGCGGCTCAAAGGGCTCCCGCCGGCCAAAGCTGGACTAATCCAAGCATAAACAATGACAGTGACAGGTTACAACCCACTGACTAAAACAGGAAACCACGAGGCCACATTGAAGGGAGCAAATGATCTCACAGGCGGGGCGTGGGCTGAGGGGCGTCTGCATGCAGACACTTGCCACACAGGGAGGGCACACCTCCTTCATCCAGGGCCAGGCAGGACCCCCAGCCCCAGCAGATTCACCAGGGATGTGGCCCGGCTGAGGGGCTCGGGGGGCTGGGGGCTGGGGGCTGGGGCCGAGGCAAGGTGTGGGGAGGAGCAGAAGCACGGTGAGCTTTCAGGATGGAAAGGGTTTGAACAGGCAAAGGGGAGAATTAGGAAACCGACCGGCGAGGATGAGGTGAGGTGTGATTACACTTATGATCAAGTTCCTGTCTCGCTCCACTGTCTACGAGAAAAACATAAGAACACAAACATCCACCGCAGGGATGACGGGGCTCCTTCAGAAAAGTCTCTCAACACAGAACTGTGTCCAGAGTGTGCGGGTAACTGAGAAGGCCAAGTCCAAACACACACGCAGCGGGACACCATCTCCAGGTGTGGGGCCTGGGGACGCCAATGTCGGCCTCCAGCCCTTCTGTCAGCACACGGGAGAGCAGAGCGGCTCGGGGTGGGCCCCACCCTGCCCGGCGAGCACGCAGCCTCACGGCACAGACAGACCAAAAACCCAGCTTTGTGGTGTCCGGCCTCTCGGGAGCACTGCCGTCTGGGAACGCAGCCTGCCAGCACACACCCCAACACGGGCGCGGCGTGCTCTCACAGAACCTGACTCAAACACCGGCAGCCCCGACCCGGTGCGTCCCCCACCCGGACCCTCTCTCACAGAAGCAGTTCCGAGACAGCGGCCTGCACGTGCGCTGAATTCTTCCAGACTGACCTATCTTGGGATGAGCCGTTGGCAGCGCAGCTTCCGGGAACGGCGCAATCTGACAGCTGTCCTGGTAGCCGGGGTAGTGGGGCTCCGGATGGCCGACCCGGCACGGCGGCTGCACGCCCGCTTCCTGGACTATCGGGAGAGAGGGGGAGAGACGGCCTCGTGAGCCGCCTGCACGGCCGGTGAATCCCGGACCGTCCACGGCTGCACCACTCACGGGGCAGCTTCAGCCCACACATGGCTACGGAGCCCGGAAACGGCAGAAGCTGAATTGTTAAACGACAGTATTTGGGGTACACTGGGTGAAATAAAATACAGTACAAAAGCCACTTTCCATGTTTGCTTCTATTTTCCCAACGTGGCTGCTAGAATGTTCACAACTACCCACCACGGTCACCATGTTCCTGTTGGACAGTGCTGTTCTAGAGCAGGAGCCCCCAAACCCTGTGGGCACTGTCAGCTTTCAGGACCTGTGCCCTCTGCCACAACTATCAACCCCACAAACACCCTATCTGCCCCCATCCTACCTGCCCCACCCACACATACACCCTACCCACCCCCACCCCTACCTGCCCCACCCCCACATACACCTTACACGCCCCCCACACACCCCTACCTGCCTGGTGCCTGCAGGGCTCGCTACCAATGAAACACCCCTGCCCGAGGCCCCCCCTAAGTGCCAGGCTGCCTACAAACCCCACCCAGCAGGGGTGTGTGGCCATGGTGGGAAGGCGCTGAGACAACTCACCTGTAGCTCCTGCGAAAACGTCACCCTGGGCCGGACTCTCCGAGATCACGGCGGTGGCCTCCACAGTGGATGCCCGGTCAAAGGTCAGAGCGCCAGAGGTAGTGATCTGTCCTGAGGGGGTCACGGTGACTGGAAAGGCAGAAGCGCTCTTTACTGCACGGTGGGGACCCCAAGACCCGCCCCGCAGCACAGATCTCAGAAAGACCCCAGGAGCTGGGGCCAGAACGCAGACACAGCACACACCTCCCGCACACACGCCAGGCCCCTCTGCAAGGACCAGCGACCCCGGGCGCCCGTTGGGGGAAGACTTGGGGCTGTGACAGACTCCCCTACACATTGTTCATACTGTTTGAATTTTGAACACGTGAATGTATTCTCGGGAAAAAAAAATAAAACTCAAAATCATTTAAAAACTACTTTGTAGTTTGAATTAAGAAAAGGATTTTCATCCAAGTTGAAGATAAAAACAGTCATGTCCCCAGGTGTTTCTGCCGCTCCAGCTCCTCTTGGCTGACCTGCACAAGGACGCTGCCACCATCCCAGACCAGGCTCCACCCTATCCGGGGACCCCTGAACTTACCACCCAAAGGACTTGGGCCAAGAGCGCCAACAGGGGCTCACGGACATTTCTGTATAAAGGCCCACGATTCAGACGGATGGTCTTGCACAGTCTCTAACAAATGGGCGAGTTCTAACGTGTTCTCCCGTCGAGGCCTCTCCCGTCTCTAAATCTTTCCCACCCACCTTATGGTAAAAAAGCCAGATTTCTCCCCCACCCTCCCCATCCCCCTCTCCTAGACAGCTGTGCAGTTTTACATACGACACGGGAGCGTTTTGAAGGCTGCTAAAAGCAAAACTCAGAGAAATCCTCATTCGGAAGGCCTTAACACTGTCACCTCTCGGAGGGGCCTGGGCAGGCTGGACAGACCAAGGACCAAGTGTGCGGCCACCCCGCTCTCAGCAGCCCGCACCCACGTCACTAGGAAGGCCCTGCCCCCGAGCCCCAGGGGCACAGGCAGGTCAGGGAAGGAGGAGGGGGTTGCTGACTACCCCGCCGGCCCCATGGCGTCTGCTTTCAACTGAGGATCACACAGCCGAGCCCCGTGTGGTGGCGCAGAGTGCGCAAACGAAGGCTGTCCACAGAACTCACAGGTGGTGGCAGCGGTGGCGGGAAGCAGCGCGATGTTCTTGGGGGAGTCCTTCTTCACCGGGGTGGTGGGCAGCTCGTTCTCCTTCTTGCGCCTCTTGTAGGGGACGAAGAGCCGGACGGGGCCGCTCTGCAGGAGGAGAGGGAGATGGAGGGAAAGGCTCGAGGTGGCCCGGGCTGTCTGCGTTTTGCTCCTACCAAGTGACAGCCTTGTCTCCTGGCCACACGAGCGACACAGCGAGAGTACAGTAGGACGGCGAGCTGCGCGTAAAACCCTTACCTCTCTCCGAGGCCCAATTCCTTAAAATGACAGAAAAAACGCTTTCACAAAGAACACATGACTCACGATGCTTCGAAACCAGAAAGAGCATCGTCAACACACAGCATTTTTAGGAATTCCTAGAAGACAGAAGACAATTGGGAACCAAGGGAAGAAGAAGGGAGCAGAGACGACCGCCCGAAAGCAGAGGAGCGGCGCCCAGCTCAGTGCCGGAGCCCCGGGAACCTGAGGGACGCCGACCCGCGGGCCCCCCTGCTGCCAGGTAAGTCTGCCGTGGAGCCACTCCGGCGAGTGTTCATTCTGTTCTTCTGCTTTCAGTTCAAGAATCTCCACCGGGTTTTTTTTTTGAGGAAGATTAGCCCTGAGCTAACTACTGCCAGTCCTCCTCTTTTTTTTGCTGAGGAAACCTGGCCCTGAGCTAACATCTGTGCCCATCTTCCTCCACTTTATATGTGGGACGCCTACCACAGCATAGCGTGCCAAGTGGTGCCATGTCTGCATCCAGAATCCGAACTGGCGAACCCCGGGCCGCCGAGAACGGAACGTGCGTACTTAACCGCTTCGCCACCAGGCCGACCCCTCCGCTGGGTTCTTTTTTGTAATTTCTCTTTATCAATACTCTCCATGTAATGAGACTTGGCATCACACCTTCTGCTCTGGACTGAACTGCGTCCCCCCAGAATTCACGTGCAGGGCCTGAGCCCAGTGCGGCTGTACTGGAGTAAGGAGGTGCCGAAGGGTAACTGGGGTCACAAGCGTGGGGCCCTGATCCACGGGATTAGCGTCCTTGTGGGAGGGGACACCAGAGCCTCCGTCCCTCTGCCAGGTGCACACACAGCGAGAAGGCAGCTGCCTGCAAGCCAGGAACCAAGCCAGCACCTGGACCTTGGACTTCAACCTCCAGGATGGTGAGACACCGGATGGCAGGCCACGCAGACCAAGACGGCTTGCGAGAAGTCCCTGCAGCTCTCGGAACACAAAGAGCGCAGCCTGGGAGCACCCGCCCGTGAAAGCCGAGCCCTGGGCGCTCACGGCAGCGTCTGCTGCCTGCTGCTTTCCTTCCATACGGCTCACACTTTCTTGTTTCTTGGCATGTCTCGTAATTTCTGCTGAAAACTGGACATTTCAGGCAATCTTTTATACCAAGCGTGGGGACTGACTCCCCCTCCAGGGCTTCCTGCCGCCGCTCGTGTCAGGGACCCGACTGCACTCCTCTATGAAGACTCCACCCGGCAGTGAGGCCTGCGGCTGCGTGAGCACAGCCCTGGGCACACGCTTGGTCACCTCCGGCTGCCAGTGCCGTGAGCTGCGTTGAGCTGTCGCCTCTGTTGGTGTCACACCCAGCTGCCGGTTCCACTCGCTTCCAGCTGACGGCTCTGCTGTTCTCCACGGCGCCCCGGCCACAGTGCTCCATCGCCTGAACCGATCTCCTCGGCTCGCAACACGGGTGGCTTCGGAGCAGGTCACTGAGGGCTGTTCTCACCCCAGGAGGGCTCTTGGGAGCTGTCACTCTCCCTGGACCACTGCTTCAGCTTGTGGCTCCCACAGACTGCCAGCCTCCCCTGACGCTCACCTCTGTCGTGCGCCACCGGCCTCCCTTCACACTCACCATAGAAACCTCCACTGTTCTCAAGGGCACCCTTAGGCTTGAACGTCCCCACACTCTATTCCAAATAAAGCCAGTTCCTCCGGGGGGACCCCTGGAGCTCTCTGTCCTCATGGCCTGCCTCTCCCTTGGGGCAAAATCTGAGCCCTGCTCCAGAGCAGGACCAGGAACAGTGCTCACGTCCATCAGCGTGACAGCCCGGCTGGACAAGTCTTCTCACCTGGCCTCTTGGCACAGGCCTCCACCCTCGGAGCGAGCTGGGGTGAGGACGACTAAGGCCACAGTCTTCTTGCCCTGCTGTGCCCGGAAAGAGCCTCTGCCCCCTGAGAAGTGGCTGGGTGAAGGAAGGGAGCCCTCAGTCTCTCAGCCGCACTTTCCCAGAGTTCAGTTCCTGCAACTCGAGGCTGAAGACAATGTGAAATGCTGGTGGCCTGGCCCTCCAGTGCAAGCCTACACCCCTTGACTGGGAGCTATGGGGAGAAGGGCCCCGTTTTCTTGGCTGCACCACCTGGAGTGGAGCTTCCTCTGCGCTGAGCTGGAGGGGAGCGAGGGAGGGAAGCGGTCCTGGCTCAGGCGCCAGCCTCCCACTCTCCTTTCGCAGACCTAGATTTCCTGGATCAATGTTTCTCTATTTGTCGTATGCCCCTAGGACAATTTCCAGAGAATTTCAGTGGTGGTTTTTTTAATAATATCACCAGTTATGGTTATTTCTCTGGGGAGCAGGTCCATAGAGCTCTTCACACCACCATTCCTGCAGTGGAAGCCAAAATTTTAAAATGTGATAAAAGTCCAGTTGACCGATTTTTTTATTTTATGGATGGTGCCTTTGGTTTCATGTCTAAGAAACCCTCAGTCTAATCCGAGGTCATGAAGATTTTCCCCGTGTTTTCCTCTGAAAGTTCTATTTCTGTTTCACATGTGCATCTAGGATCCCTCCTGAACCCGTGTGCGCGTCAAGTGTGAGGTTCAGGTCCAGTGCATCTCTGTGCCTACAAATGTCCACCAGTGCCAGCACCGCATGCTGGAGAGACAACTTCGAGTCTCCCTGTGGATGCGCCCGTCTGGGTCCCAGGTCTGCGGGTCTCGCCCTCTGCCAACACTGCAGCTCCCAGATCACGGCGCCAAGACAGCAGCCTTAAGTCACAGGCCGCGGATTGCTCCAACTTCAGTCTTCTTGCTCAATCGATGCTGTCTTGGCTATCCTGTTTTCTTTGCCTTTCCATATAAAGAAATCGGCTTGTTTATACATACAAAGAATCCTGCTGGGATTCTGACAGGAATCGTGTTAAACCCACAGATGCGTGTGGGGAGAAGTGACACCGGTGCTATGTCGCATCTTGCAGTCCGTGGGCAGAGGACGTCTGTCCAAGTCTTCAGGACTCCCCCACTTCTTCAGCAGCAGCTTGCAGTTTTCAGTATTCAAATTCTATACACGTTTTGTTAGAGTTACACCTGAGCATTTCAGCATTTGGAGTCACTGTAACGAATTCCGCCACGCATCCTCATCTTCCTACGGGAACGAACTCACTCCTGCCGCTCTCTGATCCCTGTAAGATCTCTGGGAACCTCACCTATTACTTTTCCCAAATGAACTTTAAAATCACTTTATATTCACAAAAATGTCCCACTGATTATTCTACTAGAATCACACTAATCTATCCACAAACTGGACAGTTTTAGAACATTTAGTTTCTCCACTCAAGTACCTGACTTGTCTCTCCCATTAAATTGTTTTCGTATCTTCTAATAATTAATGAGATAAATAATCAAAATAAAATAAGGAAATCTCATTAAGCAGCCTTTAAGTTAACTTTAAAACATTTTAAAATAATATTAACACTAATGAAAGCTGACACAAAACTGGTACATTCGTACATTACAAATCAGTCTCATGCTTTTGAAAGCTTTGGAGCAACATATACTAAAATCGATGAAAATATGCATTCTTTTTGAAACAGTTATGAATGCAGGATAAGGAAATATTCCAAAAGACATTAGAAGCTCTATACCTGAATAAGTTCAGTGTAGTATTTTCATGACATAATGTTAAAAAACGCAGAATATAAAATGCCACATACACATTTGTTGTGACCATTAAAAAAAAGTGTGTGTATTTGGTTTGGGGGTTAAGACGGTGATGTTAGGGGAGCTTTCAGTCACTTAAGAAAGTCTCCTGTAACATCCGTGAGCAGCCACGCAGCGCCGACCACGTGCCTCCGCCGAGGCGCCAGTTATCCGAGTGATGCTTGGAAAGAGACTGTGGGAGACACTGGTAGGAAGCCCCAGATGATCCGAGGGGAGCCAGGGACACAGGGGACAAGCAAGCCCTAGAGAGGAGCAGGGACAATGCCCCTCTCCCAGCCAGAGGACGGAGGGAGAGAGCGCCCGGACGCAGAGGGCTGCGGGCTGGCTCGGCAGCCGTCCGCTCATGGGCGTCTAACTGCACAGCATCCGCCACCAGCAGCTTACCAGGGTCATGTCGTCGCAGCAGGCGGCACAGGTGCAGGAGGCGGCGTGTGGGTTTAGGATCCCGTCCTGAAATTTAAAAAGCATCGTCACACATCACACAGTGGGCCCGTAACGTGACTCGTCCACACTAGATTTCAGGCGGCTTTACCACTTCTCCTCCACTCACAAATATAAACCCTGCAACCCCGCCAAATTCTCCTCCCGACACTTCCCCCTCTGCGACGCCATCGGTAGTGGCAGGACCTACCTCTCTCCTTCTAGGGAGTGAAAGGTCCCGCAGGCAGTGTCCCTTTATCAACACCCAAGGAGCTAAACCAGAAACAGGGACAGGCAGCCCCCTGCTTTTACGAGTAAACTGCAGCAAATGGAAGTGAGGTGCCTTTTAAAAAGCCACGTGTGTGCAAACAGAAGCTGTCACATTGCCTCATCCACTCCTCACAACAGTTGTGTGGGGCAGATATCATCATCTTCCCATTTGAAACATCAGGAAACTGAGAGACAGAGAGGTTAAGTAACTTGCCCAAGGTCACACAGCTAGTGAGTGGAGGATTCAAACCTAGTCTGTCTGACTCCAGTCTGTGGGCCTCGCCTCTGGGCTGGGCAGCGTCGGAATGCCCCACAGCCTGAGCCTTTGGAGACGCCCTCGCTGCCCCTTGAAGCTTTGTGCCGAGACGCAGGGACGAGAGCGCAGGCTTACAGCACCTGAATGAGGCACTGCAGCGGCCTGCCTGCGTAGCGAATGCTCCTCTTCCAGTCCTTACTGCTGGCTCTTCCTGCCATGGCTTCAAACTCAGTTGGACTGTACCAGTTCTCGCCCTGCTTAATGCACCGCCCCCGGCCTCCTGCAACGACACGTGCGTCCACCAGAATGACCACCACCTCCCACGGCCAGGTCCAGCCGGCCGACACCAGGCCGGGCCCCTCCTGCCTTCTCCTCTCCTTGCCGCCTCCCGCCTGGCTCCTCCTCAGACGCCGGGGCAAACCTGCACCTCGAGGCCGCACGGCAGTCTGTGCCTCCGACGCCTGCCTGACCTCTCCAGCCACTGCCCACGGGCACTGCAAGCTCAACCACGCCCCACACAGAGCCCGTGACAGCCACCCCGCTTCCAGAACCCGCTGCCTCCAGGCACCAAGCTGACCCAGGAACTGAGGGAGCGCGTTCCAGCCCCGCCTCTCCCCTTGTTCCTCTCCCCCTCAGGGGTCACCACGTCTTCTCAATTTGCTCCCTAAATCGCCCCGCACCTCTCCACGGCCCTAGTTCCCAGGGCCGTGAGCCACTGACATCTCCTGTCTTCCTACCCACAGCCTTCCGGGGCCCCAGTTTACCGTGGGGAGCTATGAAAGGAGGGAAGCTTTGAGCCCCGCAGAGAGGCGGCCGCCCTCACCTGAGCCGAGCCTGTTCTTGTACAGCGTGCCGCTGATGTTCCGGCACCGCACGGGCAGCTCGCTGTCGTACACCGACGGGTCCCAGTTGTATTTGGTGCCACCTTTTTCTTGGCCAGGAGCCAGAGGAGTTGGAGGAGACTGAGGACCTTGAACAAAGGAAGCATTTGAAAATAAGAGACACCGGATACATCCGAAAATAACTAGAAAAGCCCAAGGAAGTCCACTGGATTCTACCCGCAGACCCTCTGGCTGCTCAGAGACCGTCGCCCCGATGGCGTGGCCCCTTCACTCTGGAAGACCCTCCTGGCCTGGAAGATCCCGCTCTTTCTACTTAAACTTAATGTTTGCTATTCCAAATTTACCACAAAATAAATAAGTCAACCCCCAGAATAAACTGCACAACCTCTCGCACACGTTTTGCTCCGGAGAGCCTGGGGCAGGAAGGGCGGTACCTGGCGTGAGAGGCGCGGCGGGCCCCTTCAGCCCGGTGGTTTCCACGATGCTCCCATCCGTGTGCACGACAATCAGCGTGGCTTTCTCAGTGTTCAGGCTGTCCCCAATCTGAAGGGCTGTCCTCCCAGACTGGAGGAGAGAAGTTTCCATAAGTCGTCTCAGGTGACAGTGAGGGCATGTCACCTGTGCAGTGAGACGTGGTCCTACAGCGCCCTCGCTAACTGTCACCAACAAGGGGATGCCTCCCACACCTCCCAGGTCTCCTTAAAGACGTCTCTAAAAGACAGACTCAGAGCCGAGAACAAGAGACAACGCAGGTCTGTGTAGCTGCGAGCAAACGCCCGCGACGCGTCACAGAAGAAAGGTCCCTGGAGACAGGAAGTGCCCACGGCTGTCTGCACAGCTCCTGCATGGCCACAGGCCTCACGGGAGGGCTTCTGAGAGACCACGCTGATCCTCACAGCCAGGGCCCGGTGCGGGACTCCCTTCCGCCAGGGTCCCATCCAGAGCTCTTCACCAAGGGCCACCGGAGCCTGGGGCCTCCCAAACCACACTGCTCACATCCCTCTCCACGCTGCGGGACACTGCCACGACCTCACCCACCTCCCCCGGGTGGGACCCGGCCTCACCCTCCTCCTCGGGGGCCAGGCGTCCCTGTCTGGACTCTGTGGCCAACCAGGCACACGCCTCGGTTGGTCACCTGGCAAACTCTTAAGGCCTCACTCAGACAGCTCCAGGGTAGACTGAGACCACCAAGCAACCTGTCCAGCCCAACGTTCTAGAATGCTCTAACGCTTCCACATTGAGAGGATACAGCGAGCTAAGGCAAAGTGAAAGTTTCTTACACCTGAAAATGTCACCTTCCCACCAGGAGAAGCAAGTAGAAGTTACCCACGCTGTCAAGGGACCCCCGACCCCCCACACGTGCACACACACACATGCCTGGGCCCTCGCTCGCTCACAGGCCTGGAGGGTCAACGCCTCAGTAAGAGCGTCTACACTGCTTGCGTCTGAATCATTGAAGATGTGCAGCTCTCTACTGGGAAAGGTGATGGTTTGTGCTATTTAAGAATCACGAAGGGGCCAGCCCGGTGGCACAGCGGTTAAGTGCTCACATTCTACTTTCGGCAGCCCGGGGTTCGCTGGTTCGGATCCCGGGTGCGGACATGGCACCACTTGGCAAAAGCCATGTTGTGGCAGGAGTCCCACATATAAAATAGAGGAAAATGGGCATGGATGTTAGCTCAGGGCCAGTCTTCCTCAGCAAAAAGAGGAAGATTGGTAGTAGTTAGCTCAGGGCTAATCTTCCTCAAAAAAAAAAAGAATCATGAAGCATTTTCCTTCTGAAGGCAACTGGGAAATGTAGATATTTGAGATCCCCTCTCCTTGGTGTCATTTCCAAAAGGATCACACCAATTCCTGTGTCTGCAGTCCTCAGAGCCCGCTGGAAGCACCACACCCAGGAGCTCAGACTCAGGGCCGCGCTAGCCCCCCCAGCCTCTGGCTCCAGCCCCTCCTAGAAGGGAGGATGCGACAGGAGGTGCTGCGGGAAGGATGACCAGCTGGAAGCAGGAAGTCGCCACCTGGCTACCAGCTCGTGTGCGTTCTGACACCGCAAGACGTGTACCACACTCCTGAGCCCTGTGCTCCGGGTCCTCTGCTACACTGGTCCAGTCTTCACTACGGTACTGCACTGTCGTCCCCCATCCCCGTATCATGAGTAGGAGCCCGAGGCTGCTGTTGGCTGCCGTTGGCTGCCATTCCAATGACAACACCTTCGCTCTCAGGGTTCTAGTGCCCCAAGAGTGTGATCAAGGCTAAGAGGAAACTATAACAAACACTCTGGCAGAGGTCCCAGGAAAATCCCCCTTTCTGAAGACTCTACCGAGCCCCTGGCATCTCCCACTTAGAAATGAGGCTGTCCCCCAAGTCACCGAAGGCCTCCGAGGTAAAAGCTGCACCAAAGTGATGCAGCAGGATCATAAACGGCTCTGACCGGGCACAACGCTATCTGAGACGTGCCTGGCTTTTGGCAGCCATCTTAAGAGGACAGGGGTCACCATGCAGAATGCATGAGCAAGGCAGGAAATGAGCCATAAATGCTGCGAACAGAATGCTGTGCCAGGCCAAAGACAGTGACCGTTCCACGTGTCTGGAGCTTCATGAACAAGGAAAGCAAGCAGGACCAGGCCACCAGTGAAGCTGGACTTCAGGCCTAGAGAAGCCTGGACCCAGGTGGATGCTGGAGCTCCCATCCTGGGACACTGTGCAGCAATCTGGCCAGGATGGCACGAGGGCTGTCCCCTGACTGCAGGCTCAGAAGGGTTCCTCCCGCTCACCCACAGTCCAGGGGCTGGTTCCATCTCCGCTCTCATTTCCCCACCAAGAGCTCAGCCCTGGAGGCTCCCTGACAGCAGCAGCTGCCACTTCCCTTCCCGGTGCCCAGGGTGCCCGCACTGCTGACGGAACCCTGAGCAGTCTCTGGGGGAGCCGCAGCCACTCCACTCAGGTCTGTGGAGACTCGCAGGGGCTGAAGTGCTCGCAGAGTGGCTTACCAGAACGTGTCCCGAGAGCGAGGCGGCGTTCGCCACTGACGTGGTGAAGACATTGTCTGCAGACGCACCCACGTTAGCCACCGTCACAGTGGTCACCTCTGCAACACAGGAGCCTGACTTAGCGTGCTGTCAGAGCCAGAGGCCCCAACACAGCTTCTCCCAATCAGGTGTCTGTGCTCCCAAGTGCGAGAATCCTAACACTTTGACACAAAAAGCTTAACTGATGTTTCCAGACCATAGTCTAAATGATCTGGTTCTTCCAGGAAAAGAGGCAGCCTTTCCATCCCAGTAGAGCCTTTTATGCACAGCAAAGAGCCGCGCACGGCAAATCCGCTCCCCCGCGTGCGCACTGAGCCGGCCACGGGCTCTGCCAAAGCACCCCCGGCTTCCCACTCCCTCTAGGAGAAAACCACGCGGCTCAGAGGCTCCACCGACCCCACGACAGACCCCGGGCAGCTCAGACACGGAGCAGACAGCGACAGTGCCGTGACACAGAGGCTCACTCTCACTCCCGCCCTCCCGTGTGGGTGGGGCCCCTCCTGGCCCCATTTCCACAGGTCCTCCCTCCCTCCCCAGCTCTGCCTCTGCCCCCTCTTCCTTCTCCCCGGCCACTGCCCTCAGGCAACCTCAGCCTCTTCCTCCTGACTAGCACATCCGATCTGCTGCGGACCCTGGTGCCTCTGGGCAGGGTCCGCATGCAGGAGTGCTGCACCCCACCACGTTCCCCCCCAACCTCTCAGCCACCTGTCACCCCCAGACAGGCCACACTGCTCCGCCTATGTTGCATCTCCCTCCCGCTCACTGCCTACCGCTGTTGCACCCACCATTTGGCTCAGGCACCACCTTTGGAGAGCCTTTCCTCGAGGCTCCCTGCCTGGCAGGTGGGGTTGCGCAGCATTCTAGAATGTTCCATGCCTAGGGAAGTCTCTGATACGTGGGAGGTGCTCAAAAAATACTGATTTAAGAGTCCTGTAGAGGAGGGCCAGCACGGTGGCTCAGTGGTTAAGTTCGCATGTTCTGCTTCAGCAGCCCAGGGTGCGCAGGTTCAGATCCTGGGTGCAGACATGGTACCCCTTGGCAGGCCATGCTGTGGTAGGCGTCCCACATGTCAAGCAAGGAAGATGGGCATGGATGTTACCTCAGGGCCAGCCTTCCTTGGCCAAAAAAAGGATTGGCAGCAGATATTAGCTCAGAGCTAATCTTCCTCAAAAAAAGAAAAAAAAGAGTCCTGCACCTTCCACTAACCCAGCACTCACCAAACTGCACTGAAAATGCCCATTTCCTTTTCTGTCGTCACCAGCAGAGAACATGCTTACGTCCCCGTGAGCCCCACGTGCTTAGGGGTTCTCTTTCTGAACACACGCTCAAGTCTAAAGACCATGCAATACAAGATTGTAACCTATCATTAACTCAATACAAATTAAATTAAAAAAAAATAAAAGACCACGCAAGCAGCCGTCTACCCAGAGGTGGCGGTCTCAGGTGAGCAACCTGTCCTGCAAAGTTAGTTACATCTGGAAATTACTTGACCTCAGGAATTCATGACAGAAAAACTTCTAATGCTTTAACGCATGCAAAGACACAAGTATAAAACTTTGCAAAAAAAAAAACACGTAACGTCAACACATTTCTCCGACGTCACAGATGGCATCACATTTCTTTTCTGCATTCAGAAAAATGTGAGCAAAAAGGACAAAAATCTGAAGAAAAACTTCATGGTCCAAAATCCCAATATTAAACCAGAGTTTAGCGATGAAAACTGAACCTTATAAGAACCACAAAACCTTCTTCCCTTGATTTTTCAAGGATCCCAACAGAGCACAGGCAGACCAGAGGCGCCTGGCAGGGCAGGACCTGGACTGCTGGCCCACCACCCAGCATCAACAGGGCTAAATAAACCCCTGAGTGACCAGGACACACACACCAGGACAGGGAGGCTGCTGCCTGATTCTGAAACCTATGAAGCTCCTTAGGGAAAAGCCTTATGACACCCCGAGTCCTCGAGAGCCACCCAGGAGCCACGAGTGGGACCAGGTACAACACATGGGACGTCCTCCAGAACGGCAGTCTGGGGAGGCACTACCTCTGAAGGGTGCTTTGGGGCACGGTTTGAGACTCCATGGGTCACGAAATGAGAATGAGCATGTTCTGTGTGGCAAGAAACAAAAACGTGGCCCAGAGCCACGCTGGCCTTCCCCTGGAACAGGAGCCTGACGGGGTCGCAGGAGGGAAGATGCATAGAGGAAAGGGGGGCAGACAGGGAGGGCAGTCTGAGGAGCAGGGTGCTGACCTCTGGCTTCACTGCCCAAAAGGCCGCCAGCCCTCCCAGGCTGGGTGAGCACTCTTGCACCCCAGCACCCAGGTCACACCTGAACTGGCCCCTAGGATTTCAGGTGACCAGACACGCCCACCCTCAGGCTCCTGAAGGACAAGAGCCACATCTGACCTCCTGTATCACCAGCACCCAGGACAGACAGAGGAGAGGTCAGGCACGGCAAGAAGCAGGTGCTGAGAAGGTTCTGGAAGAAGCCCAGAGTGCTGAACAGGACGGGGTGAGGCCGGCACAAGGAAAAGGGGTTCGCGGAGCAGACGTGCGTGCAGGGCAGGGCCAAGCTGGTCACACAGAGCAGGTGTGCAGGGATGACAAGCCACACAAAGTAGATGTGAGGCAGGTGCTGGGGGAAAATGGGTGGGCCTGTCATGGGGTGTGTGCAGGGCAGGAGCGTCTGGAGAACAAATGTGCAGGGCAGTTGTGTGAGGCAGGTGCAGGCTGGTCATAAGAGGTGTGTGCAGGGCAGGTGTGTGGGACAGGTGCGTGTCGGTTGTGCACGATGCGCGCGGGGCAGGTGTGGAGAGGTGCACGCAGTGTGTGCAGGGCAGATGAGCGGGCGATGCGCCCAGCGCAGATGCGGGCAGGTGCGTGGGGCAGGTGCACGCTGGCCGTGCACGATGTGCGCGAGACAGGTGTGGACAGGTGTGCGGAGCAGGTGAACGGGATGCACGTGGTGCAGCTGCGGGCAGGTGCCCAGGGTGTGTGCAGGGCAGGTGTGCTGGGGCAGGTGAAGGCAGGTGCGCGCGGGGCAGGTGCGGGTTGGTCGTGCGGGGCGTGCTCGGGGCAGGAGCATGGAACAGGTGCGGACAGGTGCGCGGGGACCGCGGGCGGCGGCACTTGCCTGCGAAGGCGGCGGCCGCGGCGGCCTCGTCGGGGCCGGGCAGGGCCTCGGCGCCCATGTCCATGTGCCCAGGCTCGGCGGCCATCACCGCCACGGCCGTCACCCGCCGCGTCTCGCGCTCCGCCTCTGAGTCCCCGTCCTCTTCCGAGTCCTCGTCTCTGCTGAGCACCGGCTCCTCTGCCTCGCCTCCCGCCGCGGCCGCGGCCGCCGCCGCCACAGCGGCCGCGGCCGCCACCGCCGCCGCCTCGGCCAGGCCCAGCTGCTTGGCGGCCGAGTCCGAGTCCTCCATCCGGACTCCGCCGAGCCCGCCCGAAGGCGCAGGCCGGGGGCGCCCGAAGGCCGGGGCCGAGTCCGAAGCGCGCCGCCCGAGGAGGGCCGCCCGAGCCGAGCCGAGGCTGCGCGAAGCCTAGCCGAGGCCTCCCGAAGTCGCCCGCCCTGCCGAGCCGAGGCCGCCCGAACAGTGGCCGAACCGGCACGAAGCGGCCCAGTCGAGCCGAGCCGACGATCAAGAGTCCGGAACCGAAAAGGGCCGAAGCGGCCCGAAGTGCAGAGCCGAGTCGGTCCGAATTGGTCCGAGGCCGCACGAGAGTTTCCGAGCGGCTCGGCGCTAGTCCTCCTCAGCGCCAAGGAGGCCTCGCCGGCCGTCGTCCCTGGCCTACAGGGTCGCCGACTGTGGGGCCGGCTCTCGCCAGGCTTCGACGCAACGCCACCCGGCCAGGAGAACCTTGCGCCGCACGCTCCGCCCGCCCCCGCCGCGAGCGGAAGCCGAGTCGGCCCGAGGCGGAGCCGAGCGGAGCCGAACGGCCCCGAGCCCGGATCCTCCCGAGCTTCGGCTCTCCGCCTCCTCCTGTCCGAAAGTGCCCGAGTGCTGCCGGACTGGCTAATCGGGCCTCGGCCGCGGCTCGGAGTCAACTCCAGAATCGCGGCGCGGTCGGGCCCCTTCGGGAGCAGAAGCGAAAATGGCCGAACGGACGCGGACGACGCCGGGCCGAGAGGCTGCCGGGATCGCGGCGGACTTGGCGGGCGGGGCCGGGGGGCAAGATGGCGGCCGCGCGGAGAGGTGAGGGTCGCTGGCGGGAGCGGCGGGGTCCCGGGGACCGGGGGGTAGCCCACGGCTCAGGGGGTTCCCCGAGCTGAGTCCGCCCCCGCGGAGCTCCGGCGGGCCCGCGGCTCGGGAGGGGTCCCGGGCGGGGATGACCCCGGGAGAGGGGCTCTGTCCAGTCTGGTTCGGTTTGGGGTGGGAGTGGCGGACCAGCGGGGCAGTGGTTGCAGTCTGTCCAGGGTGAGGCTCCGTCGGGGCTGTGAACCGACCACCCCTCCTTGCCGGGCGGCTCCCGCCGGGGCCCGTCCCTGTTCGGGGCCGAGGGGTGCTCCGGGGCCGCGTGCGCATCCTCCCCCGCGGTGCGCCCGGTGCTGCGGGGAGCACGGCGCGCAGGGCCCGCGCACGCTCCTCCTCGTTCCCCGTGTCCCCTGGGCCGACGTCCCCACCCGCCGCGGACAGGCCCCCGGCTCCCGTGGCTCCCGCGGCCTGGACCAGAGGGCGGAGGGGCTCTAATGTGCGGGGCGGCTCCGCCGAGGGTCCCTGCGGGGCCAGCGGGAAGAGGCGGGCGCGGGTCCCGGGGGCTGGTGGGGCCGGGGGTCAGGAGGCGCGCCCCTGGCGTGGAGTCACAGGCAGTGCGTGTCAGCGGCACGCTTCCCCCAGGCTCTCGCCGCGTCGGTCACAGCGCTGACCGCTCCACCTGCCGACGGCTTCTGCTTCGCGCACCAGGCGTAACAAAAAGAAAGTATGTGGGCGGGATGGGGCCTCTGTGCCTGCGGCTCGGAACTGTCTGTCTGTCTGTCGTAGGTTCACGCCGACAAAGTCCAGTTTCTTCCCTCCTCTGTCGTGCCGACGTCACGTGCTGGGGGGGATCGGCGGCAGCCACGGGTTGGGCGTCCCCAAAGAGGCAGGCTTTGTGGTCTGTTTCACTCAGGGCTCTCCAGCGCGAGGGTTCCAAACCGCCAGACCTCTGTCCCCGGAAGGCCACTGGTGATGAGGTTTGTCGGTGGACTTTGATTTGGTGAAAAACGAAGTTTATCCCAGCACAGGATCTCTTCGCTCACCTTGTATGTCACCTCGGGGGAAACATTTGTTCTGTTCCTTCCACATTTAACTTCTGTGCTGGCACGCCTGCCTTCTCGCAGCCACATTGTCATTGACTAGAAATGCCAGGTCCTAGAAGCCACACTGTCTTTAGCCAGAGTGAGCTCCTGTAGTCTGAAATGGGTAGAACAGCCTGTCTGATGATAGCTGCCCTTAATGTTAAGTTTTATGTTGCTTAAGGTCCTTACACAGTTTTCTTTCCCTGAGCCCCACAATTTCAGTCTGTGACAGTGGGCAGCTGGCAAATAGACTGGAAGTGTGTCTGGGCTAACCTTCAAGAGAAGGATCAGAAAGGAGGAAAACCCCAGTCAACATGAAATCCACCCCAATAATAACAGACCTCCAGGCAGCCTAGTTTAGCTAGAGCCTGGAAAAGGAGAGATCGGGTTTAAAGAGCACCCTGCCCCGTAACGTGATGCGAGTTTACAAATGATCCCCTCTCCGCTAGCCCTCACCTGGCTTCCCGCTCTCGGCACGTGCCGTCCCGCCTCAGAGCCCAGTTCTGAATCTCTGTCACTAATGTCCTGTGTTGACCCATTTGAGATGCCGACCCAAGTGAGACTCCACGGAGGGCCCAAAGCTGCCCAAGGAGACATGGGATCACCCTGTGACATCCCCCACAGAAGTCCCCCCCACCCCCAGGCCGGGTCTCCTGGGCCCCCGGGACACAGAGGAGAAGAATGGGCAGGCAGTTCACACCACGTCCTTGGTTGCCAGGTTCTCAGTTTTTATTGACATATCTGCATATCACGAATGGCTACTAGGGTGAGCCTCTTCCGACAGGAAATCTGACCCAGGACACGCACCCTCAAGGATGAGTCAGCTACCTTCAAATCCAGGACCCCTGATTCAGAGGACTGATTTACCTGCTCCGGGCTTGCTCTTATCTCCATGACAGGATGATGGAAAAATGTGTAATAGCTGCAGGGGTGAGGACGAGCCAAGAGATGCACGATTCGCAGAGATTGAATTGCTGATTTAGGGAGCTCTTGTTGTTTGGAGGGATATTTGGGGCAATGAATAAAATTCCTGTGGAAAGCAAGTGTCTGTTATCAATTTCAAAAAAAAGACTTGTTGTAACCTGAATGAGAAAAGGTTTTCATCTAATTATACCTGTGTAGCAAATATGCAGAAACCGCAGAAGTTTCGAAAAGCTGCAGTTTGGTTCCCTTCCAGGGCATTTTCCTTCCCTGGCGGGATTTGTGGAGGGGAATCACTCCCTGGCTGATCCGGCCTCAGGGTTCCCTTCTACTTCCCCTCTGAGCTCCCTCTGCTCCCAGGTACATGCCGTCTCCCAGCCTCAGGTTCTGAGGTCAGATCCTCCTGGGAGGGACGGATGCAGAGGTGATGGAAAAATACCTAGCTGCAGGCCCCAATAAACACTGGCTTCTTTCTATAAACGTGCAATGAAAGGAGAAGCAGGCCGGGCTCGTGGTTGTCGACGTTCATCAGGCCTGGTTCAGCCTGCTCGTGGGATGCGGGCCTCCTGACGTGCTGTCTCTTCCAGGGAGCACCTCCTCTGCCATGGTATCCTGCTGCACCCCATGCTCTCTGACCTGGGCCTCCGCGGATGGTGCCTGATGGTGGAGTTGCCAGCCTGTTGAGTCAGCTCTCTGCTTTTTGCTCCTGTAAAGCCCCCTCTTCTCTAAGTTGTCAGTAGGAATCCCACTTTTGAGTGGAGGGCAGTTCGCTAACAGAGTTAGAGTTGCTCTAACCTCTGAATAGAGCGCACTGGCCCAGCCGACCTCCTGCTCAGCCTGTGCCTCCTGCCTCCCTCCAAGGGCAGGAGAGTGAAAACCCCTCAGTTTGAATGCTTAGAGGCTTATTTTAGCATAAACAAACATGAAGTGTACAAAGCTCAGGAAAGTTGTTAGTGGATATTTAACTCCCCCCAAAGGAAAAAATATATTTTATTTGAAGAAAAAAAAAAATCATTGTTTTCTCTCTACTGTATAGCTGGGGTCAGGGTCAGGGTCAGGGTGATGCCACCCGAGGCTGTCCTACCTGCAGTCACCAAGGACCTGCCCAGTACTCTTGCTCCAGACCAGGATGTCCCCTGGGAGGGAGGGGCCTGGCAGGGCCCTGTGACACCAGGAGGAGTATCGATGGAAGCCCCAGTAGGCAGGAAGCCAGCCAGCGGCCCGGACTCCAGGGCCACCCTCAGTGTTTGGGGTGCCTCCAGACAGATGCAGAGTGGCTCCCCTTGTCAGCCCCATGCGTGGGCGCCCCCAGGGCAGAGCTCGTTCCCTGGGCTGAGAGTCCTTAACCGCATGCCAGCTCTCATCGGTCCCCCTTCAAATGCTGCTCTGCCTCAGTGGGATGTGTGACTCCCTGTACTTCCTGGCGACACTCCTGATGATGACATATAAAAGTAAGTGGGGACGGAAAAGCCCAATTGCAGGTGTCGCTGCCCCTGCTGTAACTTGAGTTCTGGTCTGTTGCCCATTGTCTCCAGGTCAGGTTTTCAGTTATCCTCATGAGTACCTGGTCCTCGACCTGACTCTGCTCCTTCTGATGGGGATTCTGGAAGCAGTTCGGCTATACTTTGGTGAGTTGGCTGTGAAAACCATAAAGTACTTAAGATAACAGAGTTGCTGGGTGGACACCGTGAGCCTCTGTACGCTCATCGCTTTGTAGTGGGGCAGTTAGAGGCGCTGTGGATTTCACCCGCTCCACCAGTGGCTCTGCTGGCCTCGCCTCCAGTGTCAGGAAGTCTTAGTTTATTCAGAAGCTCTGTCTGAGACACAGACAGTACTGGCAGCGTCCCTGGGGGAGACACTTCCCATTTGGAAGCAGATCCTGCACAAGCTGCAGGGTGACAAACAGCACTGCACTCGGAACCCAGCTTAGCTGTCAACTGTGGTACCCCAGAATGTTCGCCTCACCCCAGGAGCTGAAGGGTCTGGGAAGTACTGCCATGACTTGGAGAGGTGAGAGGGCTCCCCTGGACGTTCCCCTGCAAGACGCAAGCAGCACAGAAGCAGAGTGAACTCTGCCGCATCTCTGTTTTAAATGGGATCGTACTTTGCGCATTCTGCTGATACGTCTAGGAGACACGCCTGCCGTTGGAATAGCAGGTAGAGCCAACGACAGCTGGCACTTCCTGGGCCTTTGCACATGCTGCCGGGCCCCGAGCACACCAGCACGTTCCACCCAGACACCGGCCCCCAATTGACAGTGAGGAAACTGAGGCATGGGGGGAAGTTCCCTGCCTGTGCCCTTGGCCTCAGACCCTTGGGACTCCGCCATCCTGTTGAGCACGCTCTGGGCCTTGAGTGTCTGCTGTCACAGACCGGAGCCTGTGTGCATGGGAGGGTGGCAGATGGTGCTAGAATTGCTGACATCCACCCCGACTGCTTGTCCCCAGGCACCCCGCACATTGCAGGCTCTCGGGGCGCCCTGGGCACCTGTGGTTGGCTGGCTGCAGCTGAGGATCAGCATTTTCCATGACTGGCCTCTTTGTTTGTAACATATGTAGTAGTTTTGTGTTTTGTAAGTACGCCTGAAGTTTTCCAGAACTGGCCTTAGCCCTGAGTGAAATGTGTTTGGAAATTTTAAACAGAATCCCATCAGTTCACTTGGGCTTAGGGAAAGGAGGCGTCCGCATGCAGCTGGGATGGTTTTTAGAAAACCAGCCTCCCTCTTCCCCGCACAGCTCACCCAGGGACTGAGACGGGGAGGTGGGGCTGCAGTGGGCCTCACGCTGCCTTTGTGCCCTCTGCTTCCTCACATTCACCCGTCCTGGGTGGGGGTCACAGCGGGACCCTTTCCTGGAGGTCCTCAAGCCCTCCAGGAACATGCTGGTGGTGAGCTGGCGTCTGCCCTGCAGCCGTCACGCCCCAGGCTGGGCTCTGAGGCCTCTCACCCCCTCCCCGCAGGCACCCTGGCGGAGGGTCCTCAGCAGGCTTCCCACCGCGCCAGCACTCACTCATTGCATCCCTTCTGCTCTCCAGGCACCAAGGGTAACCTGATGGAGGCCGAAGTGCCCCTGGCCACCAGCCTGGTCCTCACGGCGGGCAGCGGCCTGCTGTGCATCTACTTCCTGCGCTGGCAGACCCTGGTGCTGTGGGCGGACTTGGTCCTTAGCGCCGCGCTCCTGGCACTCCACGGCCTGGAGGCCGTCCTGCAGGTGGTGGCCATCGCCAGCTTCGTCAGCTAGTTGGGCAGTGCCCTGCCCCGGGAACAGCCCTGGACAGGAGCCCCGTCCTCGGCACCCAGTCGTCCCGCAGCTGTCCCCTCCCCCAATGCAGAATGGGAAGGGCATTTTCCTCCTGATTTGTCATGCAGTTAGAGGACGGGAGGGTTTGGAGTGGTTTGTGATCTTTTTGATGGAGAAGGGGGTCAGGACCCAGCGCAGAACAAAATGCTGGGGCCCCGTGTTGGGAACAGCGCAGGTGGGTCAGGAACTGCCCTGGGCGCTCTCTGGGGAGTCACAGGGACATCTGCTCAGTTCCCGTTTTTGGCTGGTAAGGATCTTGCTTCAGCAGCCATCCTGACCCCTGAGGCCAGAGGGTGGACAAGGGCCTTAGAGAGACAGCCAGCGGCCCTGTGGGCTCCGGCCCGTCACCCTCCCTCTGGTGTCTG
The DNA here is from genome assembly GCF_037783145.1 of Equus przewalskii. Classification (NCBI taxonomy): domain Eukaryota; kingdom Metazoa; phylum Chordata; class Mammalia; order Perissodactyla; family Equidae; genus Equus; species Equus przewalskii. Next base: position 33,060,116 of record NC_091841.1, read on the forward strand.
TGGCCATCTCCCGCAGCTGGGCCAGGAGCCTGGGCCAGCCTGCTAGATCACCAAAGGTGCGGGCTGGGACGGCGCATCGCCTTGCTGTGATGGGGCCTTCCTCACACAGCTCTTTGCTTCTGTACTTTCCACACCGGTCCTAGCCCACAGTGTTGAAAGCCCAGGTTAGTTGGTGGGACCTCTGCTTGGCATGCGATCTGGGGCTCCCTGCTCTCCTGGGGGGTCGGAGCTGCCAGCCGGGTGGGGCAGGGATCCTCAGCCAGGGGCAGGCCAAGGCCCAGACAGATCGCATTCTAGTTCCCAAAAGAAATGCAGTCTAGCCAGTCAGCTCTGCGTTTTGGGGGATTTTCTCCTCCGCCTCAACTCCTTTCTGAAGTTGGGGATTCTGAAGAACGGTGCCCTGGAGACCCAGACAGGGGAGGGAGTAGGGAGCACCCACGGGCACGGTTCTGCCCATGTGGAAATGTCAGTCACTGTCAGTCATATGTGCTCTGAGGGCTGGAGGAGTCCCGCCCAGACCTGTCTGCCTCTCCCTCAGATCTGCCGGTGCTCCTGGAAGGAGAGTGCTCACGTTCCAGGAACTTCCCTTTGTTTCTGTCGCGTGTTTCCTATGTGGGAGTAACATTACGGTCAAATATCTGGGCATTTTCTTTTCACCATAGTTTTTAAATAAAGAGATGTTTCTACTTCCTTGAATTTCTCCTGCTTACGGCCGCTTACCTCCTCCAGGGTTCTCCACATACCCACGAGCACACTGCTTGGTGCCGCCGGCCCCACCTCACCCAGCAGCCCCAGGAGAGCACTTCCCACAGCACAGGGCTGTCCTGGGCCCCTGGGGGGGGCTGCAGCAGCACCCTCCACTGTCTCCTCCCTCCACAGCTTTCCTGGAACTACGCCCCCTGCTCTGGCTCAGGGCCACATGCACCTGCAGCCCCTCCTGCTCACCCCCACCTGCATGCGCCTGAGGCAGAGCTCCACACCCCTGCTGCCTGAGCGCGGGGGCGAGGCCACTGAGAGAGGCTGGGGTGGACACTCCTGCCATCTGGGGACGCTCAGCCCCTCCCCCTCAGGCTCCTGCTGCCTTCAGGGTTCGTGACCTCCCTCCTGAGGAGCTGGTCCAGGCCCTTGACACCCCCATCACTTTGGCCACACAGAGGTGGTGGTTACTTGGCCATAGGGGAACACCACAGCTCCAAGCGGCTGCAGACCAGCCTGGGACTCCAGGCCCCAGCTGCCTCCTTGAAGGGGTCAGTGCTCCTAATCTGACAATGGTCACGCTGATTTCAGAAGTGACAGAGTGTCCCCTCAGCTGCAACCTTCTGAGCCTTCCCACCTTCTGCCCATCCATCTGCGTTCAGCCTCCGGGAAGGGCGAGGGCGGGCAGGTGCCCTCCCCTCTGGGTGCTTGACGAAGAGGGGAGAGAACCAGGAAGCCAGGCCTCACCAGGGCTTGGGGCAGGGCTGGGCCCAGGACTAAAACCACTTCCTGCACCCCCTCCGAGAGCTCCCTGTGATGTCCCAGACAGCTGGTGGGGAGACCCGCCCCTGGGATCCTGGCGGATGTGGGGGAGTGCAGTGCTGCTGACCCTTCAGGGCGGGCGGGCCTCCCTTCTGGCAGGGGCTCCCTGGGAAATGCTCTATGCCAGTTCCAGGGAAACGCATGCCAACTGCCCTGCCCTTCTGGGACTGCAGGCCTGGGACCCTGCCTCCTGGCATACCCTTTCCGGTCCCTCCACTCCAGGAACAGTAGCCACAGCCTTCAGGTCCCTGCACGTGCCCTGGGGTGCCCGCCACTGCCTGGGCCTGCCCCCTCCCCCCTCTTCACTCCCTCCTCACCCAGCTGGCTTGGCAGGGGCATCCTGGGAGTCAGTTCAGGAGGAGGAAGAATGCCTGCCCCATGCTGTGGGCAGAAGGTGGGGCCTGGGCCTAAGGAGGGGGTACTGCCCAAGGGTACCTTCCACCAGCTCTCTGCCCTGGCTCTGAGGACAGCCTGGGCCACAGGCGTCCCCACTCTCCCATCAGACACCCCCATCCCCCAGGGGGTGCCCAGGCAGGGCTGGGGAGGCACAGAGAAAGAGACTTTTGGAGCTCCTAGATAGTGGAGGAGGAGCCCCTCCCACCTGTCCAGCTCAGAAGCAGGACCTGGGGTCTTAGACGCCCACTTGCAGATTGGAGTCTGGCCCAAGGGCTCCTCCAGACCAGAGGGTCCGGCTGAAAAGGAGGGGACCCTGTCCCAGGCCTGGGGGCAGGATGGGCCTCTGCTGAGGCACGTTAGGTTGGGGACTAGGGTCTGACCGCTTCAGGGCACCAGCCCTCCCACTGGGGCGCAGCTCGGCCTGCCCAGGAAGATGCCAGAGCCTTGCCCTGCGCGCCGCCCTGGGCCACCCCGCGGGGAGGGGCGCCCGGCCCTGGGGTGTCTGCACAGGGGGCCGCGGAGTGGGCGTTGGGGACTGAGGCAGGGAGCCTCGGTGCAGGCGGGGCGGGGCGGGGCGTCGCGTCCCGCCCCCTCCACCGCGCCCGCCCGCGGCGCCCGGTGACTCCAACCTGCCGCTCAGGTTCCTCCTCGCGGCCCCGCCCCGGCCCGGCCCGGTCCTGCCCGGCCCCGCCGCCAGTCCCTCCCGCCCGCCGGAGCCCGGGTGCCGCGGCGAGGCGCCGACAGACGGGCGGACGGACGCGCGTACGCGGGGACCACTGGCTGCCCGGGCGCGGACGCGAGGAGCAGGTGAGCGCCACACAGGGTCCCCGACCCTGCGCGCCCCGACCCCCGGGTGCCCGCCGCCCTTTAGAGCAGGAGCGACGCGGGAGCCGCGCGCGCAGAGGGTGGGTGGGGCGGGCCCGCCCCGGCCTCAGTTTCCCCAGGTGGTGATGCGACGCCGGGCTGTGGCCTGGGGGGCATCAGGGCGCCAGGGGGCTGCGCCGGTCCCGCGGGCTTCCCCTGGGCCGGTGGCCAGGAGCCCGGTCCCGCTGCGGCCTGGCTTGTCTGGTCGGGTCCTGGGGCAGCCCGGGTGCGCCTGGGTATGTTTAAGCCAAGGGCCCATGAGTCAGCTGGCCCCCTCCCAGCCCTGGGGCTCGGCGGGGGGAACCCCTTCCTCAGGTGAAGGGGTTGGTGATCGGGTTCTCCGCAGCCCCTCGAAGGCCCCACACCACCCCCCTCCCCAGGCCAGGCTGGGGCCTCCTTTGAGGCCAGACCCTTGGGGTGAGCTAGCCTACTCCCTGTGGGTCATATGTCAGGGCGCACTTCCTGGGTGTCTGAGCCAGGAGGAAACCGGGGCCAGGGAGGCATCAGGGTGGGGTCAGACTTCGGGTCAAGGTTGGGGTGTGGGAGTTTCAGGGAGGAGGTTGGGGGCCTGCTGCAGCGGCCAGTGTGGGATAGATCCATGGGGGTGGGCTCGCCGGGCCTGTGGGTGTCCTCCTTCCTCTGCTGGGCTGACTTGGGGCGACCGCTGAGCATGAGGGTGTCGCTGGTGGCAGGGTAGCAGGTAGGCAGGGTTCCCGGTACACCTGAAGTGTGCCCACAGACCACCTCTGCGCCCCCCCGCTGTAGTCAGCCCCAGCCCTCTAGGAGGCAGGGCCCCGCTGGTGGCACCTCCCCTCGCCTGCCATTGCACACCGCCCCGCAGCCCTGCCCAGTCCTCTCCTGGTCCCTGCTGGGCACCTGGGCCTCGATGGCTCGGCGCTCCACCCGGCCTGGTCTGTTCAGCCCTCTCTGCTTGCCTCGGTCTCCCTAGTGCACCCTCAGCACCCTCTCCCTACCCATGGCATCCCAGGCTTCTGCCTCCCTCCCACTGGGAGGGGTGCTCCCCCACCCATAGCTCCCAGACCTGAGCACAGCCTGGGCCTGAGGGGATCCCCCATTCCAGGGCCCCACCCGGCTCCCCCTGGGCCTTAAGCTGACTCCTCCCCAAGGTCACTGGGCTGCAGAGCTGGAATTTGAACTTGGAGCTGGTCCCTCCACCCTCCCTGCCCTGCTAGGGCCTCCTCCCCCTCCGCTGCCAACTGGGCACCATGCTCAGCCCTCCCTTTGCACCCGGAAAATGGCCAAAGCAGAACGAAAGTGCAACCTGGGCCCTGCGGCTCGGGGCCAGTGTCACCCCCACCCCCCACAGGGATCGTGTTCTACTGCCCCAGTCAGCTCAAGACGCCCCCTCTCCCCTCACTGGAGCAGGCCTGTAGGTGGCCCCAGCCTCACATGCCCTCCAACCCAGATGCCTGGACACACCTCCCTGGCTGGCCCAGAGGCCCCCCACCCCACCCCAGGGGGCTGAAGGCCGCAGGCTCCCCAAGGGGAGGGCCTGCATGTCACAGCCTGTGCGTGTCTGTGTGCCCGCAGGCCTGGGTTTCGCCCAGGTGTGTGTGTACCTGGACACACGTGCCTAGTGCCCTTGGCTCAGCCCGCCAGGAATCCTATTAAGCAAACACTCACGCTCACCCACTGAGGTCATGAGCATTCCAGACATTCTCCACGGACAGACGGACAGAGGAATCTGGCCGAGCCCCTTCCCTAACCCCTCCCCGGAGAGCCAGGACCCTCAGTGGTACGTGAGAGGGGTTGGCCCAAGGCCCCCAGGCCCCTGACACATCCTGGAAGCCCTCTCTGTAGGTAGGACCTGGTCAAACCGGAAAGTCCTGGGGCGCTCCCTGCCCTGGAAACCGGCACCCCTGGTTTGTGACCCCTGATCCTGGCAGATTCTGACACACTGAAGCCACAGAGGGATGCCACCTGTGACATTTGATGGGCAGACAGTGTGAGCCCTGAGGTCCCCATGGAGCACAGACCCCACAGGACAAGGACACATCAACCTGACCCAGGGACACCAGGCTCTGCTCATGCCACAGAGGGGGGCTCCCTCTGGATTTCACCCTGAGCTGTAGGTTCCCAGAGGCCCTCCCAACCCCTGGCTCCAGCCTCATCCTGTGCTGCCTTCCTCTCATGCCCAGTCCCAGCCACCTCAGGGCCTTTGAACATGCCTTTCGCTCTGCTTGGAAGGTGCTTTCTCCTCCCGATACCCCTTCAGAGGCCCCAGACACCTGTCTCACAGCCCCACCCCGGACAGCCTCTGGGGGTGGGACACCTCTGCCAGCCCATCCTGGGGGTCGCTGTGGAGGACTGGGGCGAGATGAGGCTGCAGTGACAGCCAGATGGGACAGAGGGCAGGGGTGGTTCTGATGTGTCCTGGGATTCTGGCCAGGCTATCAGGGCTCCAGCCCCTGGATCTGGGTGGGAGGTGGGAGGAGGAGACTGAGGGCCTGCAATGGGAGTAGTGAGGCTGCTGGCCAGGCCCTGAGGAAATGTCAGCTCGACTCACCTGTCCACTCAGGTGTGGGCCGGGCACCAGGCCCTGGACTCAGGCCACACTGAGGTCTGCCCTTCCACCGCCAGCCGCCACCGAGGACGCCATGAGCCAGTCAGGGTCCGTGAGCTACTGCCTGGGTGCTGCCAAGTGAGCCCCCACCCCCACCCGCTCACCCCCTACCCCCTGAGCAGTCCCCAGGGAGGGGTGCGGCATGGGACCTGCCCTCACCAGCCCCTCCTCTACAGTGGCAGCCTGGGCCGGTCTGACGGTGTGGCCAAGATGAGTGCCAAGGACCTGTTTGGTGAGTGAGGTTTGAGGACGGGAGGCCGTGGGGGACAGCCCAACCCACACATGCAGGGCTGTGATGGGCCCCCACCAGGGGAGGTGCAGGTCTGCCCTGGGAGCCCAGAGGGGGCCCTTGGACCCTAATCAGCCAACAGCTGTTCAGGTGTCTCCCCAAAGCTCCCAGCCACTGAGCAGCCCTCCCCTACCATGCTGGTAAGGGGAGAGGCCTTTACTAATAATTCAGGGACCATCAATATTGATTCGCAGTGCTCTTTGCTGCAACCGGATCACCAAGGGAGGCGGGGGTTCAGGCAGGACTGAGTACCAGGTGTCTGCTCTGGGAGGGTGGGGCCTGGCCAGCCCCCAGACCCCCAGCTCTGCCCCTCCCCCGGACACACATGCTAGCCCTCGCCCCAGACACACTGTCTCATTTGTGCCTTTGGACAAGATGCCCAGTCTGGAAGGCAAGGAGCCCCAGGGAGGGGCAGGGAGATATTAGCTGGCAGCTCTTAGGGTGGGAGTGAGGGGGCCCAAACCCCTCCCCCAGGAAGGGGGAGCAGCCCCCATAGGAGGAGGCTGAACCTCCTGTACCCCTGCCAGGGCAGACCCCCAGTCACAGGTGTGCCATCACCACTGTGAGCCGAGGGTCCTTCTCCAGGGGTTATTCTGGAGACAGAGGGACATCCACATTCTTCTGGGAGAGGCCCTCACTCACACTTCACACTTGAGTCCTCCCTGAGGCCCAGCCTGGGAGTCCAGTCCCATGTGGACTGGGGGCTGCTGATCCCGCCCTCTGGGATGAGTGACTCGTGTCTCCCTGTTCAGAGCAGAGGAAGAAGTACTCCAACTCCAACGTCATCATGCATGAGACCTCCCAGTACCACGTCCAGGTGAGGCCGGCCGCCAGGGAGCACCCCCACCCCACATGGCACCCCGTCCTCCCAGCTCCAGGATCCCCAGGCGGGGGGAAACTGAGCCCCAGAGAGAAGTGGTCAGTCCAGGTTCTGACACCTGCAGCAGGTGGCCAGAGCCAGGGACTGCCCCACGCTTGTCCTGGACTCAGCCATAAAGGGGGAGCCTCTCTCCAGTCCTGGGGAGCTCACAGTCTGGGGGACACAGGGGACCCTGGAGCTGTCAGAGGAGAGAAGACACCAGAAGCCAACACAGGCCAGATAAGACCAGCCCTGGGTGCTGTCTGGCACTCCCCTCAGCTGGGAACACCTGGTAGGAAGGAAATTGTCATCCTGGACCCAAAACAAGGGACTGGATTGGGGGGGAAGACAGAAGGAAGACCCTTGTATTGAGCAGCTGCAGGAAAGGCCAGGGCTGCCTGATTCTGCCCGACTCCAGGGCAGTGGAGGAAGGCCGCCTGCACTCTCTGGACAGCGGCCGCTCAGCAAGGTTTTGCTCCTATGTCAAGTTAAAGTCACACTTACAACTCAGGAATATGTTTCTTAAATGACCTCCCTGCTTTTGGCAGCTGGTTGTGTTCCTGGTTCGTGGCCCTTGTCCAAGCCTGCAGGGCAGCAGGCTAGGAATAGCGGAGGAGGGCAGGAGGTGGGGGGCCCCGGAACTGGGAAGATGAGGGGCCTGGACCAGGAAGATGGGGGGTCCTAGACCAGGAAGAGGGGTTGTGTTGGACCAGGAAGATGAAGGGACTCTGGACCAGGAAGGTGAGGGACCAGGAAGATGAGGGGCCTGGACCAGGAAGAGGGGTTGTGTTGGACCAGGAAGATGAGGGGACTCTGGACCAGGAAGGCAAGGACTTCCCTCCTGACAGCAACCTCCCTGCCTGCAGAGGCCAGACGAGTCACTGCTGTCTGTGCCTCAGTTTCCTAGTCTGTGCAATGGGTCCACAGAGACATCGGGAGTCCCCAGGCTCTTGAATTGGCCTGTGTTGGGAGCGGCCCTCCCTGCCAGCCTGGGTAGGGTGGAGCTATTTTGTGCAGCCAGGCTGGTGACTGCTGCCAGCTCATTGTCCTAGGGCAGGGCACGGAGAGTGGATGGGTCAGCTGCATCCCTTTCATTCCCAGACGGCTCGGCCACCTCTCTCAGGGAGGAAGAACTTTGTCCTTCTTGGTGAGGAACCACCTATGCCACTGGGGCCTCCCAGCCCTTCTCCTGGACTTTGGTCCAAGCTGGCCTGTGGAAGGACCCCAGCCCGGGGGCACCGCTCCTGTCTGCCCAGCAGCCAGCAAGGCCCGGGGAGTGGGCGGGGTTTGCCGGCGCCTCCCAGATGAGGAAACTGAGGCACAGAGAGAGAATGAGAGGTGGGGGCAAGATCAGACCCACCCTGACAATGCGGGGGCTGCCGAAGCCTTGTGGGTTTGTTTTTTTTAACTTTTTTCTAAATTAGCATACAGTGAAATTGACCCTGTGTGGTCACAGCTTTCCCCCACCCCAATGTCTGGCGATGCTGCTCTGTCCTCCATCGCTAGAGTTTTGTCTTTTTGAGAATCCCGTATAAATGAAGTCACACGGTTTATAATTATCCTTGTTCTTCTGCTTTGTAAACTTATTTCAAGAAAATGCGTGTGTAGAGCAGGACTTCCCTACAGCACTATGCTGCGGGGGCCCCTGCACGGCACCGCGTCTGTCCACAGGCTCCCTACTGACCGGGAGGCGTCCTTCACATACATGGTTGGGCGGGTGGGTTGGAAACATCTTCTCCCAGTCTGGCTTGTTGATTCGAATGTATAGCTGTCTTTCTTTCTTTTTTTTTGTCTGAGGAAGATTAGCCCTGAGCTAACTGCTGCCAATCCCCCTCTTTTTGCTGAGGAAGAGTGGCCCTGAGCTAACATCCATGCCCATCTTCCTCTACTTTATATGTGGGACGCCTACCACAGCATGCCTTGCCAAGCGGTGCCATGTCCGCACCCGGGATCTGAACCCCGGGCCGCTGAAGCAGAACGTGCGCACTTAACTGCTGCACGACCTGGCTGGCCCCCATAGCTGTCTTTCGATGAGCAGAAATGTTTACTTTTAATGACGTCCAATCATATCCATTTTTCTTTTATGGTTAGGGTTTGTTTTTTGGGTTTTTTTTTTGGTCATTACTTGACCCAAGGCTCTAAACATTTCTTCCTGTGTTTTCTTCTAGATACTTCTTAGTTTAGGCTTTTACCTTTAGGCCTATGGTCCATTTTAAATTCATTTTTGCGTATGGTGTGACTCAAGGCTAATTTTTGGGGTATGAGACTCAAGGCCAATTTTTTCCCCATGGGATGTGCATTTATATTAAAAAGACTTTCCTTCCCTCATTAAATTGCTTCGGTGCCTTTGTCAAAAATCGGTGAATTAGGAATGGGTGGGTCTATTCCTGGACTCGGTCTCTTTCACCCTCTTTCGCTCATTGTAGCTTTGTTATCTATCTTGAAATCAGGCCACATGAGTCCTCCAACTTTGTTGTTTTTCTTCAAGATTTTCTTGACTATTCTAAGTTCTTCGGACTGGCATTTACGTTTTAGAATCAAATTGTCCATTTCTACCACCAAAAAAAGCCTCTTAGAATTTTGATTGGCATTGAGTCAAATCTTTGGATCCTTTTAGGGAGAATTGATATCTTTCCCATTGAGTGTTTGCCATCCGTGAACCCAGTGTCTCCACTTACTGGATCTTCTCTCATTTCTCTCAGGATGTTTTGTGGGTTCACTATAGAGACCTGACGTATCTTTTGTTAAAACACATCTTTAGGTATTTAATTTTTATATACTGTTGTAAATGGTATTTTTTAAATTTTATTTTCCAATTGCTGCTAGCATATAGAAAAACAATTGAAGTTTCATATACTGATGCAGTATCCTGAGACTTCCCTGAATTCGTTGGTTTTTCTGGTCGTTTGCTCTTAGAGTCATTGGATTTCATACGGATACAGTCACGTTGTCTGAAAATGTTAATTTCTTATTTTTAGCCACTTTCTTTCTCTTGCTTCATTGCCCTGGCTAGGACCACGAGGTCAATGCTGAAGAAAAGTAATGTGTGTGGCAACCCTTGACCTGTGTCCAGTCTTAGAAGAAAGTAGTCAAGGTTTTCCCGTATTCTATGCTGTGTGTTTTGGTACTTACCCTTTGTTAGAGGGAAAGTTCCTCTCCGTTCCGTGTGTGCTGAGAGTTTTTATCATGAAAGATGTTGGATTTTGTCAAATGCTTTCTCTGTTGAGAAATCTATCGACTGGATCTGTTGAGACTCATTCACTGCTGTTCACGTAGGGAATCACGCTGATGGACTTTCTTGAACATTGAACCAACCTTGCATTTCTGGGCTGACTCTCATTTATTCGTGGTGTGTTATCCTTTTAATGGGTTGACAGACTAATTGGTAATACTTTGTGAAGGATATTTTGCATTAATGTTTATTAGTTCTTTGCCTTTTCCTGTAATGCCCTTGCAGGCCTTGGTGTCAGAGTTACGTTGGCCTTACAGAACGAGTGGGGAATTATTCCCTCCTCTTCTGTTCTTAGAGAGAGTTTATGAAAAACTGTGATTATTTCTTCCTTAAGTCTCTGATGGGATTCACCTGTGAGGCCCTCTGAGGCTGGAGTTCTCTTTGTCAAGAGGTTTTGGGTTATGAATTCACATTGATGCCTGTAAGACGTGTAATGATGTCACCTCTTTTTTTCTGGCTATTGATAATTTGTGTTTTCTCTATTTTTCTCTTGATCAGTCTTGCTAGGGGGCTATCAATTTCATTAATCTTCCAGAACTGACTCTGGGCTTCGTTGATTTTTCTCTCTTGTTTGTTCGTTCACTGGTTTGTTGATCTCTGCTCTTAATTTCCTTCCTTCCACTTACTCTGGGTTTTATTTGATTGTCTTTTCCTACTTTCTTAAGGGGACTGCGTCGGTCATTGGTAATAAGCTTTCCTTCTTTCCTAACATTCATTTAAGCTACACAGTTCCCTGGAAGAACTCCGTTAGCTGTATCCACGATTTTGGTGTGCGTGTTTTTATTATCGCTCAGTTCAGAATGCTTTCTCATTTTCCTGTGACTTCCTTGACACAGGACTCATTTAGACGGTTCTTCATTTTTCACGTAAGCATTTACAGCTGTAAATTTCCGCCAGCACTGCGTTTAGTGAGTTGGGTTTTCATTTTCATTCGTCTCTAAGTATTTTCTTATTTCCCTGTGACCTCATCTTTCACCCGTTGGTTGTTTAAAAATGTGTTTAAGTTTCCACAAATTTGGACCCATGAGTGATTTAGAAGTGTGTTGCTTAATTTCCAATTTTGGGGGGGTTTCCAGTTATCTTTTTGTTATCTCTGTCTGATTTAATTCCACTATGGTCAGCGAACATACTCTGTGTGGTTTCAGTCATTTGAGATTGACAGAGTCTTGTTCTGTGGCCCGGTAGCAGTTTATTTGGTTTGGTCGTGTTGTGCTTTGCTTAACAACATGTTTTGGGTTTTACCCCGCCTGGCACAGACAGATCAGCTGCCTTCTATCCCATCACGTGCTTATGCCGACTTATCTCTCTAACCTGCTGATGGACCTGTAGGTCAGGTCCAGCCTCTTACTACAAACACTTGTGTAGTGAGCAGCCCCGCACCCATGCCATGTTCTGCACGTGTGCAGTTACCTGCAGCAGAATTGTGAGAGGAAAGCGTGTGCATCTTTAGAGGTGTCACCGATTTCTCCCCAGAGTGGCTGACCATGTGCAGAATGAGGGTTCTTCCGTTTCTCCACAGCTTAACCCATAGATGTAACCCACAGGGATTTGTTAGTACTGCTCAGTAGAATAGGTAAAAAATTCAGTTGTTGATTCATTCCTAACACAATGGTCTCAGAGTTTCAATTTGCAATTCTTCTATTGAATGAGATTGTGCACAATTTTCTATATTAAAAAGTTACTAGGGCCGGCCCCCTGGCGTGGTAGTGAAATTTGCACACTCTGCTTCAGCAGCCTGGGTTCGAGGGTTTGGATCCCACGTGCAGACCTACACTGTTCGTCAAGCCACACCGTATAAAGTAGAGGAAGAGTGGCCACAGATGTTAGCTCAGGGACAATCTTCCTCAGCAAAAGAAAGAAAGTTACTTATATTTCTTTTCCTGTAGACTCTCTGTTCACATCTTTTGCGAGTTTTTCTTTTGGGGTGTTAAACTTTTAGTTATTTACAATTTTTTTCATTTATTGTTGGTATCCTTAATTATTATATTTAACAAAATAGAGCTTTTAACAAAGTAAGCACTATGTTTGTAATGCAAATTGGTCTTTTTGTATATTAAGAAAATTAGCCTTCTTCATATCTATTCAATCTATGTTTTTTTCACTTTGTTCTTTTTTACTTTATATATGGCATTTTTTTTCCAGGCAGAAACTTTTGTTTTTTTATTGAGTCAGATGTATTGGTCTTTTCTTTCGAGCATCTGGATTTTCTTTCTTGCTCAGGAAAGTGCCCCCGTGAGGAAGTCTCACTGTCAGAAATCTCCCAGCGTTTTCCTCCAGCGCTTTCATGGTTTCGTGTTTTACGGTTAGGTCTTGACTGCCTGGAGTCGACGTCCATGTTGATCCAGCTGTCCCAGCGTTGTTTACCGAATCCAGCAAAGGGCAGCACGGACACTTGGGGGAGGCTGGCAGGAGGAGGGGCCTGAGCTGGGCTTGGAGCGAGAGGAGAGGAGGACACTGGGAAGGGAAGGGCTGGGCTGGCCAAGGGTCTCCAGGGGCGGCCCAGACCCCAGACGGCCGCCCAGGACACTCACTTCCTCCCTGCATGTTCATTGACGGCCTGGGCTCTGGGGAGACAGCAGTGAGCCCAGCAGCCGATAAATAAACAAAGAAGCATGCTGCCGGATCACGATGAATAAAAACCAGGGCACGTCAGGGTTGCGGTATCAGAGCGAGGCTGTAGCTGGGCAATCAGGAAGGCAGCGTCCCAGCAGAATCCTGAAGGAACAGAGAGCTGGGGAAGCCCAGGGGAGGGGGGTAGAGAAAGCACGTGCCAGGTCTGCTGGGGGGAAGGGAGGCTGGTGTTCCCGGAGCCCAGCGACAGGAGACAGGATGGGGTAGGAGACTGTTTGTGTAGGGTTGCTAAGGGTCTTATTGGGGCATGTCCAGGGCCCCCACGGACATCCACCAAGGCAGAGAAGAGACCCCCTTAAGGTAGGGTTGTGTGTCTTCAGGCCCCCAGGACAGGGATGTTCCCCCTCAGACCCCCAGGGTTGGCTGTGGCCCTCTGACCCCCCAGGGCACAGCCCTTTGGCCCTGGCTCTTGGCACAAGGAGGGCTCTGCCCTGAGTGACCGCCTGCTGCCGGTCCCCAGCACTTGGCCACATTCATCATGGACAAAAGTGAGGCCATCGTGTCTGTGGACGATGCCATCCGGAAGCTGGTGCAGCTGAGCTCCAAGGAGAAGATCTGGACACAGGAGATGCTGCTGCAGGTCAACGACAAGTCTCTGCGGCTGCTGGACATAGAGTCCCAGGTGCGGCTGCAGGGGCAGGGAGGGCGGCCGCCTGTCCTGCAAGGTGGGCCAAGGATGTGGCCAAGAGGCACAGCTGGGCTCTGTGGGGGGCGGGGAACAGGAGAGGGCAAAGGGCTGGCAGGCCGGGAGGGACCAGAAGAGGCTGAGAGTCCAGGGGAGCCACATCATACAAGGCCATGTCCACCTCTGCCAGAGCCTGTCCACCAGCTGTACCAAGCCAGGGCCTGGCAGTGTCCAGGGATCTGTGTGCCACAGCTGTGGCTGTTGCCTGGTGGAGTCCCGTGTCTGTGTCCACGTCGCTTTTCTGTGCCTGCCAGTTACGCTTGTATTTGCGTCCGTTGCATGAGCTCCACAGGCTGGGCCTACATGTCGCACCCGTGTCCATGGCACTGTGTCCGTCACTCGGATCCATCCCGTGCCCAGGGCTGTGAGCCCACGTCCATGTCCGGGTCCATGTTTGAGTCACGCCTGTGCGACATGGCTGAGCCCGCGTCCAAGCCCATGTCCAGGTCCCCGTCCGAGCCCCCTTGTCCCCCAGGAGGAGCTAGAGAACTTCCCGCTGCCAACTGTGCGGCACAGCCAGACGGTGCTGAACCAGCTGCGCTACCCGTCGGTGCTGCTGCTTGTGTGCCAGGACTCGGAGCAGAACAAGCCCGACATCCACTTCTTCCACTGCGACGAGGTGGAGGTGAGGTGGGGCCGGGCCAGGGCGGGCAGGGGGCAGGGGCACCGTGGCCACCCAAGCCATCCTGACCCCTGTCCTTGCAGGCAGAGCTGGTGCACGAGGACATCGAGAGCGCGCTGGCCGACTGCCGGCTGGGGAAGAAGATGCGGCCGCAGACCCTGAAGTAGGGCGGCGGGGCACGGTGGGGGGTGGGGGTAGTGGGGGCAGAGGGGCCGGCCCGGGGCCGTGGCCAGGCTGAGCGGGGCCTTCGTCCCCACTCCAGGGGCCACCAGGAGAAGATCCGGCAGCGGCTGTCGGTCCTGCCTCCCCCCCAGGGCCCGGCCCCCATCCCCTTCCAGCGCCACGGCGGGGACTCCCCTACCACCAAGAACCGAGTGGGCCTGCCTGTGCCTCTCAGTGAGCCAAGTAGGCAGAGGGGCTGGGCTGGGGGTTGCATGGGGGTCCGTGCGGGGGCTCCAGTCAGCAGCAGCTCTGTCTCCCACCCAGGCTTCCTCCGGCGGGAGTCTCTGGAGGAGGAGCCGCGGGCCGTGCTGGCGCAGAAGATAGAGAAGGAGACGGTGGGTCTTGCTCAGGACCGTCTGGGGCGCCCACCCACCCTGTGCCCCCACGGGCTGCCGCCAGCCAGCACCCACGCCCAGTCCCAGGCTGGGGGGCCAAGAGGCCGCGCGCTTGGGGCTGTCCCTGCAGCAGGCGGGACGCCTGAGGCTGACCTCTGCCCCCACCCACTCTGCCCCCAGCAAATCCTCAACTGCGCCCTGGACGACATCGAGTGGTTCGTGGCTCGGCTGCAGAAGGCGGCCGAGGCTTTCAAGCAGCTGAACCAGCGCAAGAAGGGGAAGAAGAAGGGCAAGAAGGGGCCTGCAGGTGGGGGCCCAGGGTTGGGGAGGGACGGCAGTGGAGGGCAGAGGAGTGGGGCAGCCAATGGGGAGATGGGGAGACCAAGGGGCAGCAGAGGCGGGGGGTGGGGAGGAGGTCAGGGTCAGGTTGGGGTTGGGGGACAGAGGGGGCCACTGGTCTGGGGAAGGTGCCGTCGGAGCGTGTGGACTGCGTCAGACTGGATGGCCAGATCCACTGGGTGCAGCGACAGGGGCAGCCAGGCTCATGGCCACCCCGCCATTCCAGAGGGCGTCCTCACGCTGCGGGCACGGCCCCCCTCCGAGGCTGAGTTTGTGGACTGTTTCCAGAAAACAAAGCTGGCCATCAACCTGCTCGTGAGTGCCCCCGCCCCTCCCCACCCTGTCCCTCTGTGCTGACATTGTTGGGGGGGTCCAGGGTCCTTGTCCCCTGCCCTGTCTGTCTGCCACCTGCTCACTCACGGCCTCCCCCCACCCAGGCCAAGCTGCAGAAGCACATTCAGAACCCCAGCGCAGCAGAACTGGCGCACTTCCTCTTCGGGCCTCTGGACCTGGTGCCTGGGGCTGGGGGGCGCGCAGGCCCGGGGGGGTGGGGAGCCAGGGCCGTGGGGTGACTGCCCCTGGTTGAGGGCGGGGAAAGCAAGTGGCCACCTTAGGCAGCTGGCTGGGGCCGGGCATCCCCCTCCAAGTGGTGGGTGCTGTGAGCCGGCCTCTGGTGCTGCGGGCGGGCAGGTGGGCGGGCCAGGGCTGAGGTCCAGTGGCATGACCCCCTCTGAACCCTGCCGTGCCCCAGATTGTCAGCACCTGTGGTGGCCCAGACATCGCACGCTCAGTCTCCAGTCCCCTGCTCTCCCGTGACGCTGTGGGCTTCCTGCGCGGCCACCTGGTCCCCAAGGAGATGGCGCTATGGGAGTCGCTGGGGGAGACCTGGACACGCCCCCGGTAGCAGAGCGGGCAGGGAGGGGTGGGGAGGGGGCCCAGGCAGGCCAATGCAGGGCACTGGCCAGACCAGAGTGGGGTCCCTGGCAGGCCGGGCTGGGGGCCTTGCGTGGGACCAGTTTGAATGGGTGGGCACGGCTCACCCCCGGGACCTCCCACCCCAGCTCCGAGTGGCCACGGGAGCCGCGGGTGCCCCTCTACGTGCCCAAGTTCCAGAGCGGCTGGGAGCCCCCCCTGGACGTGCTGCAGGAGGCTCCCTGGGAAGTGGAGGGGCTGGTGTCCGCCCCCAGTGACGAGGTCAGAGCACCCACAGCCTCCCACCCCACTGCTCTCCCCCTCAGCCCCCCTCTGCCCACAGCCCTCACCACTCCTGCCCCACCTCCCAACCCAGCCCCCACCCCGCGCCAAGCCCAGACAGTCCACTTTTCCCTCAGCCGACTCCAGGGAGCCGACTGTCCTTTCGAAGCTCCCAGAAGCACAGCCTTGTACCTGAGCCAACATCCCCAGGAGACGTCCTTCCCCCAGTCAGCTCCCCACATATTCTCAGGTAAGCTCCCCTCAAAGTGGAGGAGTGTGGCACTCACCCCTCAAAACACAGAGGCTCTGGCATGAGTACGCTGCCACCAGGTGGTGGCAAATGCCTTGTTCATGCCGTTGAAAATAGCTGTTTCCAAACTAGAGCCAGGTTTTCGTTCTAACTTTATAATATACAGTTGAAGGGAAAATATCAAAGGCTACCTGTAAATTCACAGTTCTAATACATCCTCTCTTTTCATGTCTCCACATTTATGTGTTAGAATCCTGGTTAGAAATTTACTAAACCACTGAACTTAAGTGGTTTCGCCATTCCCTGTTGCCCTGTTGGGGCTGATTAGGCCCAGCCTCAGGGTCAGAGAATGAGACTGAGGGTCTGGCTAGACCAGCCTTTCCTCACCACACACACACATTTCCGCAGACCACATCGGCAGACCCAAGATCGGGGAGCCGCCATCCTTCTCCATCTCTCCTCCCACTTTCTGTTCTGGCTCTGGCCCCCGATTTGCCTAGGGAGGCGGTTATCCTGCCCAAGCCAGGCCGCATCCATGTTTTAACTAAGTGTGTCCGTCCCCTTGCCCCACAGCACCAGCCTGGTACCCGTGGTTCCTGGCCTAAGGCCACGCTTTAAGAAACATTTTCATCCTCTGACCTCCAGCCCCTGGCCAGTCCACTCTGGCCAATCGTGACAGCCCTGCCAGGGCTCCTGGGGCCACCCCAGCCTCAGCCCCTCTCTTCCTCAGTGTCCTGAGGCCTGCACCTGGATGGTCGGGCGCCCGAGTGACCGGGAGGGATGGCCCAGTGTAGGCGGCAGCCACAGGCCTGCTCTGTGCTGAGGCTGGGACACCCCCAGCCAGAGCTGCACCCCCGTGGCCCTGCCGCTCATGGGCAGACCTGGTTGTGTGTGCTCGTGCACTGTCTACAGTGCTCAAAGGGCCACAGCTCTGAAAATGCCTGCCCCTCCTTCTTGGTCAGCTGCTTTCCAGGAGCAGCTGTGACCATGTCATTTCTCGGGTATCTGCCTGGCTCTGGTTCCCCTGGGGGACCGGGCCTAGAGAGCCCCTGAGGTGGCCTGGGCTGGGGAGGGCCTTGCTGTGCCCACAGGCCCCTGCGTCCCACCCGCCTCTGCCACCCCCACCTCCACACAGGGAGCCCCAGACGCTCTGGGGCTGTCACAGTTTCCATTCCCGGCTGATGAGCCGCAGCCTCTCTCTGCTGCGACCTCGGAGAGCCGAACAGGAGGCAGCCACGCACCTGGGAAGCTGCTCCCCCGGCCTGGCCCCAGGTCCAAGAGGAGACCCAAGCCCAGTCCTGGCCCTCAGCCCTTCCCGTTCCACACAGGGGCTACGAACCCACACCAGCCATGGCCAAGTACGTCAGGGTCCTCTATGACTTCACAGCCCGCAATGCCAACGAGCTGTCTGTGCTCAAGGACGAGGTCCTGGAGGTGAGTGGGGGCCGGGTGGGAGGCGGCTGCCCAGGGGAGGCCGGGCCGGGCTGGGGAGCAGGCGGGGGCCAGTCTGCGTCACACTGGGGCCTGACCTGTCTGCCCGATCCCTTTCCCCAGGGCTGTACCATTGGGCTCCAGTCTTGGAATCTGGGTCCACAGCCTGCCCCCCACCCTCAGCACAACCTGGCTGAGGGGCCTCCTTGTCTTGGGGATCTCGGAGGGGGCTCGGGGCTCCTGTGCTAGGTTGGGCTCTGCTCAGGCTGGAGGATGGGCCCCCTCTGTGCAAGCAGGGGACCTTCCAACCCAGCAGGGGCTTGTTATTCATGCCCACCCTGGAGACCCCTCACAGCACTGTCTGTGTTTGGTGCCAATCCCAAATCCAGGCCACCCACTGGGGGACAGAAAGTAGAGCGGGCTGGGGGGGGTACGGTGATCTACATCCACAACCAGGCCAGAGACACCTGGCTCAGGATGCTGCCAAGGTGGGAGGGGGTCAGGGGGAGGGTGGCCCCTATGGGTAGGATGTAAGGGCTGGTGGGGTGAGGGGGCGCCATAAGACTTGGGGGGGGCGCTCACGGCAGGGGAGACACCAGAACTCTCTCTGGCCCATCTGTAAAGAGGGGCTCATGCTGGTGGTCTGAGCACCCCACACTGGTGTCCATGGCTGGAGGAGAGGTGGGACCTGTGAGTCAGGGGTGACTGTGGAGGTGTGGCGCCCACAGGTGCTGGACGACAGCCACCAGTGGTGGAAGCTTCGCAATCGCAGTGGCCAGGCAGGCTACGTGCCCTGCAACATCCTGGACGAGACCCGGCTGGAGGACATCCCCCCAGAGCAGGCGAGTGGGAGGGGAGAGGTGTCTGCAGTCAGGGCTGGGCTGTGTCCCACTTGGTGGGGGAGGCAGCTTGGGGGGTGGTAGGTGCAGCCCAGGCTCAGCCAAAGACCGGGCCCTGGGCCTGAATCCTTGCTGCAGCGGCTGGTGTGGGGGCTCCCGGGGTCTCGGCCAAGGTTAGGAAGGGCTGGCCCCTGGGCCAGGGGGATCCTGGGCAGGTCCAGGGATGGCGAGGGGGAGGGGGCAGGAGAGGTGCCTCACATTCTTACTCTAACACTGCTGGGAGGAATGGAGAGCTGAGCCTGATGGCACCCCTCACCCCGCCTCGCCACACACCCCTGCAGGCCGGGCTGAAATACTGGGGTCCTGCCAGCCCAACCCACAAGCTGCCCCCAAGCTTCGCCGGGAACAAAAATGGTGAGGAATAGGGCCACCAGACAGCTGCGGGCTGGGGACCCAGAGTCACCTGGGGAGGGGGTGGAGGGGGGCCCCACCAGGGGACGGGAGCCCTGGGTCGGCACAGTGGGGGCAGGGCCTAAACCGCCACCCTCACCCCCCAAGAACTGATCCACCACATGGATGAGGTCAATGACGAGCTCATCAAGAAGATCAGCAACATCAAGACGCAGCCACAGCGGCCCTTCCGCGTGGAGCGCAGCCAGCCGGTCAGCCTGCCCCTCACCTACGAGTCGGGCCCCGATGAGGTCCGCGCCTGGCTGGAGGCCAAGGCCTTCAGCGCCCGGTGAGCCCGCAGTGGGCATGTGGAGTGGCAGGGGACCGGCAGTTGCGGGCAGGAGGCCAGCAGGTGCAGGCAGGGGCCTGGCAGGGGTAGACAGGTGGGAGCAAGGGGCCAGCAGGTGCAGACAGGTGCGGGCAGGTGCGGGCAGGTGCAGGCTGCCACGCCCACAGCCCCACCCTCACACCCGACCCCTCTTGGCTCTTGCCCCCCAGGATCGTGGAGAACCTGGGCATCCTGACCGGGCCCCAGCTCTTCTCGCTCAACAAAGATGAGCTGAAGAAAGTGTGCGGGGAGGATGGCATCCGCGTGTACAGCCAGCTCACGGTGCAGAAGGCCGTCCTGGAGGTGAGCTGGTGCCCGCCCTCCTGCACCCCCCCGCCCCAGCACACCTCCACCCCCTTGCAGGAAAAGGGGAAGGCAGAGGGACCCTGACCTGCGCTCTCCTAGGCTAAGACTGCCCCATCCCCCCTCCTCAGAAGCAGCAAGGTGGGTCGGAGCTGGAGGAACTCATGAACAAGTTTCATTCCAAGAACCAGAGGAGGATGGAGGAGGAGAGCTAGACCTGGCTGTTTGGGGCCCCCTTGCACCTGTGGCTGGGGAGACACACCTGCGGGACCCACCCCCAGCACCTGGAGTATTATTTTTGTATGTGTATGTATTTTGTACTGTGGACACGGGATGGAGCGTGCTGCTGGCTGGGGGCCCCTGCACCTGGCTGGAGCCTGCTCACCTGCCTCGTGACACATGGCCTGTCCTCAGCAATGCCCCAGCCCACGCTCACCCACCTGCTCCAAGGCCCACCTCAGCCAAACCTGCTGCCTAGAAGTGCCAGCCCCTCGTCCACCCAACCCCTGAGGTCTGTTCCAGACCCAGCCCAGCTCCCTTCCCACCTCAACCCACACCTCTCCCCAAGGCTACAGAACCCCCAGGGACTTTTCCTCTGGCCTCTCGTGTCCACAAGGGGGTTCCCCCTGGCCCTTGTGACTCTGGCCCTATCCCCACCCTCATGGATGCTCACTTCCACACCCACTTGCACCCAACTGCACCCCTACACCTCTGGACGGGCTGTGGGCCAGAAGGGCAGCCGATCTCAGTTGCCCAGCCACCCTGAGCACTAAGCTGACCCAACTGCTGACCCTTGCCCTCAGATATTGCCCACAGCACCCATCCAGTGCACTGACCCCCAAGGGTGGTGGTGGGGAGCTCCAGGCCCCACTGGAGTGGGCTCCATGCTGTACTCCCGCCCCCATGTTGAGGAGCGAGCATGGACTGGACACATACTCGCCCAAGCCCTGGCCTTGGACACCCCCCGCCCCCACCCCACCCCCTTGGCAGAGCCTAAGAAAGGAACTTTTTCTGACCAAGTCTCAGGCCAGCCTCACCCTGCATGCTGTGCGGGTGGCAGGTGAGTCTTGGAGCCCTGGACTCTGAGGGTCACACCCCAGAGATGAGAGGTGACGAGGCTCAAAGGCCATGTCATTAAACCAGTTAAGTCTCCTAGCAGCCACGTGTCTGTCTCCTGGAGGTGGGGGTGGTGTCACTGTGGGTCCTAAAGGTCACCTGAGCTTGCACGCTGAGTAAGAGCCCTGGGGCAGAGGGCAGGTCATGGCCAGGCCGGGCCATGGACAGTCCAAGTAAGGCTGCTCGCCCCCTGACCCTAGTGGGGGCCTCCCCTCCACACATGTCCCTGAGAGCCTGGAGGACGCTCCTAGGAGGTGAGGGGCTGAGGGGGGCCCTGCCCACGCTCCTTGCTGTGGTCTCCCAGGCCAGGTGTCCGGAAGGCCTGAACTGTGGGAATGGTGTGGAGCCAGGTCTGCCTGACAGGCAGGGCCACCAGGGAGGAGGCATGAGTCAGAGGGCAAGGCGGAAACTGGGTTTGGAGAGCTGAGCCCAAGGAGAGGGTGTGGGGTGGCCGCTGGGCTGACAGTCAGCTGGGATAGGGCGGTGCAAGGGGTAACCTTGAGCAGCACCTGAACACCGGGCCAGCGCCACCCCCAGCTCACCTGGGCCCCACCCCTGACTCTCAGAGGAGGCTCTGGCGCCCTCTGCTGGCGGCTCTGCATGCTGCGGGGCATTGCGGCCAGGAGGCATCCTAGCACCTGGCCAGATAGGGGAGTCTTGACCTGCAAGTCCCCAAAGCAGCCAGCAGACCAGTCCTGGGTCAGGGTGTCCCGTGGGCTCAGTCCTGGTGTCCCCTCCTGATGGGCAGGGGTGACTGCGAGGGGTTCAGATGCAGAGGCCAGGTTGTTCCCAGCAGGGCGGGGTGGGGAGGGCTGTCACTCAGCTGGTCCACCACTGAGCCAGGCCTGGGGAGCCCCGAGTCTCAGCTGGGACAGGCCACACTGGGCCGAGTCTGTCCAGCAGGGCTCAGTCAAGGGAAGTTGGGGGTGTCATGCCCTGTGAGCCACCTCCGGAATTTGACCACCATGGCCCCCTCTCCCTGGGAAAGGAGGGTCCTCCCTCCTAGGCCTGAGCAGGACCCTACAGACGGGGAGATGGGGCCCAAGGGGGAAAGGGAGGTATGAGGGCGTCGGTTCTGGCTCCAGAAACCCACAGATCCCATAGGTCCGAAACTGGAACTGCTGGGAAGGATGAGCACCCTGACCCGGCCACCCTGACCAGTCCTACGCTCCTGAGCCCCTCCATGTGGAGACGGGACAGGCACCCCCAGCTCTACGTGCTTTGAACGCGGGTTCTGCTGGCCCAAGGATGTCCAAACTAGAACCAGAGGTCAGAGGGACTGTCCCCAGCCCAGCCCCACCCCCACCAGCAGGGCTCCACCTTCCCAGGATGCTCTGGTCTTTGGGGGACACTGCCTCCCTCCAGACTGGGTCACTTATCTCTTGGGAGCCTCAGAACCTACCACAGCCTACCACCTGCTCTGTCCACCGCTGTCCTCACTCTGCTTCCTGGACAGCCTGAGGAGCCCCCAGCCCCACGGCCCCAAGCCCCTACTCCCCACACTCTAGTGTTCCAGGCCTTGGCTTTCCCGCCTGTCTCCTGGAAGCACCCCTGCCTGAGCTGCCTCTGGGCTCCTGGAAGGGCCTTCCCCACCCCTTCCTGGGATGTTCCCCAGAGCTGGCGAATGTGAGGGGCTCAAGGTCATCAGGGTCGGCGTGAGGAGTTACTCTGCTTTCTGCCCTGAGGGTAGCACTACGCAGGTCCCCAGATTCGGGGTGACTGAGTGTACCCTCCCTGACATCCTGGTCATCTCAGTGCCCAGGAAGTAGGCGAGGACAAGGAACAAGGCACAGGGGGACCACATCACCTGACCTGAGCCCCAGTGCGTGGGAGGGGCCTGAGTTCCAATGCCACTTGGCCGGATTCATGTCCCCAACCTACATCCCCTCCTCCCATGCCAGGCTGTCAAGCAGGGGAGAGGGAGGCTGTGGTGGCGCCAGCCCCAGTGGAGGCCAGGGCTGCAGAGGGCTGACCAGGGGCCGAGCGGAGAACGTCCCAGTCAGCGAGGGGGGTGCTGCTCTGTGCCCAGCTGTGCCGCCAGCAAGCGTCCCCAGGAACAAGGCCCGTCTCTGTCTTGGGGACAGGCACGCCTTTGTGGCCCTCCCCCGACCAGCATGGCTCTAGTCCTTGTCCTCCCCTCCCCCACAGCTGGCCTCGGCCCCCAAACCCACTCAGGCCCGGCCGGGAGCTGAGAGGGGCTCCCCATGCTGTTTAGGAAGAGCTTTTTCTTATTCCTTTCTTTGTAACTTCTTCAAAATATTTGATTTACCAAGAGGTTGATGCATGGAATAGCACAGAGGTGAGATGTCCCTCGCACCTGTATCGAGCTGCCGGGAACAGAATGGAGGCAGGAAGTACACCTTTACCTGGAGGGGTTGGCGCGAGGCAGGGGCGGCAGCAGCAGGGACGGGCTCCCAGGCGAGGCTGGTGCTGAGGACCCAGCTCTATGCTTGGAGAAAGGTAAACGGGACCCCCACCAAAGCCTCAAAGGTGGATGAAGGGTGGAAGTGCCAGACTAATGGGAGAGGCACCGACGTTGTAGGAGGAAATGTGGAAATGGTCTTTGTGATAAAGTCAACAAGCAATTTTCTGCACAAAACTTCAAAATGAGTGGATGAGTTTGACTTCATCAAAATCAAGGACGTGCGTTCATTCACCAAGGGGCCACCGGAAGCTGCTGGCTGCAGTAAACATTCTCAGTAGCTAAGCCAGAAGGAGCAGACACCCTGGACCACAGCTCTCCAGGTGGGGTCTAAGGGGCCCTTAGGGGCCCTGAGCTCCAAACTAGTTTCATGACAACATGGAAGTGTGTTACAGGCTGGCAAAATTCTTATAAGATGAGGTCATTAGGGTAGGCCCTAATCCAACTTGGGTGTCCTTATAATAAGGAAACTTAGAGACATGCACACACAAAGAGAATGTCTCGTGGAGAGGGAGGCAGAGGTGGGGGTGATGCATCTACAAGACAAGGAGCACCAAAGACGGCCTGCAGACCCTCAGAAGCTGGGGAGGAGGCCTGGAGCAGACTCTCCCTCGAAGCCTCAGCGGGAACCACCCCTTGATTTCATACTTGCAGCCTCCAGGACTGGGAGACAACAAAGTCCTGGTGTTTAAGTCATACAGTTTCCGGTAATTTCCCACGGCAGCTCCAGGAAACTAATATAAAGTGATTTGCCTTTTTCACTGGGCTCTTGTTTGCACAGATGGTGCAAAAGCCATAGTGGGCAAAGCTGTTGGCTCCTTAGCAAGGATCCTGGGGGGCCTGCCGGGGCGGGGCTCCCTCCTCCCCTCACTCCCCATGGAAAGAAGTGCAGAGTCAATTAGGGACGTCCAGGGTGAATCAGCAAACATTTCTAATTTAACTGAATCTAGTCTCAGCCCCAGAGGGTGAGGAATGGGATGTCACACCAGCGTCCTGCTCGCTCTGAGGGGCGATGCCGCCCAGGAAGTGCCCTCCCGTGATGTCCAGGTGTGAGCTGAACTGGCGGCTTGAAAGAACCACTGACCGACGGGCTGTGGTTGTTCAGGCCTGGGATCTGGGCAGACGTTTTCTCCAAAGTGAATGAGGGACCCTGTCACTTCAAGGAAAACAAGGGACAGTCTTCGTTGCCGTGGTAAATTCTAGCTTTCAAGTGGAGATGAGAATTCTGGACGCTGCCCGCAGTAAGCGAGACAGCTTCCCGCCCTGAAGGCCTGTCTGAGGAGCACGTGGTGAGGGTGCCGTGTTGGACATGGGACGAGTCGGCCTGTGGGAGATCTGTGAAACTCTGTGAACCTTGCTTTCCACGCGACCAAGGCAGGCTGTCCCGGAATCAGGACAGAGCAAGATGGACCGAGGGCGGAGAGGGGACTGGTTGGGCTCACGTTCCAGATCGCAGCGCACCTTAAGAAACTGCCTCTTGTTGGGGTTCACTGTCATATCAAAGGAGACAGCCCACAATTATCCAAAAAGGCTATTTACGTGCCCCTGCCTTTTCTGACTACCGTAGAATCCGTGTGAAGCAGGATTTTCTCCGTACACCTCAACCAAAACGATGTACATAGTCTCCCCAGAGACTGAAGGCAGCCCAGCGACGAGATCCAGCTGCCCGCCGGGCACTGTTCTTGCCGTATTTTTAAAAATAATTCTTTTCCATAGAAATGTGCTCTTTATATGTTGAATGCTAGCTCCCCAAAATGCCACCAAGTGACATGTTGATAAGGCTGTGTCAGCTCACCTACCTTGAGAGTCTCAGCAGGGTCTGAGGGGGCGGGGGCAAGCGTGGGGTGTGTGTGAGGTTTTGGGGTCTGGATTAAGCGGGTCTTTTGGAGGCTAGATTAGGATTGGGCGAGTTTGAGACATGATTCGTTCAGGGTTGGTGGGCACATAAAGGATAGGAAGTGAGTTTAGAGACCCCAGGAGCCTGGCTGAGCTCTGTGCCTCCAGGTCCTAAGCAATTGCTTTCAGGAAGTTCCCCAAACAAATGAGGCACCTGCAACTTCGTCTGCCTGGGGCGCTTCCTGGTCCGTGAGGGGCTGGTAAACTGTGTGGTGCCCATGGCTTCGTCAGCGGTCTGTCACTGCTGTTGTGAAAGGAAGAATCAAGGCATGTTGTGAATTTTCAGTTTTATTTTCTCATACAGTAAATACTGACAGAGATAACCCACTAACAAAAGCGCTTTGGGGCTCTCAATAATTTTGAAGCATGTAAAACTGCCCTGAGGCACAAAGGTTTGAGAATGGCTCCTGTAGAAGCCACCAAGAGAACTCCTGCGGATGGACAGGACGCAGCGCCAGCAATCCCCGTGGAAAGTGGACAAAGCTGCGAATGGGGAGGTCATAGGGGAACCCACAGGTCCAGCTGGTCCTGGAGGAGATGTTCAAACTCCATCATCAGAGAAAGGAAAGAACTCTTTTCACCTCTTGGGATGGCAGATGTAGAAAGCTGGCTAGCACCCAGGGTCGGCAGGCGTGGGGACAGTGGGGGCAAGGTACAGCGAGCTGTGTGGGACTGAGTCACCAGAGGTCTGCTTGTCCCCCCCCCACCTGCAGGCCTGCTCCTGGGGCGGGTCCACAGGGAGGGGTCTGATGCCGCCGGAGAGCCAGGCGCCGGTGGGAGAAAAGGTGCTGAGGGAAAAGGGGGAAGAGCGGGAGGCGGGCCATACAGGTTCTGTGAGTTAGAACATATGGACACGAAAAAGAAGAAAATCAAGTATTAGGAACAAATGCATTTTTCAAGAACTTGTGCAAACAAAGGCCTTAGAAGAGTAATTTAGGGGCAGGGAATGGATCTAAAAGGGAATAAAAGTAGAAATTTTAAAAAGAGAGAGAAATTAATAGGTAATGCGCAGTCCTGTGAATGATCGAATACTCACCCCCCAACCTATGAAATCAAATCCCCGGGACCCTCCCGGTCGTCTCCGCGCCTACTCCCCAAAAGTAATCGCTGTTCTGAACTTGGGATTCCTCCTGCCAATGAACACGTTTCCACGTTTACAACCTGTGCACATCCCCCAGAATGTTGTTCGTGGTCATTGCGTGTGTTTTTAAACAGGAAGTTAAAAACTCTATGTAAGAGGAAGTTAACGTAAGTCTCACCTGCCACCACCCAAGGCTGCAAACCAGACAGGTGCCAGACCACCCATGCGGGCAGACCACACAGGGAGAGGCCCACGTGGCTGCAAACAGGGACTTCCTGCCACTGCCCTGTGGTGGGACAGTGTGGAAGAGCTCCTCCCTTCCCGGTCAAGCCCTCAGATGAAGCAGCCCTGGCCAAGAAGCTGACGGCAGCTCAGGACCCAAGCCAGGGCCACCCAGCTGGGCCACTCTCAGCTTCCTTTTTTAAATTGTGGTAAGATCGACATAACATTAAGGTTATCATTTTAACCATTTTTCAAAGGATTTTTTACTTTTATTTTCCTTCTTCTCCCCAAAGCCCCCCAGTACATGGCTGTATATTCTAGCTGTGGGTCCTTCTAGTTGTGGCATGTGGGACGCCACCTCAGCCTGGCTTGATGAGCAGTGCCATGTCCGTGCCCAGGATCCAAACCGGCAAAACCCTGGGCCGCCAAAGCAGAGCACGTGAACTTAACCACTCCGCCATGGGGCTGGCCCCTAACCATTTTTAAATGTACAGTTCAGTGGCATTAAATACTGTAGGGGAGAACGACAATTCCTCTGCCCTCTAGGTCCTTCTGGCTGGCCTAAGAATTAAATTCACTTGCAACAGAATAACAGGAGAAAATCAAATAAAGCTTTATACCATGTAGACATGGGAGAAACCCAGGAAAACTGGGTAACTCAGCCAGAATGGCCAGAATGCCCCCTTAAATACCGTTTTCAGCTGAAGACAAAGGAGGATGTTGGGGGGGGTGGGTTTAGGGCTTCAAAGGGGAAGAAGGCAACTCATGGAGATGGGAAAGGAAATGTTTAATAGATAAGAATGGGCTTAGCAAGGACCTTCACAGTAAACTGATACCAAGTGCTATGTGTGGGGATGGCCCGTCCTGGGGACAGGCCTTCTGCCTTAAATTCTTTTAGGCAGTTAGGGGGAAGGTCAAAGTTTCTTTCAGAGCTTTTTGTTCTTAAAAATAATCAGGGCAAAGAGACACATTTTGGGATGGCAAATTCTGATCCCCCACAGCACATTCGCCTTGTGCAACCATCACCACCACCCATGTCCAGAGCTTTCCATCCTCCCAAACTGAAACCCTGTCCCCATTAAACACTCACTCCCTTGGGGCTGGCCCCGTGGCCGAGTGGTTAAGTTCGCGTGCTCCGCTGCAGGCGGCCCAGTGTTTCGTTGGTTCCAATCCTGGGCGCGGACATGGCACTGCTCATCAAACCACGCTGAGGCAGCGTCCCACATGCCACAACTAGAAGGACCCACAACGAAGAATGTACAACTATGTACTGGGGGGGCTTTGGGGAGAAAAAGGAAAAAAATTAAATCTTTAAACATTCACTCCCCACCTGCCTCCCCCGACCCCCGGCACCCACCACCCTACTTTCTGTCTCTATGGATTTGACGACTCTGGGGACCTCATATGAGTGGAATCGTGCAGGATTTGTCCTTTTGTGACTGGCTCATCTCACTCGGCGTGATGTCCTCAAGGTTCCCCCAGGTGGTAGCGGTGTGAGGCTCCCACGACCTGCCTCGGGTCGAAGGAATTTGCTGGAGCGGCTCACAGAACTCAGGAAGCCAGTTCACTTACTAGATCACCACTTTATTACAGAGGATACTAAAGGATATGAACGGACAGCCAGATGAAGAGATACTTAGGCCGAGGTCTGGAAGGGTCCCAAATGCAGGAGCTTCTGTCCCTGGGAGTTCGGGTCCCTGGGGCCTGGCACTGGCCTGGCGTTCTGGTCCACCAACCTGGATGCTCTCTGAACCCCCCTCCGTTTGGATTTTATGGAGGCACCAACCCTCCAATCACAGTTTGTTCCCCTGGCCACCAGCCCTCATCCTTAGGGGGTTTGCAAAAGTCACCTCAGTAACAGAAACCCAGTTGTGGTGGAAAGGGGATTGTTATGAATGACAGGACATGCAGCCTATGTTCATCGCAGCCTTATTCACAATAGCCAAGGATGCAGGGTCGGTGAGCTGAGGAGTCGAAAGAAAGATTTCTTGGACACTCAAGATCTGGCAGTAGTGCTCTTTTATTTAGAGAATAGAATAGCATGGGGACAGGACCCATGGGCAGTCAGAGCTTCTGCTGCGTGGGGACAGGGCCCACGGGCAGGAGGAGCTCCTGCTGCTGCCCCGAGTTGAGGGTTAGGGCTGATTTTATAAGGCATGGGTATGTGAGTCATCTTTTTACAAGACAAAGGAAAGAACATGAAAAAAAGTTAAAATGGTATCAGTGCAGGTGGGGTCTGGTCATTGGGTGATCCCATGACTTTTAGACAAGAATCAAATCGGATTAAGTAAAGGTCAGAAGCCACCACCCTAAATCAGTTACATGAGATTGCCAGACAGCAACCAACTTAAATTCTTGTCTCTGGCATTAAGAGTTTCTAGAGATAAGGCCATCCCCCTTCTTCCTGGCACAGAGAGGGAGGCATCTTTACAGATAGAGGTTTCCCTTAGAAATGTAAATATTTCCCAACAAAGGGGCAAGCAAATTCCACTCCTCGGAGCCTGCCTCTCATCTGTAGTTTTAAAATTAACCAGTCTAAAAATCCTCATCAGCCAAGACTTGGAAGCAGCCTAGGTGGCCATCAAGGGACGAGTGGATACAGAATATGTGCTATATATACACAACCGAGTACGACTCAGCCATAAGAAGCTATAAAATCTGGCGTGACAACAGGGATGGACCTTATGTTAGGTGAAATGTCAGAGGGAGAAAGTCAAATACCATATGATCTGACTCATAAGTAGAAGATTAAAACAGCGACAGATAAACACACAGAAACAGAGACTGGATTGGTGGTCACCAGAGGGGAAGAGGGGAGGCAGCAGGACGAAAGGGATGATTAGGCGTAAATGTGTGGTGATGGATTGTAATTAGTCTTTGGGTGGTGAACATGATGTAATCTACACAGAAATCAAAATATACACAACAATGATGTACACTCGAAATTTATATAATGTTATAAACCAATGTTACCACAATAAAAAATAATTTAAAAAAAAGACACCCATGTCACCTTCATGGCTCTGAAGCAATTTGAGGAACTGAGAATGAGAGACCAAATATTCTAACAAAAGATGCTCCCATTGTTATTGTTGCTCAGGAATTTCCAAGCATTTTGGGAGCCGTGAGCCAGGAATCACAGATGAACACCAAATACATGTTTATTATAAATCACAACATCACATATGGATATGCCACGTTTTGCTCGTCCATTGTTAAAACCAAAATTCAACTGAGTAAATGGGAAGCTCTAATTGGCTTCACTAAGCGCCTCTGAATCGGGCAGCACCTCATCTAGCCACTAGAAGGGAGCTCTGCAGGCTGCAATAGGAAGGAGGGTCGGGCAGGGAGCTCCCAGAAAAGAAAAGGAAGGCTAACTTGGGGCCAGGGCGTCTCGTTGTCTCCTGGGGGAAGGAAAGGTAGGGGCTTTGTCACATGGATGCCTCTTCTTCTGGGGAGCCAAGAGGGCCCAGGTGAGCGATTACCCGACTGGTGTTGACCAGAAAATTCCAGACTGGTCGATTAAGATGACGTTTCTGGGAGAGGCTGAAAGTGCAGTTAGATCAGGCCTCAAATCCAGGCTCATGTCATGGGCTTTAGCACAAATAACATTGTTTGGGGCCTGTGGTTTTCTTTTTAACGCCATTCATCCATCAAGGGACACTGAGGTTGCTTCCTCGTTTTTGCTGTTGTGAACAATGCTGCTGTGAACACGGGTGTGCAGTATGTCTTCAAGACCCTGCTTTCACTTCTTTTGGGGAAAGACCCAAAAGTAGGATTGCTGGATCACACAGTAATTCTGTGTTTAATTTTTGGAGGAACCTGCACCCTGTTTTCCACAGCAGCTATACAAATTCACATCCCCACCAACAGCACACAACACCCCAATTTCTCCTCATCCTCCAACAAGAAACACTTGTCGTTTTCCGTGTTTTGAGAGCAGCCGTCCTGATGGGTGTGAGGCACCGTCTCACTGTGGTGTCAGCTTGCATTTCCCTCATACCAGTGACTTTGAGCACCTTTTCAGGGGCTTGTGGGCGTTGCCTTTGGAGAAACACCTGTTCAGGTCCTTTGCCCGTTTCTGCATCAGGCTGTTTGTTCCAGAGCTGAGTTGCAGGGGTTCTTTACATATTCTGGACGTCATTCCCTTAGCAGATACACGATTTGCAACTATTTTCTCCCATTTCATGGGTTCTCTTTTCACACTGTTGATTGTCCTTTGACATGAAGAAGTTTTAAATTTTGATGTAGTCCCCTTGATCTAGTTTTTTCTTTTATTGCCTATGCTTTCGTTGTCGGATCCAAGAAATCACTGCGTTCCTGGATTCTTGACCCACAGAAACTGAGAAATAGAAAATGTTTGTTATTGGTTTAAGCCGCTCCTTTCTAGGATAATTTCTTAAACGGGCATAGATAATTTACACAGTTGTTCTCTTCTATTATCATTGCCAATGAGAGTGGTTCCTTAAACCACCTGCCTCAGACACTCAGGCCCATCCTCCTGCCTCCATGTTCACCAGACTCACCCCGCCCCTGCCACAACGCCTCCCCGCAGGACCAACCATCCATCCTGGCCTCCCTGGCTGTCCACACTCCCCTCCTCGCCCAGCTCAGCCCTTTCCCATCATGGCTGCCCTTTCTGTCTTGTCACATTCTTCTGGCCAAACCCCATTGCAGTTAAATCCACCCTCCGGCCCTCCCACACCCCCCAGAGGAGCTGGAGGAACAGGTGACCACACCCAGGTCAGCCACACAGCGCTGGCCCACGCCCCACCCTCTCCCAAGTCTGGCCTCACACCCCCTCCTCCCCTCCCCTAGTGCCCCCCCCACCCCTCACCCCACCACCCTCCGCCAGCTGGTGGACTTGCTTCCTCCCGCATCCCTGAAGAAGAGAAGCGATCAGCGGAGCCTCCCCATGTGCCACCTGCGGTCAGCCCACCTGCCCTGTCCGTGCCCAGGTCTGCTGCCCTTCCCTCCCGTCACCGCCCACGTCCTGCCAGGTGACAGGGGCCACCCATTCGCGACTGCCCTGGATCCCAGCCCTTGTCCACCCAAGGACCAGGCTGAGCACGCCCCTCTCTTCTTCTGCCACAGGCCACAAACGCCTTGTCAGTTCTCCCACGCTGCCAGGCCTGCTCCTTCCACAGCAAAACCACCCCAAGCACCACGTGTGCGCCGGCTCCACCCCTCGTCCTTCCTGCTCCCTCTGACACTGTGGCCGCCCTGGCAAGGTCAGGAGTGAGGCTCACCAGGAGGCCACACCCGAGGCCCTGCAGCACCCCCTCCCTCATCCCCTGAGGCCTGGGATTCTCCTCTCTCTCCGGCAGCTCCTCTCTGACTCCCTGATCCAGCCCTGACCTTGTCCTTGGCCCCCGTCCTTCTCTGTCTCCCCCGCCCCTGGGTGGTCCCTTCAGCCTCCTGGGTCCAAATGCCCCCACACCCAGTGCCTCTCCCTCAGACGGGCTTCTCCAGGCTGATCCCCACCCTGAGCTCAAGACCCCAGCAACCCCTGATGTGCATCTCTGGGGTGCATCCACCCCAAACCAGAGACGCCTGCCCCCTCCCCTGACCTGCTCCCTCCCCTGCAGCCCATGAGACTCCAGCCAGCTGGCTGTCCTGGCTCTTCTCTCTCTTGCCCAGTCCACGGGCATTCCATTAGCAAATCCAACGCTGCTGGCCACCTCACGGCCACCCTCTGGTCACTGTCCCTGCACCCTGGGGAGAGCAGTGGGCCCTTCTCCACCTCCAGCTTCCTTCCACCTTGCTCCCTCAGTCTGACAGCACCCAGCGCCCAGAGGGACCCTTTCAAACCTAAGTTCTGTCCTGTTTGTCCCTGCTGGATGGCCTCAAGGGGTCCCCTGTTGCCTCCAGACTTCATCTTTTACAGTTCCTATGACGTGTGGCATCTCCTGCCTCGGGACCTTTGCACAGGCCTTGGTGTTTTGTCTGTAATGCCTGAGTGGCTCTCTCCCAGGCCCTAGAGGCTGCTCAAAGGCAGCTTCTCAGTGAGGCCTTCCCTGACTCCCTTCCCGGCCTCCCTTCACCTCCGATGGCCTCTGCCCCAGCGCACTCACTTGTCCACGCCCCGAAGTCAGCCCACATCCGGGGACTCAGCGTTTGCTGAAAGAAGGGGCTTGGCGACGCTCTGTGTGAGCTGCTGCTTCACACGCACATCGTGGGCCAGCCCAGTCCACAGCCCCCGGTGTTTGGCGGCCGGGGCTGGCATCCATTGGGCCATTTATCTTGTTTTCTGCCGCCCTCTCTTCGCCTCCGCTTGTCTGGCCTGGTTCCTGGGGGATGATGCTGCGGGCCTGGCGCGGACACAGGATGGTCCTGATCCAGCTGGAAGAGGAGTCCTGGCGTCCTCCCTGCTCACGCCCAGCCATGTGGACGCTGCATGCTGCTGCTTCCAGGGCAGCTTCTCGCCTGCTGACCCATCAGGACCTTCAGCCTATTCCTGGAGTGGGTGTACAGCACTGGGCACCTGGGGTAGGGGGCGCCCAGGAGGTCCCTGGCGGTCCCCTGCTGCCTGTGCAAGAGTGCCAGGGGGTCATCCCTGCCGTCCACCGCCTGGGCGGCCCCAGTCAGGGCTTAAGGGCTCCTGGGAAGGCGCCCAGGCAGCACAGGCTGTGACACAGGCACTGGGCCCCCAGCCCCAAGCCCACCTGGATGGGGTCAGAGCTGGCCAACAGGCCCCTGAGTCTTCTCCCCAGCCCCCTAAGCTCTCCTCCTCCACCCCTCTTCTTCCGTGACCTGAGACTGGTTTCATCCCTTCAGTTCCTCCCCCAAACTTACATTTCAAATGCTGGCCCCTCAAGGCTACTGTCTGGGCTGGCGCTAGAGGGTCCATGTGGCAATGGAGCAACTTATGGGTCCTTCTGGGTCCTAGGGGGTCTTCCCTTTCCTGAGGCACATTGATACCCTGAGATCACGGGGTCAGCAGCAGGCAAGCCAACTCCTTCCTGGTCGCCATCACGCCACCCCCTGCACTCCCGGCCTCCTGCCCGGGGACGTGATGGACCATTTCTCGGGCAGGGACTGAGCCGGTCCAGGCCCAGCACTGCTGGCCTTCCCAGAGATCTTCGGACCCACAGTGTAGCCCAAGGCCATTATATGTGTGAAGTGAGGCCCGAGGTGTCCCTGGGACAGCATCTCCTGTAAGTGACAGCATTGAGTGATGACTTGAGGTTTTGATAGCAAAGCCAGGGAGCCATATTGAGGATAAAGGAAGCTGTGTGGACTGTGCTTTAGGTCTGCTGACGGACGCATCCAACCTTCTTTAATTCGGGTGCCTGGTAACACCAGCAGGTGTTGCCTCCAGGAGGCCTAGGGGGTGTCACAGCCCCTTCCTGCAAGGTTGGAAGCAAACAATTCCTTCCTGTGTTCCCTGAGTCAGCGGGAATGCTGGTGCAAAGTCCGCCGACGCCTCCCTCTCCCACCCAGGTGGTCAGGCAACTTCTGAGACGACGCAGCCCCCGGAGCCTGGGCCTGCGGGATGCCTTCCTCCCTTGCTGACCCAGCACCTCCGTCTCCACCTCTTAGAAATGGGCCCACGAGAGTTCCTGCCTCAGAGAATTGCACCAGGGGTTGGACCTGAGCACTGGTCAGCTGTTCTCACCCCACAGGCATCTAAAATGTCCTGAGCGCCTCGCTGGCCTTGCCAAGGTCAAGGGAGGGCCAGTGCCAGCGGGGGCAGTGCCAGGACGGGTCTCCTGCAGGCCAACAAGCCCAGTCCTTCCCCTGGAGTCGCATATTTCCTTCCCCCCAGGGCTTCTGCTTCTGCCACAGCTGGGGAAAAAGACCGGAGACAGGGAGCAGCAACCCCGCCCCTGGGAGCAGACCCCCAACACAGGCCTGAGCCGCCGGTGGCCCTGCCCCGCTGACGGCCCCACGTTCTTCTGCATCTGTCCCATCTCCCACCCAGGACAGCGAGCGTATTCAGAACAAGGAGGGGATGCCCAGCAGGTGTTGTTTTTAAGGGTTTGAATTTTGTTTTGCATTTGTAATTGCCTTATTTCTTTGTTGTAAAATTCACACACGGTGAAATGCACATTTGGAAGCGTTTTGACAAATGTCTACGCTGAGTGGCCGTTATCCCATAAAGATACAAGCTGAGGTTCTCAGACACTGGCCTGCACGGAATCATCCCGGGCTCGTCAAAGGCCAGGCTGTGGGGCTTCTCCAGGCCTTCTGGCTCAGTGGGCCCGGGGGCCTGCGGGAGAACGACGGTTCAAAAAGTCCCCGGGGGTGCTGGTGCTGCCGGCGGGATCACACTTTGAAACTCTGGTGTAGAAAAGAAGCACCGCCCCAGGGAGCCCCCTCCTGCCCCTTGCTGGCCAGTTCCAGCCTCCCCCAGAGGCAGCCACTGTGGGGATTAGTATCAGGATGGAAGAAGCAGCCTGTCCTTGAACTTCGCGTAAATGGAATCTAGGGTACGTATTCTTGCGGTCTGGCTCCTGCATCCACCACAGTGCTCGTGAGATTTACCCATGTTGTTACGGCACCAATAGCCCCTTCTTTCCATCGCCGAGTGGGTTACGCTGTAAGGAGCCGCCACATTTTATCCAGTTCTCCTGCTGGTGGACATTTGGATTGTTTCTAGTTTGGAGTTTTTATCAATAAAGCTGCTGTGAATATCTGTGTGCAAATGTCTGTGTGGACATTTTTTCTCTAGGAGTGGAGGAGGTGGTTCCCCTGGTGAGTACACGTTTAACTTCATGAGAACACACTGAACTGTTTTCCAGAGAGTTCATTTCGTGCCATCCTGCATTTCCCCCAGCAGGGCCTGAGAGTTCCCGTTGCTCCACATCCCCGTCAGCACTTGGTGTTGTCAGTCTTTTTGTATTTTTTTTTTTAAGATTTTATTTTTCCTTTTTCTCCCCAAAGCCCCCCGGTATGCAGTTGTATACTTCAGTTGTGGGTCCTTCTAGTTGCGGCATGTGGGACGCCGCCTCAGCATGGCTTGATGAGTGGTGCCGTGTCCGTGCCCAGGATTCGAACTGGTGAAACCCTGGGCTGCCGAATTGGAGCACAAGAACTTAACCACCTGACCACGGGCCGGCCCCAGTCTTTTTGTATTTTTGCCGTTTGAGTGAGAGAATAGAGATATCTCAGTGTGGTTTTAATTTGCATTTCCCTGATGAATAGTATATATCTTCACCTGTGAAGTGTATTTTCTATTTTTGCATCCCAACAGACAGAAAAATCCCTTCCACAAAGATGGAAAAAGTGGAGAAAATGACCCTTGACCTCTACCTCGTAATATACACAAAATCAATTTGAGATTCATCCAAGTCTCTAACATAAAGGCCCAAACTAAAATGTTTCTAGAAGAAACCACAGGAAAATGTTTTTCTCATTTTGGAGTAAGCACATTTTTTTTTTAGAAAAGATACAAAAAAGCACTAACCATAAAATTAAAAATTGATATACTGAACTTCATCAAAATTAAAAACTTCTCATCAAAGATACTGTTAAGAAAATGAAGGGACCAGGCCCATGGCACAGTGGTTAGGTTCACATGTTCCACCTCAGGGGCCCAGGGTTCGCAGGTTCAGATCCCGGGTGCACACATGGCACTGCTTATCAAGCCATGCTGTGGCAGGTGTCCCACTTATAAAGTAGAGGAAGATGGGCACGGATGTCATCTCAGGGCCAGTCTTCCTCAGCAAAAAGAGGAGGATTGGCAGCAGATGTTAGCTCAGGGTTAATCTTCCTCAAAAAAAAAAAGAAAGAAAGAAAGAAAGAAAATGAAAATGTAAAGCTAAGCCACAGATCTGGAGAAAACGTCTGCAATATTTGCACATCTGACAAAGACTTGGTCCAGAATATATAAAGATCTCCTATAAATCAATAAATTAAAAAAAAAGAAAGAAAGACAAGCAACCTCATAAAAACCAGCAGTTATGTTTCCCATGACTGATTTTCTACATAAAGCCCGACACCTTTTGAGCCCTATAGCTCCTTATTTGGGACAGATTCCCAGAAGCCGGTTCCCAGAATCAAAGGTGTGAAATTTGGATAACAAAAACCTAATTCAAAATGGAGGCAGGAAGCAAAGAAGGAAAAGCTATTATGCAGATGCGCCCTGCAGCAGCTAATTGACACCAGGGAGCAGGAGGAAGGAAGATTCCCTCCTCACCCAGCAACAACCCAGCCAATGAGAAGCTGCTACATACATCTCAGCCAAGGAGAAGTCGCCACCACTCCAACTCTCTCCTCCACAGATCTTCCATTTAAAGCACTCCCCTCATTTCCGCTTCTGCCCAATAAAGGCGAGCCCCCTCTCCTTTGCTCTCTGGACTTGCCCGTGGTTCACCACAGTTTTCATGTACCCAACTGCAATTCCTCAGCTGTTCTTGAATAAACTCATTTTGCTGGTAAAAATAACGGGCCATTTTCTTTTCAGGGTTGACAGTCAAGGAAGGAAGAACTCCATGCTCGTGGCTCTGGATCTGTGCAGGCCCTACCCCCCAGCCACCTCTCCAGGCCCCTGCTCAGCCATCAGGCACGTCTGACCCGAGCGAGGGCCTGGAGGGCGCGGCCAGGGCAGAGCTCCCGCAGCCCCACGGGGGTCAGGGGGCAGCGACCCAAGCCCAGGCCCGCGCACCCAGCCCACTGCCACCGACTGCCCTCCCCGCGGGGAGCAGTGGCCCGGCACAATCAGGGTCCGGAGGGGCGAAGGCCCGTTTCATGGTTTGCAGCGCCCAAGGGCTGGCGCGACCCACTCTGCGGCTCTGCCCGCCGGGGCGGGGGGGGGGGGGGGGGGGGAGTTTCACCCATCATTGGTCTGACCTGACTACAGCCCCCTCCGCATTGCCCAGGGGAAGGTGACGGGGCGCCCGTCGGGGATCGCGAGGCTCCGGGTCGCATCACTCCGGGGGCGAGGCCGCCCGGCTCCGAGGGTGGGTGTCCCAAGGCCGATCCAGGCCGGGGAGCGCCGCCCCGCCCTCCGCGGCCCCCCAGGAGCCCAGCCCAGCCGAGCCCAGCCCAGCCCAGCCCTTCGCGGCCGCCCGAGGAGCCGGCACGGGGGCGGGGCGTCGCTAGGGGGCAGGGCGTCGCTAGGGGCGGGGCGTCGCCGTCGCCGAGGCGCCCACGCCCCGCCCCCCCGCGCAGCTCTCGGATTGGCCGGCGCCGGGGGCGGGGCCCGCGGGGCATTGTGGTCGCCGCGCCGCCGCCGCCGCTCGCCATGTCGGGGTCCCCGGTGAAGCGGCAGAGGATGGAGAGTGCGCTGGACCAGCTCAAGCAGTTCACCACCGTGGTGGCCGACACGGGCGACTTCCACGGTGAGGCCGCGCGGGGCCCCGCGTCCCGGGACGCGTGCCGGGAGGCGGCGTCGGCGGCGCTCGTGGACGCCGGGGGCGCCCCGGGCCCGGGGCAGAGCAAGCGGGGGGTCCTGAGGGGTCCTGAGGGGCTGGGGGTCCCCAGGGGCCGGGGCCGGGCCGGCCGCGCGGGCGAGGGAGCCGGGGCGCGGGCGGCGGGGCGGGGCCTGGCGACCCGGAAGCCCGAGCCCCGCCCTCGCCGGGTCCTGCAGCCGCGGAGCCCGGAGCCTGGAGCCCGGGGGGACCGTCGGCGGGTCGGGGCCCCGAGGGGCTCGGGGTGGACGGGGAGCCGATGTCCGTGTGGACAGCTGGGGCAGTTCTGTCCAGCGAGTGTTGACTGCCGGCCGAGCAGGAACACGAGTTAGTTCTGGGCCCAGAAAGACCAGAAACTGCCAGTGACACCACCTGCTTTTGAAACCTCCTGTTGCACGCTTTCCGCCCCTGCCCAAGGGACGGCCGTGCCTGCTGGTGACCGTTTGTGGCAGGGGGCCCGACAGTTGCACACCCACGCCCTGGGGTGGCAGACCTGGGTGGATGCAGCTCGGTGCACTGAGGAAAGCCGAGGTTGTCCTGCTGTTGAGTTGACATTTTCCTGGGTTTGAGTCGTGGTCATTGGAGAGCAGGGGAGAACACAGAGAAGTATACAGGAGGATCCTACTGTTAATCCCCGGCTCTTCTGTCCTCCGCGGTGCCCAGACTAGATGGTCCCACCTTCTGTTCTGCTGTGAACTAGACAGGATTTTCAGGAAAATCGTGAAATGCTCCGTGGATATGAGTGCCGTGGGACATGCAATACAGAAGTGACTTCCTCTCTTTTCTGCTTTCTCACAGTGACTTGAGAAACAGGCTTTAATTCCCCTTTGTAACACAGTGTAAGCGGATTGTTTATCTAGCAGAGCCTAGGAGAGTGAATAAGCATGTTTGGCCGCTTACATATGAAAGATGGAGACAGTGATGGCTTGAGTCCAACCCCTGAGCTTGCTAGCGGAGTATGTTAAACCCATTGAGAAAAGTTCCCCACTTGGTGGGAGCTGGGGAGCTTAGGAGACCCAGAGCTCCTGTTACCAGGGAGATAAGGGTCTCCTTTATCACCCCACACTGTCATCCAGCCCTCCTGGCAGTGATACTGATAGGGTAGAAAGTGCTGGGGGAGCGGCTGCATGCTTTTCTGCGCCTGTTTTCCCGGCTTAGCACGTAGAGTCCTTGATCATCTTCACTTCCTCGACAGAGCCCGAGTCCGTGTTGTTTCCACTGCTTCTCACTGGGTGGCAGGGGGATGGCTACTCCGTTACCCATTCTGACAACATAGGGCCAGTAAGGCGGGCGGGGACCTGGGGAATGCTTACTTTTTTTTTTTTCCTTTTTAGAAATATCTAAACCCAAGCACTATTTTATTTTTTTTAATGAATATTAACAACTTTATTAAAAAATACATTAGTTGATAATGTGTATCCATGAATGTTATGTAGTTGTAAATAGGACATTCGGCTCTGTGGTCATTTTGTGAGGTGAAGGTTCTTGCCTCTGGGGGGGTCATAGGCCTCCTTGAAAATATAATCAAAGCTGTGGATGTTCTTCCCAGAACAGCGCACCCACTCCCCCCAGTTTTGCATTCAGTTTAAGGGTCCCTGGATCCTGATGCCCATCTCTTGACCCCAGATGGGGCGTGGTTTTATCTTTAATTTTGCTAAAAGTCAGCTTTATCGGGGAACCGTTGTATACGACCAAAGGCACCATCTTCATGGTCTCATTCCATGGGTTTGACCCACCTGTCTAAGCACCGCTCCAGACCACTTGTCCTTGTTATTTTGAAATAATTATAGACTCACAGGAAGTTGCAAAATTAGCCCATAGGGTCCCATGAATCTTTCGCCCACGTCCCCCAGTGGTGACATCCTGTTTGACCACAGCGTGATATCAGAACCAGGAACTTGGCACCAGCACCATCCTGCAGGCCTGGCTCAGTGTTCACAGTTGTCAGCCTACATGGGGGGCGGCATCCTGTGTGGTGGTCTTATAACCCATGCACACTCGTTTAGCCACCAGGACAGTTAGGACACAGCTGTCCCACGGCCACAGAGCTCTCCCCTGTGCCCCTGAGAGCCGTCTCCTCGTCCGTGTCCTGGCAGCCCCAGGCTGTTCTCTGTCTCTGTAGTTTTGTCATCAGAGGATACTTTGAAAGTACTCATTTGCCAAATCAACGTACTGAACCAGCAGCTCATCCTGGACACGATGAGCCGTGCGATGGAGGTCAAGGCCGTGGGCTAGCTCTGCGCACCCTTCTGTTTTAACAGCCTGGCTGGTGAGACTCCTAGTCAAGCCTTGCTGGTTTCTTGGAATTCCTAGCTTGGTTACCAAGAAAGAACTAATGTGTTAAAAGAGAGAATAGTTTAAGGAAGAAAGGAAGCAGTTGTTGAAGATAACTATGTCCGGTCACTCTGTTGATGCCTTGGGTGCGAGCGCGCCTCCTGACAGCGGTTTGGCAGCTGGAGGCGCCTCGCTGGCTGTGCGGGCTTCTCCCAGCTGCCTCCTCCTCACTCGGAGGCAGCAGTCAGCTCTCGCAGGGGCACGTTTGGTCTCTGGCCTTAGTCTGGGTTCTTGTGCACACAGCTGCCTATTGTCCAGCTTCTGGGACCAGGAAAGAAATTTGCGGGAAGTGTGGCTGCGCCCCAGCTCAGGAGACACTGACTCCATGTGTTTAGGGCTTTAGGGGACCCGTCACGGGTTTCTGAGTGGAAGCCAGTGCTCCACTTACTTTTCTGCTTTCCAAAATTATTTCCCTAGCCATCGACGAGTACAAGCCCCAGGATGCCACCACCAACCCATCCCTGATCCTGGCTGCTGCGCAGATGCCCGCCTACCAGGAGCTGGTGGAGGAGGCCATCGCCTATGGCAAGAAGCTGGGCGGGTAAGTGCCAGGGTTGGGGGGGACACACACAAGCACAAACACCACCCCCCCAACCGAATTCACCTGCGGGGCCGAGGGGCATACTCAGGCCCCATCCCAATCTAGTTGTTTGCCTCCCTCGCTGAATTTTAATTCTTTTTTTTAACTAATTAATTAATTAATTTTTTTTGAGGAAGATTAGCCCTGAGCTAGCTACTGCCAATCCTCCTCTTTTTGCTGAAGAAGACTGGCCCTGAGCTAACGTCCATGCCCATCTTCCTCTACTTTATATGTGGGATGCCTACCACAGCATGGCTTTTGCCAAGCGGTGCCATGTTCACACCTGGGATCCAACCGGCGAACCCCGGGCCACGCGAAGCAGAACGTGCGAACTTAACTGCTGCACCACCGGGCTGGCCCCTTAATTCTCTCTTTTTTTTTTTTAAAGATTTCTTTTTTTTTCCTTTTTCCCCCCAAAGCCCCCCAGTACATAGTTGTATATATTTTAGTTGTGGGTCCTTCTAGTTGTGGCATGTGGGACGCCGCCTCAGCGTGGTTTGATGAGCAGTGCCATGTCCGTGCCCAGGATTCGAACCAATGAAACACTGGGCTGCCTGCAGCGGAGTGCATGAACTTAACCAGTTGGCCACGGGGCCAGCCCCCAGCCCCTTAATTCTTAAATATTTTTGGCTGCAGGCTTTTTAAGTTTTTCTTTTATATTTTATATTTATTTTTATCAACTTTACTGAAGTGTTACTTACATGTAGTGAACTGCACCCATTGTAAGTGTACAGTTCAATGCGTCTTGTTTACAGGAACATTGACACCCCTGTAAACACCCCAGCCAAGAGACAGAACATCTGCACCCCGAAAATCCCCACCTCCCCTTTTGTAGTCAGTCTTGCCAGCCCTGGGAACCTCTGACCTGCTTTCTGTCATTTTATTATCTTTTAACAGCTTTATTGGAGTAAAATTCGCTAAGTGCACAGTGAGCCCAATTCTCTCTGGTAGATTTATGCAGTGGTGCAGCTGTTCCACAACCCAGGTTTAGAATACATTCACCTCCTAGAATGTTCCCAGGTGCCTGTTTGCAGTCGGTCCCCGCTCCCTCCCCCAGGCAATCACAGACTGGCTCTGTCTCCATAGATTTGCCTTTTCTAGATCGTTTTGTTGTTTGTTTGCTGAGCAAGATTTACCCTGAGCTAACATCCATTGCCAATCTTCCTATTTTTGTATGTGCGCTGCCACCCCAGCATGGGCACTGACAGGCGAGTGGTATAGGTCCACGCCCGGAAACCAAACCCAGGCCGCCGAAGCAGAGTGCGCTGAACTTAACCACTAGGCCACCAGGGCTGGCCCGCTAGATGTTTTAAGTTTTCCTCAGGGTGATAATGCACAGCTGAGAGTGGTGCCTGCAGGGGATTGTGGCCCTGGCTGGGAGCTCATCCTCTCCGGCCTGTCCCTTTCTGGCGCTCCTATGTCTGAGGTCCAGGTGGCATGCAGGTGTGTGATGGTTGCTCTGCACTGAACCTGCCCTCCCCTCCACCCGTGTGCCCCCTGTCCTACCCAGCTTCCTGTTCCCTTCTGCCATGCCCCGACTGCATCAGCCAGGCCTTGGTGCTCCTGGAATCAGGTGACGAGGTGGTGTTCTTAGGGATCACCAGACAGGCCTGTGCCCTCGC
This sequence comes from Equus przewalskii, assembly GCF_037783145.1. NCBI lineage: Eukaryota > Metazoa > Chordata > Mammalia > Perissodactyla > Equidae > Equus > Equus przewalskii. The sequence goes on from NC_091841.1 coordinate 33,102,114, forward strand.
CCAGCCCCACAGGTCCCACCCTGTGGCGCACACGTGCTGGAGATGTTCCCATGTGCAGTGGGTTGGGCGAACCCTCAGACTCTGGACAGTTTGGGACACCATGGTGCACCCCACTCAGCTGCCCCCAGGGGACTCCAGAGAGAGTGAAGATATTATTTTTATCAGGTGCCAAAATGGAGGGATTCTGTCTGGAATGAGAAAGTTCTGGAGAGGGGAGATAGTGTTGGCCATACCACAATATGAGTGCTCTTAACGCTACTGCACTGTGCACCTGAAAATGGCTAAGATGGTCAATTTTATACTATGTGTATTTTAGCATGATAAAAAAATATTTTTTTGAGGAAGATTAGCCCTGAGCTAGCATCCGTGCCCATCTCCCTCTACTTTATATGTGGGACGCCTGCCACAGCATGGCTTGACGAGTGGTGTTTTGGTCTGCACCTGCGATCGGAACCAGCAAACCCTGGGCTGCCAAAGTGGAGTGTGCGAACTTAACCACTGTGCCACCAGGCCGGCCCCATAAAAAATTTTTTTAAGCACAAATAAGATGGAGGGAAAGGAATTAGGCAAAAGAAAAGCCGAATTGGTTTTGTAGAATCTTGTACGCTTAAAGCCAACAAGCTTCTAACCTGATTTCCTCCCTTGTGTTTCAGGTCACAAGAAGAACAGATTAAAAATGCTATTGATAAACTTTTTGTGTTGTTTGGAGCAGAAATACTGAAGAAGATTCCGGGCCGCGTCTCCACGGAAGTAGATGCCAGGTAAGGACACGGGGCCACTGCGGGCTGATGGGTTGGGGCCAAAGCATCTGCTTGGGCCGTGGTTTCTCACATGGTGCCAAGTGTTCCGGAGGCCTGCTCCTGTCTGAGAAGCCGTGGCTGGTGCTGCCTGTTGAGCAATTCGTCTCCAGCCCGTGTTCTGGTGTCAATCCCGCGAAGGAACATGATGGACCGTGGGGTCCTAAGTTGCTCCCTGAGCGAGGGTGTGCCAGGGTTAGGGCTCAGGGCTGGCTTGGGGTCCTGCCCCCGCTTCCTGAGGTGAGTGCTCTTTGTCACGGCCCCTTGCTCTCGCAGGCTCTCCTTTGACAAGGACGCCATGGTGGCCCGTGCCAAGCGCCTCATCGAGCTCTACAAGGAAGCTGGGATCAGCAAGGAGCGGATTCTAATAAAGCTGTCGTCAACCTGGGAAGGCATTCAGGCTGGAAAGTAAGTGTCCCCCCTGAGGAGTGCGCTGTCGGGAATTCTGCCTCTACTCCGGGGGTAAGGACCTTGCGGCTGCAGGCAAGTTGGACCTGCAGTCCTGGGGGGCCAAGAGTGAGGGACACAGCCCATAGCTCAAATGAGTCTCCTCACCACCACCCAGAGGAAAGCAAAGTCCCTGTGAGAGAGCCACAGCTGCTGCCTGTCCCCCACCCTGCCCACATCCGCGCGTGCTGACACCGGCACTTCATCAAGAACACATTATTCCTGCACCAAACATATGCCCAGTGCTGAAGACAGAGAAAAATGCGAAAATAGGCCATCTCCTGTGATGTTCTCACCCAGAAGGAGCTGACACCAGCAATGCTTGACCAACCATGTGGGAGCGGTTCATTTCACGCCATCTGTCCGTGCGTTCACTTGTTCCACGTCCCCCAGCAACCACGAGCCTCCTCTCCGTGTCTGGATGTGCCTCTTGTGGACATTTCCCATAAAGGGTCATTGGACACGAGGCCTGGTGCCTGGCGTCCCTCGCTGAGCACGTTTCTAAGGTTCACACGTGTCATGGTGCGTGTCAGGGCCGTGTTCCTTTTAAGGCTAATCCTCCACTGTGTGTCCACACCGCATTTTGCATGTCCGTTCATCCTTCAGTGGACACGTGGTGCTTTCTGCCTTTGGGGCTGTCACGGATAATGCTGCTGTAAACATCTGTGTACACATCTTCCGCCAGTTAGGATGGGGTGCATCCTGATGAACCCATCGTAAGTTAAAAATGCATTCAGTCCTGGGGGCCAGCCCGGTGGCGCAGTGGTCAAGTTCGCACATTCTGCTTCGGCAAACCCAGGGTTCAGTGGTTTGGATCCCAGGTGCAGACCTACACACCGCTTGGTAAGCCATACTGTGGCAGGCATTCCCACATATAAAGTAGAGGAAGATGGGTACGGATGTCAGCTCAGGGCCAGTCTTCCTCAGCAAAAAGAGGAGGATTGGCAGCAGATGTTAGCTCAGGGCTAATCTTCCTCAAAAAACCCCAACAAAAAACGCATTCAGTCCAGCTGAGCTCCTGAGTGTCCTTAGCTTAGCTTCACCTACCTTCACTGTGCTCAGAGCACTTCGCTTAGCCTGCAGGTGGGCGGGATCCTCTCGCACAAAGCCTGCTGTATAACAGTGTGGACTGTCCCACGTGATGGGTTGAGCACTGTCCTGACGGGAAGGCCACCCAGCGGTCGGTATCGATTGTTCATGCTCGTGATTGGGGCTGACGAGCTATGCTCGCTGCTGCTGCCCAGCGTCATGAGAGGTTCAGGCCGCACATCGCTAGCCCGGGAAAGGATCAAAATTCAAACTTTGAAATACAGTTTCTACTGAATGTATATTGCTTTTGCACTATCATAAATTTTAAAAAATTGTAGGGCTGGCCCCTGAGCCAGTGGTTACGTTCACGCACTGCACTTCGGCGGCCCAGGGTTTCACTGGTTCAGATCCCAGGCAGAGACATGGCACCACTCATCAGGCCGCGCTGAGGTGGCGTCCCACATAGCAGAGCCAGAAGGACCTACAACTAGAGTATACAACTATGTACTGGGGGCTTTGGGGAGAAGGAGGGGAAAAAAAAAAGATTGGCAATTAGCTCAGGTGCCAATCTTTAAAAAAAACTGCAAGCCAGAGACCACCTGTGTGAGTTTCCGTGCAGACGTGTGCTCTCTCGTGGGCACATGCCTAGGCGTGGAGTGCTGGGTCACAAGGTCCTCAGTGTTCACTGTGGAGTTGCTTCAGACTGTTTCCCACCGTGTCTGCCATCTGCTGACTCACACTGGGAGTGTAGGCTCTGTGATCTCGCTTCTTTTGTTTTTGTTTTTGTTTTTGTTTTTTTTTTGAGGAAGATTAGCCCTGAGCTAACATCTGCTGCCAATCCTCCTCTTTTTGCTGAGGAAGACTGGCCCTGAGCTAACATCCGTGCCCATCTTCCTCTACTTTATATGTGGGATGCCTACCACAGCATGGCTTGCCAAGCGGTGCCTTGTCTGCACCCGGGATCCAAACCAGCGAACCCCAGGCCGCCGAAGCTGAACATGCACACTTGACCTCTGCACCACTGGGCTGGCCCTGTGGCCTCGCTTCTTGAACACTCCAGTGACCCACAGCGGAGATGCCTCTGAAACCGTCCCCTAGGATGGGAGCCTGTGCTGGACGGGCCTGAGCAGAGGCTCAGCTGTCACACCCTGCACCCCAGCGTGGCAGAGTGTGGCCATTGCCCTGTCCTCGGGTGGACCGTGATAAGCTTCCTACAGGACCGGCAGCAGCCTGGGGCCCCTCGTGGTCAGGGCTCCTCTCTGAGGGTGGAGTGCCGTGGGCTTGTTGCAGGGTGGCCCGGGAAGGATGAGGACAAGCAGGGGGCAGGGGAGGGTGGAACAGGGCAGGAGGGCACTGCAGTCAGGATGACTCGGGGACCTCCAGCCCGGCGAGTTGTGTGAGGAGGTGAGGGGCCAGGGCCCCAGCTGCTGGTGCGGGTCAGGCCAGGGAGACCTGCTGGCTCTCAGGGGACCTCTCTTGCCGTCGCCTTTGTTTTGAAATGGGGGATCTGATGAAGAAAGTTCCGGTCACCTATGACCCACGGGCTGAGGAGAAGTGTGGTGAGTGGGCCAGCTTTGCTCTCGACGGAGGGGCAGCCCTCTCCACCTCTCCAATCATGAATCCCGAGCATCGTCCCATGTTAAAACGACAGGTGCTCACGAGCAGCCCTGAGTGGGACGCCAGCCACTGGCCATGGTCCCTCAGGTCCCTGCCACGCTCATGCCCACCCCATCCCTGTCCCCATCCCTGCAGGGAGCTCGAGGAGCAGCACGGCATCCACTGCAACATGACACTGCTGTTCTCCTTCGCCCAGGCTGTGGCCTGTGCCGAGGCGGGGGTGACGCTCATCTCCCCCTTCGTGGGGCGCATCCTCGATTGGCATGTGGCAAATACGGACAAGAAATCGTACGAGCCCCTGGAGGACCCCGGTGAGTTGCCCTTTGAGGTACCGGGGCCAGGGGAGTGGCTCCAGCAGCACCGCTGAGGCTGAGTGAGGAGCCTGTGCTGTCTGCTCCCAGAGCCAGGCTGGGGTGCGCTGGGTGTGGGGTCAGATGGGGGCACGGGGTCGCATGGACGTGGGGTCGGATGGGCGAGGGTTCAGACAAGGGTGCGGGGTTGGGTGGGTGCAGGGTCAGGCAGGGGCACGGGGTCAGATGGGGGCATAGGGTCACGTGGGGGTGCGGGGTCAGGTCGGGGCGCAGAGTTGGGTGGGTGCGGGCTCAGATGGGGTGGCAGCACCGGGCAGCGCAGCAGGGACTCTGCCTTGGCTGTCCAGGAGGCCGTCCTGGAACATGGTACGTGTCCTCCCAGGAGTGAAGAGCGTCACCAAGATCTACAACTACTACAAGAAGTTTGGCTACAAGACCATCGTCATGGGCGCCTCCTTCCGCAACACGGGGGAGATCAAAGCGCTGGCAGGCTGCGACTTCCTCACCATCTCGCCCAAGCTTCTGGGCGAGCTGCTCAAGGACAGCACCAAGCTGGCGCCCGTGCTCTCAGCCAAGGCGGGTATGCCCCCGGGCCCCCCCTCTTTGGGCCGCTGCCAGGACCTCGGTACCTTGGTCACCCCAGGGTGCAGGAGACAGAGCTGAGCAAAGTGCAGCCGAGGGGTGGGGTCACCAGCTGGGGCTCAGGCAGCCTGTGTCTCACCTGCAACGTGGGAGATGCCGGGCAGTGAGGGCTCAGGGCTCCCCTCTGTCCTCCCCCAGCCCAGGCCAGCAACCTGGAGAAGATCCACCTGGACGAGAAGGCCTTCCGCTGGCTGCACAACGAGGACCAGATGGCCGTGGAGAAGCTCTCGGACGGGATCCGGAAGTTTGCTGCAGACGCCGTGAAGCTGGAGCGGATGCTGACGGTGAGTGCCCCAGGGTGAAGTCGGGGCAGAGTGGAACTTTTGTGGGGACCCCCGGTGTTTCTCCTCCTCTGGCAGCCTGGGCAGTGCCTGTCAGTGGACTCTGCCGCCCTGTGTGATCTTAAGGGCAGTGTCTGCTGGATGTGGTCGTAGGATTGCTGGGACCCTGCCTTGGGGCAGACCCAGCAGCCTGCCTCCCTCCTCCGAGGTGCGGAAATGGGGGGGTTGGGGGGGTTGTGCGCTGCCTGGCTGTGCTCCTGGCACCACTCGTGCTCTCCCTCTCTAGGAACGGATGTTCAGCGCAGAGAATGGAAAGTAGTGTGGCGCCTGAGGCTGGACCGCAGACCGTGCTGTCTGTGAATTGGGGTCTGATTGCACATGCCTTGCAATGAATCTTGCATTTTTTACCAATTGGAGCAGGGACGGATCATAGATTTCTGATTTTATGTAAAATTTTGCCTAATGCATTAAAGCTGTCACTTTTCCCGTGCCGTTTCATATCACTGGCCCCGTCTCCTTGCCCCCTGGGCAGTTGGTGCCCAGCTGTTGGCTGCAACCTGGGCTCCACAAGACAGGATTGGGTCAAGAGCACCACAAGGGCACCTAGTCAGGTGACACAGGCACTTTCAGCCCCTCGCCTCAGGCACAAGCTGCCGCTCGCCCACTGCCAGGCACTGTGACCTGGGAGCCCAGGAGGCCTTTGACTTTGGAGGTGGGGACTGCCCTGAGCAATTCGGTGCCCAGAGCCCCTGATGGCCCTCAGGCCCATAGGGTGTGCTGTGGAGTTGGGGGCAGGGGCGTCCCAGGGCCCCTGGAGTCAAAGCTGCACACAGCTTCCTGGTTATATGGTTGCCAAGGCCAGCCCCTCCCTCTTGCTTTAGGAACAACTCTTCCTGCCTCTTGTCCAGGTGCTGGCCAGGCCGGCCTTCCACGGGATGCCAGGTTCCGGGATGGGGGCACCTCATGGGGATGGCCCTGCCTTGTGGGGATGGCGCCACCTCGTGGGGATGGCACTGGCCACCAGCTTAGAAACCAAGATGTTCTGGATACACCTCTTAAACCCAGAGCGATGGGTGTGGCACAGCTGGTTAAGAGACACCTTTACTACCTTTTGGACTTTGCATGTGACCTGCTGCACTGGGAAGGGCCCCTTCCTCCTCCCCTCCCTAAGAGCCCCTGCCAAGCCCAGACTCCAGCTGCCCACAGCTTTCTGCAGGCACATCAGGCACCAGGCACAACAGGTGAGCAGGGCCTCCCACCGCCCTGCCCATTTTCTGGAGCAGCCTCCTGGCCACTCTCCCCAAGAGCAGGGGCAGCACTGCAGATAGCACAAGCTCTGGGGACAAGGCCTACCGTGGGCTGGGCCACCTCAGGTACCCCAGCCTGGCCCTCCTGGGCAGGTTCAGCCCATCCAGGGTGCTGAGGGGGCCGCCTTGGGGTGGGTGGCGGATGGGGCATGTCACATCACTGGGGTCAGCTGGGGTGTCTAAGAGTGGTGGGCAGGGCTTCACCCTCTGTCGAGTCCCTCCTAGCCCTCAGCTGCCTGGTGGGATGGTGCCAAGTCTTCTCCCCAAGCTGGTCAACGGGCTACATCCTAGGACATGGAGGTATCAGGATGAAGGCTGGGTCAGTGCAGGTGTGACTGTGGACATAACTGACAGACACTGAGCCCACTCACGTCTGCAGTCCAGTGATTTACAAGCCGTAAAGCCGTGCAGCCACTAGCTTTAGAACCTTCCCATCCCCCAAAAAGGCGACATCACGGTCATCTGCACGTTCCTTCCACAAAGACCTACTGCACTAGCATTTTCTGGATGTTTCTTATTAATGAAGTCACATGTGGTCCTTTATGTCTGGCTTCTTTTGCTCAGCATGACGTTTTCAAGGTTCACCCATGTTGTAGAATGTTACAATTTCTTTCCTTTTTATGGCCAAATAATAATACCCCACTGTATGGATACTAACATCGTCCATTAACAAGAGTACCCCATTCATGGGAGCTGCCGCTTGGTTTCCCCTTCGTTACTGTGAATGATGTTGCTGGGAACATCCATGCACCATTTTTGTGGGGTTGTAAGTTTTTATTTCTCTTGGGTAGATGTCAGACTCTGTTTTAAACATGCTAGGCGCGTGGGGAAATCCCAGAGGGCACCTGCACCCACCCCTGCCACCTTCCAGGGTTTTCGTTCTCCTCCTCCTCCCAGCCTCGTGGGCAGCCCCAGCCCTGTGCCCCGTGCCCTGGACCTGGCGGACCCAGGACTGAGCCGCAGCAGGCACCCATGGAACAGGGCTGGCGGGGCCCTCCGCAGACCCACTCTGCGCCTTAGTCTGGAAGGCTGAGAAGCACAGACCAGAAGCCCTCAGCAAGTGTTACTAGCTCTTCGTAGATGACACAGATAATGACCCTAAGGCAACGTATTTAAAACACCCTTTTGTCCAGAAACATCCATCACCACAGGGTGATAACTGCTGACACGGGGGCTGACCGAGGCCCCGCGGGTGGCTAGCCAGACCCACAGTGTGCAGGGCAGGACAAGGTGTCAGGGGCTCCCAACATCATCTTCCCGGGAAATGCCGACAGGAGGGCACATGTCGGGGCATCTCAGCGTGGTCTACAGAGCAGGAAGGAAGTGGCTTGGGACTTGGAGGGGCAGAATGTGGCAAAGCCAGTGAGGAGGGGAATGGGAAGGTGGGAACACACAAGGGGGCCCGAGTGGCTCCTGGAGGCCTCATCCCAGGGCCTCTGCCCAGGCCAGGCACCCGGGGAGGCTGCGGGGTGACCAGGCTGCACTGGGAGGGAGCCGGCTGGACAGCTGCCTGGCATCCCCAGCAAAGGCCTGGCCAGGGCCTGAGAGATGAGGACTGACTGCCACCCTGGCTGACCCGAGGAGGCCACCCGCGGGGCCTCCTTCCAAGTGGAGCTTATGCTTCTGTCACTTCCACCCTGAAACCTGCAGAGCAGCTGCGCAACTGGGCATGGCCACCGTGTCCTCAGGCCACTTGGGTAGGGCCTGGGTGAGCAGCGCGGTCTTAAGAAGCCCATGGTGTTGTAATCAGTTAAATGTCTTTCTCTCAACATCAGAAAGGCTGCAGTAACAGTGCGTCCACCCTGAGGGCCATCCTGGCCTCACAGGGGGTCGCCATCCTGTTTTGAAACCGTGTACCAGGCAAGGTTAAAATTCAGACAGATCCTTCAGCACCAGCCAGTTTCAGGACCAGGAGCTGGTGGCCACCAGAAGACCCCCTTTCATCTTAGGCGAGTTAAAGTGCTGAGCAAGCTCCAGTCAGCTGGCCCCTCCCCACATGGCCCCCACCAATGCCCAGAGGGGTCGGGGGCAGCACACAGGCCTAGGCACGACCCTCACCACCCAGAAGCAAGCCCCTGGGGCGCAGGTCCAGCTGGCACGTTATCCTGCCTCCTGGGGAGGGTCAGCCTCTGCTCCACCTGGGGGGACAGGGACAGGCAGAGAGGAAAGACACAGCCATCCAGTGCCGGCCCCAGGAAGACCAGACGGGCCAAGACCCCACCCAGGACTCTCCAGAGCCAACTCACTCGACACCACCTCTCCGTGGAACATTCAACCTGGAATTCTTCATGACCGCCCAGGGCCAGCACCTCAGCACTCTCCACCTCCTCCCCAGGAGGACGTGCGGGGGCTGGGAGCCGGCCCTCCCCCAGAGCCTACGCTCCTCAGGGCTGATCCTTGGTGCCCTCCAACAATCCGACCAAGCCAGGTCAGGAGATCTGAGAGCCATTCTCAGAGGCTGTCACAGAGGCGGGGTCCCTGGAGACCTGAGGAGTCCAGCTACCTCTGGGGAACACCTGGGCCGTCTGGAGGTGGCATTGGCAGGTGGGCTGGCTCAGCAGGAAACCACCTCACTTCCTGCAGGACAGGCGCCGGGTCAAAGCTCAGGCACCAGCACCAGGGCATCGCTGCCAACATGGCCCAGCAGAAGGGCCTGTACGAGCCAGGTCCCGCCTGCCGCCTCTCACCGGCTGCCGCAGAGAAAGAGCAGGTTCTGCATGGCCGCAACAGTAGAACTGGCGTTCTGGCCGGTGACAAGGTGGCGGTCCAGCACGACGTGTATGGCATCAGGCTCACTGGCTGCAGGAGGCCCGAGACACAGGCCTTAGGCCACACCACTCACTGGGCTCTGCCTCCAGACCCACCCACCCACCCTCTCAGGGCCGTGAGCTCCTAGCGGACTTGCGCCAATGAGTGGGTCAGCCCGCCTGGATCTCAGCGCTGCCGACCACTGGTGTCCACTGAACCTCAGCTCTAGGTGGCTGGCCTGGCCAGGACCGCCCGCAGGCTGCAGCAGGCAGCCCCACTGTCCCCTGCGAGTGCCGCCCAGCTCACCACTGAAGCTGGCGCCTGAGTCCTTCACAAAGTCCTCCACGATGAGCGGCAGATGGGCAAAGCCGGGCGCCCTCACGAGCTCGTACACAGAGGGCTGCAGGGGAAACGGGCACCCGCCCCAGGTCGGGCAGATCCAAATTAGGGCAGAGGACCATGCCCTCCCTACACATGGGGGTGGGGGCATGTGTCACTGCTCTGTGACTCGGACCTCGAGGCTGCTGAGGCAGAAGGTGCTGGCAGCTGGGACCAAGGGTGAGGCCCTCCCGCTGTGGGGTGTTTCAGGGTGACAGGGCCACTGTGGGGGGAGGGGCTGGCTGTCACCCCCTCCCCCAGCATCAGGGCACACAGGTGACCAGAATGAGCTGGGCAGGGGCCTCAGGACTGAGCCCCTCAGGAGTGGAAGGGCTGGAGAGGACCTGGGCCACACGAGGAGCTCAAAGCTCCTCTCCTCCCGCCCCGGCCCAAGCCACCCAAACCCCTCAGCGCGCGCCGCGCAGACTCTCCCTCCCCAGGACCCTCCCTCTTGCTCCTCCGCCACCCAGGCCGTCCACCCAAATGGCAGCACCATTCCTAGAAACGAAGAACACCGTGCACTCAACAGCCACCAAAGCAAGGCCTCGGCTGACCCCACCTCCGCTGCAGCAGAGCCCTCCCGCATCTGCAGCTTAGTCAGCGTGGCTGGGGGCCTGCCCCATGGGGGCCGGCCTGGATGTCAGGGGCGCGGGGCAGGGCGGGTGCTGGGGGTGGTGGTAGACAGCAGGCAGCACGGAGAACTGGCAGCCTGGTGCTGGAACTCTAGAGGTGACCATGGCCCCCTGCCTTCCAGCATGGATGCAGATCTCCTGGGCCCAAGTGAGGCCTGGGACCCCCGCAGTGCACTCACCCCTGTCACACTGTAGCCTTGGAACACCCAGGACCTGTCCTCGTTGGTGGCACAGCAGAGGGCAGCGACGCCATGGCCAACGGCACAGATGGGCTCTGAAAGCAGTGGGCAGGGCAAGCCTGAGGCCCTGGACACCTGCCCAGGCCTCCTGCCCTCTCCCAACCCTGCCATGCAGAGCTCCTGGAGGCCGCTGCCCCCTCGCTCCCCTTCCCACACCACCCTCCCCTGCCGGAAACACGAGGGCTGTGCTTCAGCTGCTTCCAAGCTTGGTTCAGAGCCAGTCTCCTCATGTCTTGGTGGCCAAGAACCAGATCCAAGGAGTCACGAGGGCGCTCAGGTCCATTCGGCAAAGCCGGGAGGGCTCCACACCACCGCCCTTCCTCCCGTCCCTCTGGAGACGGTGCCCGGTCCTGCTGAGCCGTCACCCTGGCTCCGAGCCTTCCTCCCAGAAGGCAGCCTGGCACAAGTGTGTTCCCACGACTGAGGTGGCCGAGAACAATCACTGCCTGTCCAGACCACGCTGGGAACAGGAGGCCTTGTTCCCACCAACAAAGGACACTGTGTAGAGCCCCCAGGTTTCCTTCTGTTGGTCCCTAACGAGTGTCCCGCTCCTGTCCCATCGACAGGCCCATCACAGCTCAATGCCAGGCCAGGGCGAGAGGCCATGTCTCCACAGAGCAGCCTTCCTCCCAGCCCCCTGGCTGGCCTCAAACCTGGAACCCCACCAGGAACAAAGCCAGCATCCTGCCTGCCCGCCTCGGAGGAGCCCGGGGTGGGCGGGGGAGCACGCACAGCCACCAGTCCCAGCAGGGGACAGGCAGAGGGCCCCCAGGGATGGCGACCTGAGGGGCACAAAGTCAGGGGGAGGAGGAGCGGGGGGAGGGGTGGCCCACTCTCGTGTGTGTGGATGGCCAAGCAAGCTTGTCTACTCACTGGTCAGAATCACAGGCTCCTCACATGGGCCCCGTCTGGCTTCTAAAATGACCTGGCGCTTCCAGCTCTGAACCCTGCTCTCCACAGCGGCCACTGCCCCCAGCCCTCACTCCTCACCCTGCCGTCTTCCTCCCTCTCCTCCCTGTGGATGGAGCCCCATTTCTCATGACTCTGCAGACCCCTCACCCCCAGTCCCAGGGGTCACCTACTGCTCTCAGAGCGGAAGTGCTGCAGGATGCGGGCCAGGGACCCACTGCTGGCCAGGTCGGACAGGGCGCCAGGACAGCTGGGAATCAGGAGCGCATGGTATCGGGCACCTGCAGGGAGACACAGGCCAGGGAGTCACAGAGAGCGGGGTTGCCAGTGGGACCAGGCCCTCCACAGGGATCAGCCTGGCTCCTCTGTGCTCCCACCGTCAGCTGCCATCATCTGTCACTCTCCCTACACGGGCTAAGTCTCCCAAGGCCCGGCCACCACTCCCCACCATCTCATATCTCCATGTGCCTGCCGCCTCTCCCCAATAGATGGAGTTTGGGAATCCTAGGCCCAGGAGGCGGGACTGGAGGCTGCCCTGGATGGTTGCAGCACTTTGCGGCAGGCCCCAGTGCTTCAGTAGCAGAGCAAGGGGGCGCTCTGGAAGCTACAAGCCCACCTGGAACCCCACACACCCCACCCTCCAAGTGCTCGGGTGCCCCACAGCTCCTCACCATCAATGGACTCGAGCTTGGCGGGGCTGGCATAGGCCTTGAGGCGAAAGTCCTGCACCCACCGCGCGTTGCTCTCGTTCACGTCCACAAAGTCCATGGTTTTCCCCTGCGGGAGCCCAGAAACCAAGGATCAGCAGTGGACACCCGTTGGATCACAGGGACTGGAGGAAACATGGATGAGGGCTGAGACAGACAGCAGTCCCTCGGGGACACAGGCATGGACAGCGCAGCCCCCTCCCGGGCCTCACCACACCGGACCCCCACCTGCCCCACAGTCTCCTGCTATAAGGGGCAGCAGCTGTCCCACCTACCATGGGGGTGATGCTGGAAACATGCAAGGGGCCAACATATAATGCATCATTGCTATGACCCCAGGTCCCACACCATCAGGAGGTTGAGAACTCTTCCTGGTAGAATCTGAGCCATCCTTGCTTTCACATGTAGAGACACCAACCCACAACACATGGTCTCCCCTTCGCCACGGGTGGGACCAGAGCCTGATGATGCCACTGGGGTCCCGGCCCCTGGCACAGCGCAGCTCCTGGGGTCACACCAACCTCAGGCTCCCTGCTCCTCCCAGAGAACAAGAGCACTCTCCTGACCTCACTCCCAGAAAGGTAGGGACAGCATGCATCTGGCTGGAGAACGGGTGGCCGGACTCACCCCAGGGGTGGCCACCTGCAGGTTGAAGGCAGCGCTGGCCAGCGTGAAGCAGTGGAGGAAGGACTGGGCCGACACACCTGCAAGAAGGGGACATCCCTGGTGGGTACAGGGCGAGACGGCCCCACTCCTGCCCTGAGCAGGTGGGAGGCTGCCCAGACACCAGGGCTTCTCCTGGTCCCAGAACCACCCCAAGGAGCAGCCCCTCCCCCCACCTCACAAGGGCCCACCTCTCACAGCCCTGGCCCACTAGCCAGCCCCTTCATCCCCAGAGTGGGCTCTCTCCCCAGCCTGGCCACTAGAGGCCTCTCCAGAAGGCAAACCCACAGTGCCCTTCCCTCACACAGCTGTCTGCTCACCAAACCACCAGGGAGGGGCGGCAGTGAGTAAGGCCTGTGCCCACAGAGGTGGGGCTGCTGCTGTCAGCAGCAGCATGGGGGAATCCTGACCCCTCCCCACAGGCCAAGACACTGCCTGCCCTGGCCCAAAGACATGTGGCCGCTTTCATCACAAGGGCTCCGGCATCCGGAACCCATGCCCTACACTGCTGCTAGCTCTCTGTCCACACCCCGTAGGAAGGCTCCTGGCTGCTGGAGGCTGTGGGACATCTATTTCTAAATGGGCTTGGTCAGTGTTTCTCATTTTTATTTTAATCTTGACACCCAATCTCTAAATCTCATTTTCATCTTTATTCACTCTAACGAATTAACATATATTCATCATAAAGAGTTCACGTGTTTAGCAGTCTCCCCAAATCATCTGCCAGACTTTGCCCAATTCTGCCCTCCCAGCTCCTCAACCCTCACTCCCCCAAGCCCTACCTGCTGCAGCCCAGGGCCCACCTGTCCTGCCCACAGAGCCTAGTGGCCTTTTCAGAGCTGTGCCCCGACTCCATGTCCTCAACAACCCCTCCCTGTGGCACAAACCGGTGCGATCCCTCCTCACTCTTACCCAGTTCCAACCATCCACCTTTGGAGGTGACCCACAACCTCCTCTCCAGGACTGAACCCCACTCTCAATGGCTCCTCCCACCCTAGACCTCCGCATGAGGGGAGTGGCAGGGACCCGGCTCCTCCTACCCTCCTTCTAGAAACCCACTCAGGGCTCCTGGGGCTGAGCCCCCCGTGACCTCATCACCCTCAGTCCTCTCTCCCTCGTCCACCTGGGCAGCTACAGAGCCAGACCCCGGGCCCCAACCCGGGCCCTCCACCTCCCCGAGATGCGACCTTGAGGTCATCCCTTCCCTCGGCGAGAGAGGAAGCACAGGGGAGGACCTGGCAAGTGCTCAGAGCAGCGCCGGGCGCCCTCCGGGTCCCTGCACGCCCCCGTCCCACCAGGACCGTCCCTTCTCCAACCCCTCGGCCTCCTGGGGGTGTGCGAGGCCGGGCGGCGGAACGATGGGCACAGAGGACACGCTCGTGACCTGCCGCTCAGCAGGGCCCCGCACCCCCGGGCCTTCCGGCCCCGCGTCCTCGACACACCCGCCCCGGGCCCCTGGGGCAGCGGGCCTGGCGCACGGAGGCCCCCGGCTGCCCGGCTCCTTCTGCCCGGGCTGGCCACCGCTGCGCGCTCGCAGGCCGCGCCCGGGCCCGTGCCCCCGCGGCTGCCGGACCACACGCTCGGAGCGGCCGGGCCCTTCCCAGGAGGGCTCTACTCCCTCCCGAGCACGCGTGCGCGGGGCCTCACCCTCGGCGGCGCCGCTGGCCACCAGCAGGCAGGCGGGCCTGCTCGAGAGCCGCTCGGACGCCATGGGCTAGGCGGCGGCCGGGGCGGACTGCGCGTGCGCGGAGCGTGCCTGCGCGGGTGCGTGAGCCCGCAACCGGAACTCACTGTCACGTGCCGCAGCGGCCCGGGGACCGAGCCGCGAGTCGCGCTGGGCGCATGCTCCCCGCCTCCTCCCGCCGGACTCCCTCCCTTTCCCTCCTCCCGCTGGACCCCGCCCTCTCCCTCCGGGCGAGCATCCGGGTCCGGGTCCAGGTCCGGGTCCGCCCTGCGCCCTGAGGCCTGGGCCGTCCGAGCTCCGGGGGCTTGCAGAGGGGATCTGGGCTGGGCCGCAGGGGACAGGAGACAGCCCCGAGGGTCTTCCCGGGCCGGAAGCCTCAGCAGCCCTGAGCAAACCCCCGCCCCGGCGCTTTTCGCGCTCAGGACCACAGTTCCTTCCCTTTCCCTTGTCCCTTATTGGCGCAGGGCAGTGACCCCCGTGGACGAGGGTCCCTCCCCATAGACAAAGGTCCCCCCCACCCCTCCCCTGTAGACGAAGTTCCCCTGCCCCATAGATTCAGGTATTTAGCATTCGATCACTGAGAGCCACCTGTGTCACCCTCCGAGCTGACGCTCGGGACACAGCATGGAATGCTAGGGCAAAGCAACCTGCCCAGTAGGGCTGGTGTCCTGGGGATGAGGGCTGGACCGTGGGTTCATAGAAGGTCACTGCACAGTTTGTTAGAGGGTGAGAAGGGCAGGGGAGGCTGGAGGCGGGAGCTCAGATGGAGATGATGGGGGCCACATCTCGGCAGCGAAGGCTGCAGCTCCAGGCAGGGCACTTTGGTGCCTGCAGCACTGGGTCCCTGTGAGGGTCGGGGTGGGAGCCCAGAGACCAGGGAGGGGTCTACAGGCATCCGTGGAGGTGGGGGTGGATGGGTTCCACCTCAACCAGCATGGTTGAAGAGAGACAGAAGTAGTGAGGTCACTGGGTTCACCTGAGCCCCTGGGAGAATGGGGTGTCCTTCCTGAGGTGAGGGTGCTTTGGGGGTGCTGAGTTGGTAAGGGAATCAAGGGTGCCCTTTGGCCAGGCTGCATTTGAAGCAGCTTTTCCAGACTGGAGGAGGCAGTCGGTGGGGGGTGTACAAGTGGATCATCAGCAGATTGGGGAGCGCTCCCTAAAGCCTGGGCTGGGGAGAAGGGAGGCTCCCCCCTTGCCCTCCACAGTCCGCCTCCAGGACTCCCTGCTGCCAGTGTGGAGGGGCCACAACAGGGTTCCCTCAAGGTCCTGCCAGCCTCTGCACTGATCGGGGAAACCTTTGTCATGGGTGGGAACTGCCCAAGTGGGCGAGTATAGGCCGAGGCACTGCCCCTGGGCACCCTCTGCCTCCACAACCACTGGCTCTGCCCTCTGCCCAGCCCAGCCCAGCTCCACACCCCAGGCCCTGACCACCAGCTACACAGTGAGGAGCACCCTGCCCTCACCCACTGCGAGGCCCTCCCCCCACCCCAGGTGAAGCAGAAGCTGGGGGCTCCTGGCACTAGCGGGGCCTGGGGACAGGGGACAGGAGCCTGGAGCCTGCATTGGGTGCACTGGGGAGATCAGATGGAGACCCACAGCCCTGAGGTCAGACCACAGGCTGGGCCTGTGAGTGGCCTAGCCACTCAGAGCTTTCTGGATCTAGGGAGGGGGTGTCTGTACCCCCTATGCACATCCTTGAGTGTCATACCCAGGAGCTGGAGGAGCCAGCGTGGAGCAGGAGCCATGAGGTCCCCCTGCTGGCCCAGCCCCACCTGCACTACCCCAGGGTGTCCCTAAGGCACCAGAGCCGGCTGAACCGGCCACAGGTGCAGGAGGGAAGACCGGTGGGGAAAGAGCTGAGTCTGCAGGAGCCTGCCACCGCCTCCTCCTTGAGCACAGGGACTCATTAGCTGAGTGGTTTGTCTCTAAAGAAGAGGATGCCCTGGCCAAGACGCTGTGTGGTGGGGCTGGTGTGTGCGTGCACATGTGAGCGTGCCCCTGTGCTCACAGGCAGTGTGCATCCTAGTGTACACTTGGGACTTCGCAGGATGCCTGCCAGATGGGCCCACACAGCCAAGCAGGGGGAACAGACCCCCGAGCCCAGGTCCCTTGCATGCACATAATCTCAGGTCCAGGTCTCACATGTGCACATGACCCCAGCCTCAATCCAGGCCATGTGTGTGTGAGTGACCCCATTCCACTGCAGTGCACTTGGGCATGTCATCAGCTCCCGACGTGGGTAAGCCTGTGGGGGTACAGGTCCCCCATGGTATTTGGAGTTGGAGTGGGCATCCTGCACAGGGGCAGGTGGCATGGCGCCTCGCCAACCAGAAGCCTCGTCCCAGGTCTGGCGGTTGCCTCCCTCTCTCTGTCTGCCCTGTGAACAGTAAGGTAAGGACACAGACAAGATGACCCGTGAGGCCCTGTCATGGTGACTGGGGTGAGCCTGAGATGAGGTGCCCCCGCGGGTGGGCTTGTGGTCGGTTGCTGTCCCACCGCTGGACAGCAGCCCCCAACCCTTGCACCCACCCAATCATGCTGGCTCATCTGCCCCCTTCCTGAGTGGGTTCCCATTCCAGTGAGTTGGCCCCTGCCCCCCACATCCCTTACCCCCAAGTGAGGACAGGATGCTACTCAGGCCCTGCCTCAGGGCCGACGTCAGGGTGAGGCGACAGTGCACCCCTGGGCATGACGGGGGCTGCTGGGGGAGGGGCGCGGCCGGCAGGGAGCCCCTCCTCCCGGGGCTGAGCACAGGAGGCCTCAAGGGGCCAGACAGGCCTGCAGCCAGCCTCCCGGGCCTGGGTGACTGTCTCCTCGGAAGGGTCCAGGCCTGGGGGAAGGGCCTCCCCCTCCAGGGCCCCATCTAGGGGTACCCCTTCCCCATCCTGCCGAGCCCCCTCCCAGGGCCCTTGTCCAGGGGTCCAGGGTCATAACTGAGGTCCTGAGGTGTGGGGCTGGCCTGCCTCCCCCGGGCGTGTGGTTCTGGAGCATCCTCCAGGTGTTGTCCAGGTGCCTCAGCATCTGACAGAGTGCCCAGGAGGGGCGGGCAAAGATGGAGGAAGGCTTGGGGGCTGAGCACAGGGGCCCTGCTGGAAGGGGTCGTGCCCTTGAACCTGGGGTTTGCTTTTGTTTAGAGACCCTGGGACACAAGGTGTGTGTGTGTCACAGGACACATTGTCACGCACCAATTAAAAGCTTAAGTTTCATTCTTGTCTCTGGAACTTGCTTGCGCTTGGGGCCACGGATGAGTAGGGGGGCGTTCCTGGGGGACTCTCTGCCCTGCCCTGTGAAGCTGGCCAATGCCTCTGGCCCTCTCACCCCTGCTTCCTTCCTTGGCAACTTCCTCCTTTTTGGAGCACACCTGAGCCTTTCCCTGGGTGTCTCAGCACTTGCTACTCCTCCGTCTGAAATGCAGGAGCTCTTCTCTGCCTACCAAACTCCTAACCATACCTGAAAGCCCATGGATGACCGGGATACTCTCTGCCCAGTACTCCCTTTCTAAGAACACCCCCGACACCACAGAGCTGCCCTGAGTGCCTTTCTGTTAGCTCAGCGTGGCCACTGGGTGGACCTCAGGTTTGGGGACTGGGGCTCTCTCCCAGGGTGGGCATGTCATGGGCAGCCCTGCTGTCTAGGCAGCCTGCGGGGTGGCCCATGTCCCAGGTCCCAGATGCATCCTTCTTCCTAGCTTGGCTCAGGCCCTTCAGCTCCGGGTTCTCCTTTGGCTGAGGCCAGGCTGGTAGAGTCTGGAGACTAGGACCGCAAGAACCCGTGAGTTACGCAGACCCTGAACTGCAAAGTGGAGGGTGGCAGGTGACAGCCCAGAAGTATGGGGCTGCTGGGACCAGGGCAGTGGGCTTGGGTAGGAGCCCCCCTACCTCGAGTCGGGCATCAGCACTGTGAAAGGGTGGGAGCAGCCACCTCTGCTCCCACTGTCTGCCCCCTAGACCAGCAAGGCCAGCTGGAAGATGCCAGACAGGTGGGCAGGTGGTGGCGTTTTGTGGCCTGTAGTAGGGTGATTGACAAGGAGACAGGCTCCGTCCTGAGCTGGCCTGTCCCGATGCCCAGGCCATAAGGACAGGGAGCAGTGGGTGGGTCCAGAGGAAGGCCTGAACGGGGTTCCCCTCAAACACACCTCTGGGTACCACTGGGCTGGAAGGGGGTGGGGGCCGACTGCTGACTTACTCCAGCCGTTGTTCCCACGCGCCAGGGGTGGGTCCCAGGGATGCCACCTCAGCACTTTCTTTGACAGTACAAGGCGTAAGCTTTTCTCCTGCCAGGACAGTTTCCCCCACAGCACGGCCCCTCACTCTGCTCAGCAACCCTCTGACAGTCAGCTCCTCCTAGGCCAGACACCAGATGGAGAGGTCCAGGCACACCAGGACTGGCACTGGGACATGGGGAGCCTCTGCCTGCCTGGCCCTGGGACCAGGTGTGAGGTCAGGGAGCTGCAGGGCCAGGGGGCCACTGAAGACCCAGGAGTCAGAGAGGCTGGACCCACAGCAGCTGGGGTGAGGGTCTGGAGCAGTGAGTTGCCCACCAGCTCTGCCCTCCCACAGGCCTTGGTCACCGTATCTGGGGAGGGCAGGTCCTGAGGCACTGGCCAGCTCTACCCGAGTCACACCAGGAATGCATTCCAGGGCAGGGGCCTCAGAGAGGAGTTGCACACTCTTGGGGGAGGGGAGGGGTGCTAGAGAGGACCCCCATACCCTCTGCAGCCTAGTAACATGAGCACTGGAGCCCTGGGAGCCCATGTGTGACATGACACATCACGATGGACAGGGATGGATGGCCTAAGACGCTGGTGCAAGTGCTCAGAAAGGAAAGGCTGAGGGCTGAGGGCTCAGGGAGGCAGCCCCGAGGAGGAGCAGGACCTCCTTCGGACAGAGCTCGGCCTATGGACACCTCTGTCCTGGGAGGTGCTGCTGCCACCTACATTTCCTGTTTTCCAGATGTCCTTGTAAGTTTGATTTGCATTTACACTGTGTACTTTTTTTTTTCTTCGTGAAGAAGATCACCCCTGAGCTAACATCTGTTGCCAATCTTCCTCTTTTTGGTTGAGGAAGATTGTCCCTAAGCTAACATCTGTGCCAGTCTTCCTCTATTTTGTATGTGGGACGCCACAACAGCATGGCTTGATGAGCAGTGTGTAGGTCCATGCCTGGGATCTGAACCTGCAACCCCGGGCCGCTGAAGCGGAGCGCGTGAACTCAACCACTGTGCCACTGGGCTGGCCCCAGGTGTGTAGTTTTTCTGCACGGAATCCCTTTGATACCTGGTATTTTGTTTAGACCTTAAAAGTAGTTCTATAGTTAAAATAATTTAAAGCAGCCCTAGGCATCCCCAAGAAGGTTTATCATTTTGGAAGAGTCCCTACGTTACTAGGTTTAGGACACGATTGTTCAGAACCTGCCACCGGGCCCCAGGGACCTCAGCTGACCAACTCTAACATTCCAGGGGAGGGGACGCCAGTCACTGAGCATGTGTGGGAGAGTCAAAGAGAAGAAACAGGACATCATTACAAGATGATTCGACAGCTGCATTCATGACAGCATGGCCTCCGGCAGTGCGGGCAGACCCCGGCTCAGAACAGGCCCTGGCTGTGCCGGGAGGTGAGAATGAGAGATGGGTCCCCAGAGGGGACCATCCGCTTCCCGATACTGGGCAACGAGGTCTGCTTGACGGCACAGAAATGACATCAGAGCTCCCACTTCCTCCACACACAAAACCTCGCCAGACGGATTCAAGGCCTGCAGGTGCGTCACTGCCGAGACTATGAGACGAGTACAAGCGAGAAGCTCCTTCTCCCTGAGATTCCGAGAGCTCGTGTGGGAACAGGGAGGGGGGTCACAGGTGATCAGCGAGGACTGTAGAACTTCTGTCCCCAGGAAGCAGAGTGAGAGGCAAGCCAGCCACTGAGTGGAGATATCGGCAATGTGGCAAAGGGTTAGGATGCACAACACATGCAGAAATCCTCCCAAGAAAGGAGAAGAAGGCATCACACCCCACGGAAAAATGGACAAATAGCACCATGGGAAAAATCACAAAAGGTGAGACCTAGACGGCCAAGAACCATGTGAAAAGGAGCACGTCGGATCCGTGCGAGTTCAGAAGCCAGTTTGCCCTGCCTGGACTGGGAAAATCTCGAGTGCTTCATCCCAGCCTGTGTCGCCAGGGTGAGCGGAGCCGTGGGTCTCACAGCCAACCCGTGGGCGCAAGATGGAGCAGCGGAGTTTACAACGCACACGCTGTGGAGGCGGCAGTCCCACCTCTGGGACCACATCCAGGAGAGGTGAGAGCAGGCGCCCCAGAGATGTGCGCACACCGGTGTTCAGAGCAGCGTGACTCACAACAGAGAACAGGTGGGCGCAACCCACGTGCCCATCAACAGACAAACGGATACACAAACTGAGGTCCACCCACACAATGGAATATTACTCAGCCTTAAAAAGGAAGGAAATTCTGACACGTGCTACCACAAGGATGGACGTGGAGGCTGTGATGCTCAGTGAAACAAGCCAGTCACTTGTACCATTCCTCTCACAGGAGGTCCCTACAGTCAAATTCATAGAGACAGAAAGCAAAATGGTGGGCGCCAGGGGCTGGGGCATGGGACGGGGAGTGAGTGTTTAATGGGGACAGAATTTCAGTTTGGGAAGATGGAAAATTCTGGAGACGGATGGTGGCGATGCCTGAAGAACAACGTGAATGTGTTTCACGCCACTGAACTGTGCACCTAAAAGATTAAGATAAAATGGTAAATCTTATGTGATATCTATTTTCCCATAGTAAAACACACAAAAGAAAGACGTGCACACGTTCGCACACACCCCAGAGAGACAGGGCACCGGCAGTGTTGCAAGGATTTCGTCACTCCTTTGTCTAAAGTGACAAAAATTTTGAAACAACCTAAATATCCTTTAATAGGGAATTGAGAAATAAAATGAGGAAACATCACAGGTGGAGTATCACATCATCAAAAGAACCGAGTCCCAGGGGCCGACCCAGTGGCGTAGTGGTTAAGTTCACGTGGTCTTTTTCAGTGGCCTGGGGTTCGCAGGTTCAGATCCTGGGTGCAGACCTACACGCTGCTCATCAAGCCATGCTGTGGTAGGTGTCCCACATATAAAATAGAGGAAGACTGGCACAGATGTTAGCTCAGGGCCAATCTTCCTCACTAAAAAGAAAATGAAAGAACCAAATCCCAGACTTCCAGTTGAAGATGACAGAGCCCACCCTTACAGTCACCTCTGTTCTCTCCCCAAGCCCCCTAAAGTGTCAGAAGGACGGGCAAGCCATGGAGTAGAGAGAATGGGAGAGGGGACTGGACAGCAGGAGAGAGTGGCGAGTGACCCTGAAGCGCCTGAGTGGCGGGCCTGGCACCTGTGGGGCAGGCGGACCGGAAGCTGGAGGTGTGGGAAAAGGCTGGGCCACTGCTCGGCAGGCCCTCCCCTCGGCGTGGGGGTCTCAGGACCCGTGGCCCCAGGGCAGGTGGCCTCCTGGACTCAGAGGTGCTGCAGGATGGAAGGAGGGGCGGGGCAGGGCCGAAGGTCTGTTGGTCTGTTTAGGATGTTTCACCCCAAGGAAGCTCTCGGGACTCGTCTGCCTGAGATGTGGGCACAGGGAGGGGGCAGGCCACCCTGGGAGGGGGAGTGCCAGGAAAAGAAGGGACAGACGTGCCCCCCATGCCAGCTGGAAGAAGGCCAGGGGAGGGGGCCTGGGTAACCAAGCGCTTCTGGGGCCCAGTGGGGCCTTGTTTCCCCAGCCTGCGCCCTGACAGCCTCACCCACAGCTGGGGTCACATGCAGGCCTGGCCAGTTGGACACCTGGTGAGAGTGGGCTCAGGGAGTGTGGCCAGGAGGTGATGAGAGGAGGAAATCCCCTCCTTGCAGCTTCTATGCGCCCCCTCCCTGCAGGGATGGAGAGCTCACTGCAGAGAGGGGTGGAGAAAAGTCCCCACTGCTGGAGAGGTCAGCCTGAGGGCCAGGTCCCCCTCCCACTCCCGCATCCTCCCTGGCCACTCCCACTCCCAGCTCTGCCCTGTGCACTGTGGCTGGCAGCCGGGGTCCGAGGCTAGGTCCTGCAGCCCCTGGGTGTCCATCTTGGGTCAGGGCTGGCAGGAAGGGCTGCCTGTGTCTGTCTGGGATGGAGAAGGGCCCCGGCAGGGCTGTAGGTAGAGTCCCTCAGGATCAAGCGCATGAAGGTGGCAGGAGGGGCTGCTGAGGGGCACCTGGCACTCCCTACCCCGCCCTGGAAAGCCTGCAGTGTGGATATGTGACCCCCACGTCCCAAAGGCAAGCCCCCAACTCTCCCGACCGTGTGCAGGTGAGGACGCAGCTCAGCCTTAGACAATAACGTTTATTTCAGACTGAGCCTCCACTCAGGCCCAGGGTTCCAGTAGGCAGCTGGCCAGGCGAGGGCACGTCAGGCTCACACAGAGTCCACCACCACCCTCCAGAGCCTGCCCGCGGCCAGCACCACAGACCAACCTAGGACCAGATGCCCTAAGGACGGCACAGCACAGTCTCCCTGCAGGTGCATCGAGGCAGTGGACATGGGTGACGGTCACCCACCAAGCGGTTCTACTCTACCTGTTATTGCATTTATACGCTTGTTAGACTCAAAGGACGCGGGGTGAGGCAGGTGGGGTCGTCTTGGGGGCTGGGCAGGCATGGCTGCTGGGCAGGTCCTCCATATGTCCCGCCTCCCTGCCAGGCTCTCAGCTGCCCCAGGACAATTGCCGCAGGATGGGGAGGGGGCTCAGGGCAGGAAGGGTGGTAGCCCAGCCTCAGGGGCTCCCCTGGGTCACTAGCCAGAAGGTGAACTGCAGGAGGCCCTCCCCGGACCGAGACTGGCCTTTGGACTCTCTGTCTACCCAGCCAGGGCTCCGGCGACGAGCGGAGGTGGCACGGAAGCTGCGCCAATGTGACTGCTTGCCTCAGGTCAGCCCCACTGTATCAGGCCACCCAGATGGACCCCCACCTGCCAGCAAAGAGCAGAAATCAAGAGTGAAAGAGGCACACCCTTTAATGTCCCCATGGGGGAGCCCAGGTCAGAGCCCAACCCGGACCCCTGCCCTCCCTGGGGGCTCCTGCTCTGGGGACTGGTCAAGACGCTGCAGCCAGGAAGCTCACAGGACCACTGGGAACTCTCGGGACAGGCTGGCACACGTGAGTGTGACTGCTGTGGACACACCTGCCTGCAGGCGGGCAGGTGGGCCACACTCAGAGTCCACTCCTTCCACTGCCCCGGGGGCCCTGGCCCAGGCTGAGCCCCCCACTGAGGTCAGAGCTCTGCCCGTGCTGCTGGGTAAACTGGAGCCTGGGCTCCTTCTGCCTCAGAAGGCAGGAGGGGGAAGCGCCGGGGGCCAGCCAAGGGGGCTTGGTTTCCACTGCCGGGGGCCCTGTCCGTGTCTCTCTCCCTCTGCGTGTGTGTGGGGGATATATGTATACCTATTATGCATGTACGTATGTATAGATAGCTGTGTGTGAAACAGGCATGCACTAATTCCCGAGGTCTGTACAGGAAGTGGCTGTGCCCCCGACTGGGCACCAGCTATCATTTTTTCCGGGTCAGGAAGGCCACACCAAGAATCAGGGCTGCGGCTGCCACAGCCATCCCCCCAGCCACCAGCAGAGGGGTCAAGTTCTCGAATGGGCAGCGGCCTCGGCCCCCTGGACCCCCGCTGGGGGCCTCGTCCTCCTCGGCCCCATCCCCAGGGCCCTTGGGCTCGGGGGTTGCATCGGGGCTGCTGGGGGCCACGGGGGCCGGCTTCAGGTTGCTGTGGTTGTTGAGAAGGGCAGGGTCAGCCTTGGCTGGGGTCTTCTTGGCAGGAGGCGGGGTGGGGGCCTTTGGTGGCTCCTGCTTCTCCACTTGGGCCTCCTTCTTTCCTGGCTTAGCTGAAGGGGCTTTCCCGTCTGCAGCTGGGGGGGCTCTGGCTTCAGCAGCGGCCTGGGGTGCCTTGGTGTCGGGCTTGGGGCTGCTGGCCGACTTCCCTCTGGACTCCATGGTGGGCAGTGCTGGCAGGCTGTGTGTAGGCGTGCGTGGACAGGCAGGTGGCTGGACCACAGCGGCTCAGGACAGCTCACCCCTGGGCATTATATGGGCCTGGAGGGAGACACAATGAGGCTATGGCAAAGGACTCTTCCATCCTGTCCAGGCCCCGCCTTGTCCCCATAGAGATCCTGCCCAGTTCTCTGCAGCCCCTCAGGAGCTGCAGCTCGGGACCCTCCTTGTCCAGGGCCTGGCCTCCATCTATCCCCTACTGCTCCCTGACAAGCCCTTCCAGCCACACAGGCAGAGGCTAAGGGCTGGGGGTGCGTGATGAGACCAGCCAGAGGCCTCAGTTTCCTCATCTGTGAAATGGTCTTGCCCACACATGTGCTGTGTCCACTACTCCAGCGCGGGGTAGGAAAGCCCTGAGAAGGGTGTGTGGTGAGGAGAGGTGGACAGCAGCCACGGTAGGCCTGGGCAGAACCTTCTCAGGAAGGGGACTGGGTCCAAGTGGAGGGGGCAGGGCAGAGCAAGAACCTGGGATCTGCGCTCGCAGGTGCTGCTGGGGTGGGAGTAGGCCCGAGGCTGCTAGAACCGGATGCAACAAACCTGAAGTGTCTCCCCAGGGACTGGAGAAGCCAGGCGGGCAGTGACAGGCCTATGCCTCCCGGCAGGCCATCTACCCCTCCCAGCCCCTGGGCCCACCCCTGGACCCGCCTCACCTGCTCCAGCTCAAGGGCAAGGAGTCCTTCCTGGACCTGAGGCTGCGCCTGCCTCTGGGGTCAGAGGGGGTCCCTGGCATGAGCCTGGAGTGGGCACACGCTGTGTTGGTCACCTCAGTATCCCCGAATCTGGGCCAGGGCAGAAGATGAGGGCCCTGGGCTGTAGAAAAGGTGGGGCCCAGATCCTCAATGTCCAGGGGTGGGGGGAGGGGACTGGGCGCCTGAGTCGTCCTTCTCTGAAGACCTAGACACACCTGTCTGCCTCTCCCCATCCCCTACGCTGCAGAACCCCACTCCCACCCACAAGGAGAGGGAGCCCCATTGGGAGGCGGCAGCTCGTGTTTCCCACTCTGGCCAGACACACTAACCACACCGAAGGTCGCCTGAAGGTCACAGCATGATGGGGTGTCCTGGGGAGAGGCCTAGCTGCTGCCACCCTTCCCAGGAAGCTGCAACAGCCCCTCACCCGGAGCTGTTCTGGAGGGGTACCCAGCTGCCAGGTGTCAAGATGGCAAAGGGCAGGTGGTCTGCTCTGCCCGCAGACCCTCAGTTATTTTGGGCCCATGCTGACGTCAGCCGGCTGCCCCCTCCCCCTCCCCTGGCCGCTGTGCTGGAGAGAGCAAGGGGCTGGCGCGCCCCGTGACCTTCAAAGCGGGCACTGGGCTTTGCTCCGCGGGGGACCCAGTGCCCCCCAACTCCCCCCACCCCAGGCCCAGGTCTCGGAGCCCCCGCTGCCTTACGCTGCTGCTCCTGGCGCTCCCACCTCGGTGCTGGGCGCTCTCCGCGGGTCCTCGGCGGGAGGCTGCAGATGCAAGGACTGGGAGTTTCCCACAATGCACTGTTCCCGGCGCAGGAAGGGGGAGGGGGCCGCATCAGCGCCGGCTCCGCCCGCTGTCACCGCGGCGCCCGGACTGGCCGGCCGGGAACTCTGAGGCCC
Source organism: Equus przewalskii (assembly GCF_037783145.1). Lineage (NCBI taxonomy): Eukaryota > Metazoa > Chordata > Mammalia > Perissodactyla > Equidae > Equus > Equus przewalskii. The sequence goes on from NC_091841.1 coordinate 33,128,157, forward strand.
CGGAACCCGGTTCCGTTTTTGATCCCAAGGGCAGCTTAGGGTCAGGGAGGCGAGGGGCTGAGGCTGCCCATCCTGCACCCCCAACCCAGACCGCGCAGGAGTCAGGATGTCAGAAGGCAATTGCGCCAGCACCCCCTTCAAGCCAAGGTGCTGGGGAGCGACCCAGGTCTGCAGGGGGAGGGGAGCTGATTAAGAGAAGAGGGGACTGCCCTCCCCCCCAAGAGTCTCAGAGAGGAGGCATCTACTTAGAATATTTATTTATCTTCTTACATGACAAGACACAAAAAGTTACAACTTCTTAAAACTCTTCAAAAGAAAAAATAGAATTCTGTAAGCAGCAGCAGCAGCTTCCAAGGTACAGATGTGGTGGGAGAGGGCAGCTCCCAGCAACAACCTCGAACTAGTGGGGCCCAGGCCGGAGCCCCAGGTAGTGTCACTGGAAGGGGCCTCCACAGGGGCCGGGTTGGGGGACACAGCACCAGGTCAAGGTCAATCACCAACACAATCACGTGACCGGGGGCGGGGCAGGGCGGCCTGCCTCAATTCACAACGTCAGTGGGTCGGGGCTGGGAGGGCGGAGCTTTAGAGGGTGTGGTCCGGGGCCTCAAGCAGAGGCCCAGAGAGCAAGACCCGCCCTCCCAGGGCGGAGGGAGCTCCTGCCCCCCCCCCCCCCACCCCGTAAAGCAGAGCAGGTGCCCTAGGCTCCATACTGGTCCTTATGTCTGCCCTCTGCTTGGCCAATCCTGGACGTGCGGTGGGGGTCCCAGAAGAGGGGCCAGGCAGGAGAAATAAATTTCTGGACGGGGTTAGCGGGGAACCTAGGGGGCACGAACCATACACACACACACTGCACACACATACGTTGCCTGGCCACGTGGGGGAGAGCAGCAGCCCCCCCACAGCCCCATCCCTGAGGGGCCAGGCCAGCTGAGGGCTGGTGGGCACAACCTGCTACCCACCACATTCGCACATGCACACACACCTCACATGCTCTGGGCCCCCAGCCTGGGGTGGGGACAGAGGGGCCCACCAGAAGGGATGCTGGGTCCCACAGTGGGGGGGTGCTTGCCCTGGGAGTCAGAATTCAGTGTGACCCCTGCCCGGGATTCCTGGCTCAATATGGGGGGCAGGAGACCCCGATCCTCCTGCAAGGCTGGCCGGGGTGGGGGGCAAAGTAGAGTTCTGGCCAAGGGCAAGAGCAGCAGCAGGGGGAGGCTGGACTGACGGACGGAGGGATGGACAGAACCACTTGTGCCTGGCAAGTTAATAAATAGGTTTGTGCGGGGTCCCCTTTGTGGACTAGGGGCCAAGCCTCGGGGACGAGAGCTGGTAGACTGGAGGGTAGGGTCCAGCTTGCCCAGCCCAGGCCTGGGGCCCCCAGCCCAGAGACCAGCTCTGTCCCTGGGGGTGTTCAGGCCAGGGTGGAGCTGGGGCAGGGCTGGTTCCGGGAATGTAAAGATTTCTGCGTTTTCTACATAAATAAGACATTGATCCCAGTAGTCGTGCAGGCAGGACCCCGTAGGGGCCTGTGTGTGCACCACTGTGTGGACCCCGTGCCCCTTCCTCTGCCCCCCCCCGCCCATGTCGGGGGGTTGGGGAGAGACTTTCTCTTGCTTGGTCCTGGGCTGGCCGCCCGGCTCCAGCCCCACTCTGGTCCCGCTCAGCTGTGGGCGTGGGGCGGCCCTGGGCTCAGGGCTGGGGGCGCTGCAGCAGCCCCATCAGGGTCTCGGCGATGCCCAGGAAGTAGACCACCTGAGCAATGCCGAACAGCGGGGCGATGACCAGCGCGCGACAGTAGGCGCCCTTCAGGAAGGCGGAGGGGCCCTCGTGCCGCAGGATCTTCCTGTGGGGAGATGGGGGTCAGGACTGGTGTCACCCCCGGCCCCGCCCCCTGGGGCCCACCCCCTGGGGCCTCACCCACCTGGTGCAGTCCAGGATCCCCGAGTAGGTGTCCTCGTTGACACCGCGCTGGAGCGACTGGAGCCGCGTCTTCACCACTGCGGGGGGGAGAGGGGTCAGCGTGGGGCCCCGTTCACATTCGACCCCACTCCCTCACAGCCCCCATCCCCAGCCTGGCGCACTGACCGTCACAGGGGTTGACGGCCACGGCCGCTGCGCTCCCGGCCACGCAGCCGGCCAGGAAGGACACATAGAAAGGAGACTTCTCCCCAGATGCCGGCTGGCCCAGCTGGTTCAGGTTAGCGAAGAGGGGAAAGTACACGATGGAGAAGGGGACGTCCCTGCAGAGGAGAGGCCGCAGTGACTGGCCGGTGCGGGGCGAGCGGGCACACCTTCCTCCTCCCGCCCTCCCTGTCTCTCCCACCTGAGCAGCGTGGCCCCCAGTCCCTTGTAGAGGCCGGCGATGCCGCGGGTCCGCAGCAGGTCCCGGGTCAGCTGCATGGCCGTGGGCCGGGGGGCAGCCGGAGTCTCCACCGAGGGCTGGGCACCCCCCTGGGCTGAGAGGTGGGCCTGGGCAGCCAGTATCTTCTTCTGGGCGGCTGGGGAGAAAGGGGACGGGCCTGTTGGCTCTCCCTCCCAGCAACAAAGAGGGGGCAGGGATCCATCTGTTGTCCCCACTCCGGCACTCTCTCCCTCAACACTCTCACCAATGCGTCCTGCATCCTGAAGCTGGATCTTCAGCATCTCCATGGGGGTGGTCACGATTACCTGGCAGGTGCCAGCTCCGCAGCCCGCCAGCATCTCCTTAAACAGGGTCAGCTTCTGCCTGTAGCGGAGAGGGTGGGGGCCGCGGAGAAGAGTCAGAGGGCCCTGCCACCCAGGGGCTGCGTGCTGCGTCTGGGTGTGAAGGGGGATGGGAGTGGTGGAGACAGATGCAGCTCTGTGAGGGTACAGAACCCCCCAGCGTCAGATACACCTCCAGGGAGCCCGGCAGACAGATGGCCCAGGGGCAGGGCCGGGGTAGGGCAGAGGGGCCATTCTCGAGCAGAAAGAAGTAGAGAAGTGTGTGTGGGGGTCCTCAAGTGCCCCAGGGGCTACCATTTCTGCCCCACCCTTTGGTGATGGGAAAAGCTGGTTGGTGCCCCCCAAATCTCAGCCTACACAGTGCAGCTGGCAGTGGCTTGGGGCCAAGGACCACTGAGGCCTGAGCACCACTGACTCAGCCATCTGCTTTACTCCACGTGGGGGCGGGAAGGAGGGAGGAGGATGATGGAGAAAGAAGGTAGAGAAGGAGGAGCAGGATGGAGGAAGAAGGTGGAGAAGGAGGAGGAGGAAGATGGAGAGAGGAGATGGAGGAGGAGGAGGAGGAGGAGGAGGAAGGGGAGGAGGGGGAGGAGGGGAGGAGGGGGCCCTGCAAGGTGAAGGTGAGGGCCTCAGGAGGGCACAGCCTCCGTCCTTTGCCTGCAGGCACAGAACCCTGCCCCCCAGCAGCCAGGCAGGCCCAAGCCCCTCACCCATCCTTGGAGAGGTGATAGCGGAAGAAGTCGTTAGCTGCCAGCTTGATGGCCTTCTCGGGGGTGACGAGAGTCAGGTTCACGGCGGCTCCTGGGGGCACACGGGGGACGGGGCGCGGGCTGGTCAGTGGCCCGGGCTGGGGAGGCCCTCAGCCAGCACTTGCCTCCCAGCTGGCAAAGCCCGACTCCAGTCGCTCCTTGGCTGCCTCCTCCTGCCCTCTCACCCACATTTGTGCCAGGCAGGGGCGGGCACCAGGCGGGCATGGGGCCGTGCCTCCTCCTCCAGGCACCCTGCCACCTTCCCGGGTGAGCCTCCCTGAGGAACACCTCCCCGGGGGACAGAAGGTGCTCGCGCTGGAGTGGGCACCGAGCAAGAGGACTCAGGAGTACGTGGCCGCGTCTGGCCTGCTGTGGGCCGGAGCCAGGCAGGCAGTGGCAGGCCCCCCTCCGCGGCCAGGGCTTGGGACCGCACGGCCTCTGGGCAGATCCAGGCTTGGGGATTGTCCGCTAAGCTGCTTTGCAGTAATGCCGCCGCCCCCTCCCAGCCTGCCAGCACAGATGGGGTCTCGCCTGTTCCAGAAGGCAGGGGAGGAGGCTGCAGCCACCGTGGTAGAGCCACATCGTGCGTGGCGAGGGGGTGCCAAGAACTGCCACTCCCCAGACGTCCTGCCCCTAGTGCAGGTGCAGCCAGCCCCCAGGGACACGTCCATGTGTCCACTTACACACCAGGCCAGGCGCTGCCCTGCCTTCCCACCTGCCTCCCAGTCAGCCCCCCTGGGGGACCCCTCTGAAGCTGCCGGAGGGTGCCACCCAGGCCTGCACGTCCGAGGGTTGAGCCTCACCACGGTACATGCCGAAGTAGCCCTCCGAGCGGATGGTCTTGATGAGGCAGTCAGACCTGCAGCCAAGGGGATGCCGGTGAGCTGGGGCCGCCTGCCCTCAGTTTCCCCTTTTGTTAAACAGGGTAGGGGGAAACCGGAGCCTGAGCCTCACCCTGCCCCCACACCACATGGCCCGACAACCGCCCTCCACCCCCATGCCGGGCACACTCACATGCTGGTGTACATGCGCTGGCCATTCTGCTGGTTCTGCAGCCTCGTCTTGGCCAGGTCAATGGGGAAGACGCAGGTGACCCCTATCAGCCCAGCGATGCCGCCATTGATGAGCTTGGCTGGCAGACTGTGTGGGAAGAGGGAGGGTCAGGACCGGCCTCCTCGGCCACAGGTCAGCGAGCAGGGTGAGGAAGGCATGGCTGCGCTCTGACCTGATCTGCTTATCAGCCATTTAACTCCAGCACACCGAGGTGGGAGCCCCGAGAGGATGCCAGGTGGGGGAGGTACTGCCGGAAGAGGGGGAGGAGGGCCAGTCCTCCGCTTCCAGGGGAATTTCAAAACCACCGCTTTGGTCCTAGAAGGAAGGACTGGAATCAGTGGGGGTGGGGCAGGCCACTCAGGTACACACGCACCAGAGGAACCCACTTCCCCCAAAGCCCCTCCCCAGGTCTTCTGCATGGGCACCCAGCCCCTCACCACCACCTAGCTGGGCCGTCAATATGTCCCAGGAGTGCAGCGTGGGAGGAGGTGTCCGCCATCCGGCCCCATCCCTGGGGCCACCCGGTTTCCCCTCATGTCCCCTCACGGCATCAGCGTTCTCCCAGCTGGCCTCTCACACGTTCACAAGCTCACGCTCCTGCTCAGCCTTTAAAGGGCCATGCGCCTCTGGGGGCAGTGGCGGCAATGAGCCAGTGAGGGCACCTGGACCTTGGACGGGCTGTGGCTACCCCCTATCCTTGAGCAGAGGCAGCTGGTGCCTGCCCTCTTCAGGATGGCGGTGGGAGTCTCCTCACAGGCTCCTCCCCGGCACCCCAGGATCCCCACCTGGGCTCAGCTCACAGCTGCCAGGTAGACAGCCACCACAGGCGCAGTCCCCTGCCTCCCACTCTCATGGTAGCACCATGCTGGACCCAGGGACATGCCCTCCCCTCAGAGAAGCACGTACTCCCCCACACCCAGTCCTGCGTCCCCCCGCCAGGAACTTCACTCCCAGACAGACAGACACACACACACAGGAGCTCAGCAGTCAGAACCTCTGGAAGCTTCAGGGGTGTGTGGGGCACAGGGGAGGGGGCCAGCAGACCTTCTGAGGCTCCCTGTGGTTGGTCCCCGCACCCACACTACGGGTGGGGGTAGAAGGCGCCCCTCTCACTTGGCGCAGGGCTGGGGAGCCAAAGCCAGCCTCGGGGGCCTCCCATGGGGAGCACAGCCATGAAAGCTGAGCTGCAGGGGGCCTTCCCCTCCGCCTACCCCGGTGGCCCCCTCAGAGGCCAGCTGTCACCAGCTCGCCCCTGCAGCACTGCCACCCAGGGTCACACGGCTGGCTCACACCCCCGGTTCCTCCGAGGACTGGTGACCTTCACCTCAGCTTTCCCTGGCCAGGCTGTCCCCTGCTTCTCCCGCCCCTGCCATCCCTGTGCCGCTCACCCCGAGGTGCACAGGACTCTTGCTCCTCACGACTATAGCCTTTGGACTCGGGGAGAAGATGAATGGGCTGAGGGAGGTGCTGGCCACAGGGATTGGCCGTGGGGAGGGGTGGGGTGGGGCGGGCCTGGGGTGGGGGGGGCACGACTTTCTCTTCCACTTTGGGAGAAGGGATGAGGGGTGGGACAGCTTCTGGGAGGCAGGGCCTGGCCTCAGAGACCCCCTTAGCCCACAGGGCAGTGGGTCTGATTCAGGCTGACCCAGTCAAGCCAGGCCACCTGCCCAGAGGGACCCAGCTGCTCTGCCGGTTTCCACCTGCAGCCTACAGGCTGATGTGCCTAGAGCCCCAGGACCCTGAGGACGGGGCGCTCTCTCTGCCTGGCACCCTGTGTACTTCCGTGTGAGGAATCTGGTGCTGTGGGTGGAGATGGGTCCGTGCCCACTCATGTCTGTGGGACCTATGTGTCTGTCGAGGGAACGTGCCTCCCAGAGAAACCTCAAGCTGGGGGGTGCAGAGGAAGACATGGCTGTCCACTGGAAAGGCCAGGGAAGGGGTGGCTGGGTCTCAGAGGCCACTGGCTGGTACCCACAGGCCTGCTCACCTGGCAGGTCCAGAGGGCACAGGAACTGGCGCTCCCAGAGGCCTCTGCTCTGCCGAGGTGCCCCCCACCCCCACCCAGGGCCTCAGTGCCAAGGACCTGCTTCTCTGTCCCCAGCCTGTAGAGAAGAGTCTGACCTCTGATCTTCAATGGCTTCTCCCTTCCCACCCCCACCCCCTAGGTGTAGAGTGGCTGCAGCCAGCTCTCTGCTGCTACAGGCCCTCCGGGGCAGGGTCTCCATCCTCACTCTGTCCTCTGGTGACTGAGTGAGCCCTGCCTCCCTGAGCATCCCCAGACCCCACCTCCTGTTTAGGGTGAGGGACTCCTGGATGATGGGGGGTCCTGGAAGTCAGACAGATCGCCTAAGGGGGGAGGGGAGCAGTTGTCCCAGGAAGAGGGAGGCAGGCAGGGGGGATTTTGAGCCTGAGGAGACAGTCAGTGGCAGGAATGAGAAGAGTGCGAGCTAGGGGCTCTGCCTGGCTGGGGACGGCTGGCGGGGGTCCTCTGACCAGGAACCCCCTTTTTCTGTCCTCACTCCATGGTCCCCCGTTATGAGACAGCTGTGGAAGCCTCCCCCCGCCCCGCCCTCAAGTTGCCACAGAAACCCTGCAGCCCCAGCCAGGCCCGAGGCCCCAGGGCTGGCAGCCCTCACTGTCCCCCCTGCTCTCCACTTCAGCAGCCAGGGAAACTGAGGTGGCAGGCAGGCTGTGCCCCCCACAGAGACCACCCACAGGATGATGATGCTGCTTCCAGACCCCCAGGGGTAAAATCTTTCACAGATGAAGCTCTCCACCCCCCCAGAAAGGTGACAAGGGGTGAGACTCAGAGTCTGGGACTGGCTGCTTGATTCTCATTCAATCCCCCCATAGTCCCATTCCCCTGGGGTAGGCGCCTTCGGTCCTGCTGTCTGGGGGGTGTAGGGGGGGCCCAACCTGCGGACAAAGGAGGCGTGGAGTGTGGGCTGTGGGATCCGCTCAGAGGCCAGCTCAGCCCCCTGTCCAGCTGGAGGGAGTCCGGACGGGGCTCCAGACGGTCACGCTGTCCCCCGCCAGGCGATGGCGACTCCAGCCACGGCACGTGTCCACACGCATCCAGCGGGGTCCCACGTGTGCGCCTCCCCACGGCCCGGTCTTTACTCCTTGGGCTCCGGCCCCAGCCTCCCACCTCGCGGGGACACGTGTGCACGGGGAGCGCGCCCGGCACCGCCCGCGGCCGAGCACGGCCTCCTACACCCGCGCCGCAGCGGGTCGGAGCATCCGCCCGCCCGGGCCCCGCCAGAGCCGCCTAGTCCGGGCAGTTGTCACCTCCCCCGGCCGCCTCGGCGCCCCTCGCCCCCGCAGCCGCGCCGCACTCCGGTGGGCGCCGCGGAAGGGAGCGGCCCGGCGAGCACTCACCCCGCGATATGCCGCTGCCGCCGCCGCCGCGCTCGCCTCGCCGCCTGCCGCGCGTCCGGCTGCACCTAGGCGCGGAGGCGCGTCCGCTCGGCGCCGCGCGCGCTCCGCCCCCGGCCCTCAGCCGGCACGCGGGCTCCGGCTCCCCCTCCTGGCCGCCGCGGCCACTGCGCCCGGCCGCACCCCAGGCTGGGCCGCAGGTCCCCAAAGTCCTTCCTTGGTCTCTGGGCTTCGCGCCCCTGCATGGGCCTAGGACCCAGGGATTAGTGCCATCGGGCCAAGAGGTGGCGGGGAGCACTGGAGCGAGAGTGTCCTAGGGGAGAAGCGGTTGGGCCACACAGTAGGTGCTTGGGGGTGGAGGGGGGACTGCGCTGGCCACGTGCCCACCAAGGAGGTGGCTGCACAATTCCGCAGACAGGTGACTTTGTATCCATAGGTGCTGCAGCTGCTACTTTGTAGCTGAGCTCCTCTCCCTCTTGGGGAAGATCAGGACTGAGAGGAGGTGCCAGGCATGTAGGAGGTGGCAGAGGTGAGGGGTAAGGAGCAAGGGCTGTGGGGGAGTCTGCACACAGGGCCCCTCCCCGCAGGAGCCACCCCTGCCTTCCAACCACCCCTCCACCCAACAAATGAACTGAGCTCCAGGCAGCAGCCAGAATAGGGCATGTTTGTTACGCACTGGGGTTACTGTCTCCAGACATAGGGAGGACACAATGGGGGGCCTCTGACCTCTGGCCAGGGCATGGCAGAGGCCAACCCAAAGTCAGTGGGGTCTAGGCCTGGGCAGGATCTAGGGACTGTGATGCCGAAGGGCCAGAGGGGCCAAGGTCCCCAGGAGCCAGGCTCGTGCGCCGGATGCCATCCTGGTACTTGCGGCGACCGAGCTCCAAGACAGCCCGAACCTCTTCAGCCACGTCCTGCCGGTCGCTCCGCTCCAGGGCCTGCACCAGGAGCCCCACAGCCCCAGGCTGCCCAGCCTGGCGCTCAGCCCAAGAGAAGAGCATATGGCGGATCTGCCCGTCCAGGTCGTCCCTGGGAGGAGGGGGAATGGTGATGGAGGAGTCCAGTCCAGGACTACCCACTACACCCAGGGTCCTGCTCGCCCGCCCACCCAGGGTGGGTGTCCTGCTCCCTGGGCCAGGTGTAGCTAGACCGTCCCTTTCCTGCCCTGCCCCCACTGCCCCTGGGTAGAAATTCAGCCAGCCTCAAGTAGGGCCCTCCTGGCAGCCAGGACTCAGGCCTGAGGCTGGCCAGGGGCCAGCACGGGAGGCTCACAGGAACTCACCGGAACTCATGCCGAATTCGCTGCAGCTCACGGTAGGGCAGCCCCAGGTGCAGGGCCACAGCCGGCCAATCAGGGCCCAGACGTCCAGCCACACTCAGCAGGTTGCTCTGGGTCAGGAAGCCGGTCTCAGCATCGCCCAGGTTCAGAGGTGCCAGGGAGAGGCTAGCCCCCAGCCGCTGCCCTGGTCCCTCAGACCCCCGCAGTCTCTATGGGGAGAAGGGAAGCAGTAAGCCCTGGCCTCTGCCCCTGGCTCCACCCCTGTGCCCCTGGCCACCCCCTGGGCCTCTGCACTGCCCCTGCCCCCTTCACACACACTACCCCCTGCCAGGCCGCACCGGTAGCTTGATGGGCAGAGTGGCCATCCACAGGGCATCCGCACCCTTCCTCTGCCGGGCGGCCTCAGCCTCCTCCGGCACCTCCTCAGGCACTGCTCCCCGGTAGAAGGACACCTTGGGGTGGGATGAGGTGGGGTTCAGTGCTCTGGCCGCTGTCCAGACATCCTGGGGGACCCTACTCCATTGGCCCACCTGGCCCCTCACAGCCTGAGCCTGCCGGTCCAGGGTGGTGGTCACATACACCTCCTTCACGTTCTTCAGGTGCGAGTAAAAGACGAAGCAGACCCTGCCCTCCACGCAGTCTGGGCGGTCTGGGGGTTAGGGAGGGGCTCAGCAGGGAGCCTGGGGCAGACCCCAGGGCCCCCTCTCTGTGGGCGGGGGGGGGGGGCATACCGGCATCCACGTCAATGCCCCTTTCAAAGGCAGCAAAGAATTTCTCGCCCTCAAACATCTCCACGGTGTCGGAGGGCTCGGGGCCACGGTACCGCTCCAGCAGCCGCCGCAGGGTGGCGTCCACCTGGGGGAACACCCATCAGCTCAGAGCCAACCCCTGCACCCCCACCCTGACCCTCTGGCCCCCACCCTGTGGCCCTCCCGGCCCTCTGGACCCCCTCCCTGACCTTGTTGCGGGGCAGGCACTGCAGTAGGACCTGCTCGGGGTCCCGGCGCCTCTGCAGTGCGATGAGGTTCACACGGTGTAGCCGCAGCCGCTCCCAGGCCTTCCGCGCCAGGCCCCCCACGCACGTCTTGGTGGTGTACCAGAGCCAGTACCTGGGAGGGCTGGGGGGTGAGGTGGGGCTGGATGGACCGGGGTGGGGTGGGGACTCAGGTGGACTGAGGAAGCTGGGGGGGCCACTAACCAGGAGAAGTGCGTGACCTGGAAGCGAGCATACAGGTGGGTGAGCTCCAGTGCCACCTGAGCTGTGATGTCATCCCAGGTGGCTGCGGGAGGGGCCCAGTACAGCAGGTGCAGGCGGGAGCGGTCCAGACTCAGGCCTGGGGATGGGAGGGGGCCACAGGCTCAGGCCTCCCTGGCAGGGGCTCCCCCTTTGACCCCTTATCCCATGGCCATGAGTCAAGGTATGCCACATGGCCACCTCTCACCTGTGACGCCAGGGGGCAGAGGCAGCTGCACAGTCACTGGTCGCAGGAAGCTGGGGTCGCCGCTCTGAGAGAGGCCCAGCAGGGGGCTCACGGCCCCCTCAGGCTCCCCCAGCAGGGCTCGCAGCTCTCTGCTGGCCATACGCACCACCTGGGGCAGACAGGCCACCCAAACTCTTGCCACTGTGCCAAGGCACCACCCCTGCCCTTGGTGGATGCCCAGGGGGCATGCAGACATACCTGCATGCAGACATGAAGAGGCTCCTCGGTGGCCCCAGGGGGGAATGTGACCTTGACCCCAGGATGTCCTGAGGAGCACAGCAATGTCCCCTCTGGTGGCACCAGGCAGGTGTCAGACACAGGGCGGGAGACCACAAGGAACCACGAGAAGTGGGGCACCTGGCAGTGAGCCCAGAGCCGCTGGGCAGGGGGGGTGAGAGGGAACGGAGTCAGAGGGCAGTCGGGGTCAGAGCAGAGCTGCCAGGCAGGCCTGGATGGCCCTCACCTTGGGTGCCTCCTCCTCTAACTGGGTCTCCAGGTCACTCCAGCTGTCGTCACTCAGGGTCCTGACCACCACCTCACGGCAACGCCGGGCCCGTGGGGGCACAAAGAGCAGCCACAGGCCCACCTCCTGCCGGGCAAGGGTGGTGTGAGTGCCAGGGCCACGCCTGGGCCCTCCTCACCCGCCCCCACCCTGCGCTGGCCGTGCCTGCTGAAAGGCCACTCCATGGGGCTGCAGCTCCAGGACACCACTGAGCAGGGAGTCGTGGGGACCCAGGGGGACGAGGCGTGGCTCTGGCAGCCACAGTCGATAGTGGATGGTGACAGGGGTAGCAGTGGCCCCAGCGGGGAACTGCAGGCGGACACCACAGGCCAGGGTCACGGAGCAGCCTTGGGAGGTCACAGGGAAGCTGAATGAGGACAGGGTAGGCATCAGGTCAGACAGAGAAGGGGCTGTACGTCTGACTCTGCCACCCCTGGAGGATCCTAAGAGAAGACCCCCAAGGCATGGGCAAGGTGTCTGGGGTAGACAGGTGCCCCTCCAGCCTCACTGCTCCCCCATCCCACACCTGTCCAAATCTGAGGTCAGGAATAGTCTGGGCATTTCCCGGACCACGGGTGTCCCTGTAGAAAGACAGATGAGCCGTTAGGACAGTGATGGTACCTGCGTCCTGCACGTGAAATCCGCTCCTCTCTAGCAACAAGCTTACCTGGGGGACTGCAGGGATCTGGCGGGGCCTCGCCCAAGGGGTTCCCTTGAAGGCGCACAAAGGGGGCGTCCAGGAGCTCAGGGGGCACGTCCCGGAGCTGGTTGTCCCTCAGGTCCAGCCGGGTGAGCAGCGGGAGGCGGTCCAGGCCGGCAGGCACCGAGACCAGCAGGTTGCTGTGCAGAACAAGGAGCTGCAAGGACCGAAGGCCCGCTGCAGGCAGGCGCCAGCTTAGGACGAGCAGAGGACCACTCAGGGCCACCCCACACCCTGGGGCACCAGGCCAGGCCAGGACACTCATGCTAGGGCCTCCCAGAGAAGCCCTGTCCTGTGGCTAGACTCAGAGACTCGGGTAAGCCTGCTCAGGGAGCCTCGAAGGCTGGAAAAGTGGGGAAGCAAACGAGGACTCACTAGGAGGAGTGGAGGCTCCAAGGTGGGCTGAGCCTGAGTGTGCAGAGCCACGCAGAAGCCGAGAGGGGCCCCTGGGAGTGGAGGCCGGGCCACGGCTGAGGGGCGCTCCCCATCAGGCCCAGTGAGCCAAGAGAGGCATGGCTCCTACTCACCAAGGGAGGCCGGGAGGCTCTGCAGCCGGTTGGAGGCCAGATTGAGCTCAGCAAGGCTGCTCAGGCCTCCGATCTCAGGGGGCAGAGTGTCCAGAAGGTTCTCAGAGAGATCAAGGCGCTGCAGGGTAGTCAAGGCCCCCAGAGCCGTGGGCAGAGTTTGCAGGCGGTTGTGGGTCACAGAGAGGAAGGTGAGGGCAGGGAGGGCCCCTAGGGCCTCAGGCAGCTCTGAGAGGCGGTTGTGAGAGAGCAGGAGGGCACCCAGGCTGCGCATCTGCGGGACACAGGCCGGCAGTGTCTCCAGGTTGTTGAAGCTCAGATCCAGGTGAGCCAAGCAGGCCAGGCCACTCAGGCCGGCTGGCAGCGTGGTCAGGGAGCCCCGGAGGCTGGCACCCCCTGCATCCCGGCGTTGCCCACCTGGGAGGAGGGAAGGCAGATGTGGTCCTCAAAGCCAGAGTCCCGAGTCCCAGCTTGGTCCTGCCAGCCAAGGCACAGACTTCCACCCCAGCCCCACCCGGACAGAGACAGACAGAGATACTGGAGAGACACCAGCCAACGGAGGGAGGCAGGGACAGAGACTGCAGGTTCATCTCAGCTTATGGCCATCACCCATGACCCACCCCAGGAGAAACACCCACACTGGGGTCTGCTGGGAGACCCCACCGAGCAGCCGCAGGGTCCAGGAGCTGGGACTCTGCCAGCTTCACCTTGGGGAGCTGAGTAGAGCTGTACGGAGAATAGTGATAGAGCTGGGCCCGGGCTGGGACCAGGTGGGACTCACCTTTGAGGACCAGGGAGCGGAGGCGCAGCAGGCTCCCTGGCACCTGGGCCAGGGTGGCCTCCAGCAGCTGAGGGTCTTCGTGGCCGCTCAGCTGCAAGAACTCCACCTCCAGCAGCTGATGGGGCTGCTGAGCACAAAGGTGCAGCAGCCGGTGGCAGCCCCTGGGGTACAGGTCCAGGCTCAGCCGGTTCCCAGCCAGGAGAGGGGTCACCCCGGGCCCTGCATCCACAGCATCTGTAGCATCTCTTGCAGCATCTTCTGCAGTAGCCGCCTGGGGCTCCAGCCCCTCCACCACCGCATCCATCGCCCACCAGCCGTCCTCGGGGGCCAGACATGTCCCAGCTTGCCAGGCAGGCCTGCTCAGGCAGGGCCCGGGAAGGCTGCAGAGTCAGAGGGAGGAGCGGGTGGGAGTGGGGCTGGGCCCTCCTCCCAGTCAATGGAAGGGGGACTCTGGCTAGGGAGAGCCCTTGAGCCAGGCCAGCTGGTCCACAGAACCCAGAGTCCAGGCTGGACAGGTCATGGCTGAAATGGGGCTGAGGAATGGGACCCCCAAAGCTGGGAGGGCAGCAGGCAGGGAGACCCTTGTGTGCAGAGGAGCTGGGGAAACCTGCATGGGAGAGGAGGAAGTGAGGGTTCACGTCCTAATTCTGGGCATTTGGACAAGGGACTCCTAGAGCTGTCAGCTCATCCTGGCTGCACCCGCCTCCCCTCCTGGGACAAGAAGCTAGGGTCCTGTGCCACCTTCAACCTTCACACTCATCAGCTTTGACAGGAGGTTCCTGACTCTCATCCACCACGTGGGGGCGGTGGCCCACGCCAAGGAGCGGGTGATTGCGCCCGCGTATGTCAGAGACGTGAATGTGAGGGGGTAACCTGGGGTCTGAGCCACTAGGGACGGGACCCCATTTCCTGATGGCTGGAGGAGGGCTCTCCCACCACTTCCAGTTCACACCTGGGTCCGCTGGAGAGGGCGGTCCCAAGCGCATCTGGGGCTCACACGGCCTGGGGGGCCGGTCCCGGCGGGAGAGCTCGCCCTCCCCGCACCCTCGCCGTCCCAGGGCAGGCCCGCGGCCCGCGGTACCTGCGCTCCAGGCCGGGCGCCGCCTCGGCTGCCGGCTCGGCGCTCCGCGCCCGGGTTCCCGCCGGCGCGCTTCCGGGCGGGCTGACTCCAGGCACCGCCCCCTCTGGCCCCGCCCCGTCAGAGGGCGCCCCTTGCTCCCGCTGGGGTCCGCAGGCGAAGGCCTCAGGGTCCCCCCCTGCCTTGCCTGCCCTCTGCAGGCCGGGCCGCCCTGGAGATGCGGACGCGACCTCTTCTGCCGAGCCGCCTGCCCAGCCGCGCTCAGCTTCCTGTTAGTCTGTGTCCGTCGGCGCCGTCCAGGCCCGCCTTGCGCGCCATGAAACCCGCCCTTTCAGAGGTTCTCGGGCCGAGGCTCTGCTCGGGGGCTGTGCACTCCTGGCCCCACGTTAAAATCAGCTGGTGCAGTCTCAGGGCGGGGGAGCGAGGGGGCTTCAGGGGCTGATGGCGGCTGCTGCCCGACACCCACCGCCTGCCAGAAGCCAGAGCTCTGAGAGTGTTGTGTTCTTCCCCAGCCAGCCCCAATGGATCCCTTCTCCGGAAGGCCTCCTCTCAGGCCCTGCGGAGACCGGGCCCCAGCTCCATGTCCCAACTTTACAGGCTATCTCTCTGGGCCAGGTGCTGGCCTTCCCCACAAGCTGCCTCCTTCGGTCTACGTCTGCATCCCACCCGGGGAGGAAAAGGAGGCTCTGAAAGATCAGATTTTGCCCAAGGCCAGGTAGCTGGTCCATGCCAAAGCCAAGAACCTCAAACAGGGTCTCTGTCTGACACTCAAGAGAGCCTTCCCCACCTGTGCTGTCACCCCGCTTCCTTCACCGAGCGCAGCAGGTGCTCTGCAAATGAATAGAACACATCCAGTTCTGCCTCAAGTCACATCGCGGGCACCCTCTCTCCTCCACCTCCACCTCCCCAGCCACCACCATCACTCCCACCGGGATGGGCAGTTACTGCCAGGCTTCCATTGTCCCGAGCTTCTGTCCCCCATTCAGTTTCTTTTTTTTTTTTTTTAAAGATTTTATTTTTTTCCTTTTTCTCCCCAAAGCCCCCGGGTACACAGTTGTATATTCTTCGTTGTGGGTCCTTCTAGTTGTGGCATGTGGGACAATGCCTCAGTGTGGTTTGATGAGCAGTGCCATGTCCGCGGGGCCAGGGTTCAAACCAACGAAACACCGGGCCGCCTGCAGCGGAGCGCTCGAACTTAACCACTTGGCCACGGGGCCAGCCCCCGCCCCCCCGCCATTCAGTTTCTGCAGAGCTGCCAGAAGAATCTTCTAAAAAAAACCCATCACAGGAGTATTATTCAGCCTTAAAAAGGAATAAAATTCTTACACATGCTACAGGATGAATGAACCTTCAGGACATCATGCTGAGTGAAATACGCCAAACCAGGGGGCAAATACTGTGTAATCCCACTTATATGAGGACCTAGAAACGTCAAATTCACAGCGCCAGAAACTAGAATGGTGGGTGCCAGGGGCTGGGGGAGGGGGGTGGGGAGTTAGCGATCCGTGAGTATGGAGTTCAATTTGGGAAGATGGAAAAAGTTCTGGAGACGGATGGTGGTGATGGTCGCACAACAATGTGAATGCACCTAACACCACTGAATTATATGACTAAAACGGCAGACTTTATGTTATCTATTATTCTACCATTAAAAAAAATCCGAATGACAATATGCCACTTGCCTATGTGATTACCATAAAGTTCCATCCTTCCGCGGATGGTTTCCCTACTTTACCCCAGCTGTGTGACCTTGAGCAAGAAAATCTTTGTGCCCAACCTCGTCTATAACATGGGGGCGAGGACTGCATGACGCCTAGGGCAGCTGTGTGCTTTGCGTTAATATGCCAGCGCTTGAAGCCTACGCACGAGAGCTCGCCCTGTCCTTAGAGTCCCCATGGGCCGGCTGCTGCCTCGGGACCCATCTCCAGCCACCTTGGGGTCTCAGCATCTGACCCCTCTGCCTGCTGCTCGCCCCAGATCTTCGCAGGCCGGCTCCTTCTCGTCTTTCAGCTCAGGGTCACCGCCTCGTTCCTTCAGGGTCTCTCTCAGCCTGGGGCTGCCCCGTTTATTGGCTTTGAGTGTCCCGCGGAATCAGGTCGGCTGTCCCCTCAGGACGCCAGCCTGCAGCGGGGTCCCTGACACGGAGAAGCGAGTGACATGTGATGTCCGCGTGGACGCTGAGGTCAGTTCTGAGCCAACACGGCCAGGAGAGGGGCCGATCCCTCGGGCCCAGCCACCCCTGAGCTGGGGGGCAGCCAGTAGGCCCAAGCGGCTCGGTTCTGCAGTGTGAGCGCGAGGGGCGGCTCGCCTACCTCACCCGGGCCGGACAGATTGAGCGCCACCGGCCCCGCCGGACACCAGCGCTCTGTGCCCGCGGCCGGGACCTACCGAGAGCCGGAAATGCGGCGCTCCGCTCAGGCTCCGCGCGGCCCACGTGCAGCCCGTGCAGAAGGCTGCGCGCCCGCACTTCCGGCAGCCATGCACCATGGGACTTATAGTTCGCTGACTGCGTCGGCCGCTCCCGCAAAGGGACGCGTCCCAGGCGTGGCGGCCGCGCTGCATGCTGGGAGCTGTAGGCGCCGCGTGGCATGCTGGGAACTCTCCAGGAGAAACACTCTCCTTCGGGCTCGCGCCACGCCTCGCCCTGCCGCCCCAGGGATTTCAGGAGACCCCCCTCCCCACGCGGTACAAGAAGGCTGCCCCAGAACTGCCCTAACTGCCTTTTGCCTTTGCTCGGGCGGCTGCGGGACGGAAAGGGACGAACGGGACGATGGCTTCTCCTGCGTCCTCATTGGCTGGGCGCCGCGTGACGTCACTCCGAGGCGCCCTCGCGGGGCGCGGCGCCCGGGTCCCGGAGGCTTCTGGGTAGCGGATTACCCCCGCCCCCTACGCCGGCGCCTTCCTTTCCGTCCCCGACGCTGCCGAGGTTGCACGCGCGAGGCCTCTCCGTCGCCGCTGCCGAGTGAGTGGGACGGCCCGGTGGGGCCGGGGCTCGGGCCAGGTCGGGGCCGCGGGGGCCCCGGGGCGCAGGCGGGGTGCCGGGCGGGCTCAGCGGGGGCCCCGGGCCGGGCCACGCGCGGCCGCGGTCGGGGCTCCTAGTCATGCCGCCGCCCTCTTCTCCCCTCCCGCCGCAGGATGCGCTACGTCGCCTCCTACCTGCTGGCCGCCCTCGGGGGCAATACCTCCCCCAGCGCCAAGGACATCAAGAAGATTCTGGACAGCGTGGGCATTGAGGCGGACGACGATCGGCTCAACAAGGTAGCAGCCCGCTACCGGCCCGATACTGCGCACAGAGGGTCCTCTCCTGCTCGGCTGGGTTTACCTTTGGGAAAGGGCACTTCGACGTGCCTGCCCATGCTGTCGTTTATTGGGTTGCCTTTGGGGGCCCTGATACAGCCCAGAGGAGGCTAACGTGGGTGTGAGGCCAAGTCCCGACCCGCGTGGTTGAGTAGAAGTATAAGTCACGTGTAATTGAAAGTTATGTAATAATTGACTTTTTGAAAAAGAGAAGAGGGAAGAGTACACTCTACTGCGTTATTTTTCAGCCTGTTTATTCTAGGTGTTATTTCCACGTGTAGTAGTGAGTCTTAGAAATCTGTCGCTGGTTCCCACTTGGAGCTCGTCTCCATTCAGAGATCTCAGTTATGGGTAATAACTGCAGTGGGGGGTGCAGGCTGAGAAGCTTCAGGGTGTCTCCTCGCTGTGCGGGAGGCCAGCCCTGCCCCTGGAGAAGGTGGTTAAGACCAGGGGTGTGGTGGTGGTCCGTGGTAACTGTTGGGTGTGCTTGTCTGCTTCAGGTCATCAGTGAGCTGAACGGGAAGAACATTGAAGACGTTATTGCCCAGGGTGAGAGTGTGTGGGGGGGCGGGGAGGCTTTGTTTTCACAGTCCATCCTAATTCCTGCCGGTCAGCCTGTGGCCTGCCAGGTTTCGCTTGTGGACCAGAGCACCCTAGGAGCCTCACCCAGAGGAGCGGGCAGGGCTTCAGTAGGCTCATGCCATGGGCGCTTCTAGACATTCCCAGGGGCAAGGCTTGCCCTCATCTCACTGGGCCTCTCTGCCTTGCCTGTAGCGTTGGGGAACGGGGACTTTGTAAACAAGTCTCCTCACGTGCTCTGGATGAGGGCATTGGGAGTAGAGCCTGGGGTTGCCAGGGATGACCACATGCCCCTGCCTCTCTTTGCTGGGCAGATGGTTTTCTGGTGACATCAGGCTGGAGCTGATGCGACTTGTTTGGAAGCCAAGCTGTTGGGGCAAACGATAATGTCCCTGGACATGTGATGGGGTACAGCCAGCTCAGCAGACAGTCTTGTTTATGAGCTCACTTTGGGCATGAGGATCAGGACACAGGCAGCAGACTCAGTCCTTGCCTGGTTATAAACATGTTCAGCTCTCTACGTGGTGAGGCACAGTGGCCCAGCATCTTGTGGAGGGATTCCTAGAAGTCAAGTTCAAGATAGGAAGTTTTTCAGGGTGTGTGACAGGTCCTCCTACCCAGGAGAAGAGGGGAGCCTGTGCATGCACTGAGAGACGGGCCCCCGTACATTGGGCAGACTGTCCCTTGACTCCTCTGAAGTAGCTTTCAGGCTGAGCCCCTGCTCTGGCCTCACCTCACCTCACCTCTTTGGTTTCGGTAGGTATTGGCAAGCTGGCCAGCGTGCCCGCCGGTGGGGCTGTAGCTGTCTCTGCTGCCCCGGGATCTGCAGCTCCTGCTGCTGGTTCTGCCCCAGCCGCAGGTAAGTGGAGGCTCAGGCAGCTGTCGTGGTGGCTGCACTGGGGTCTGCTGGGAGTCTGCCCGCACCGCGGGCCTCACTCACTCAACTCTTCCTCCCACAGCGGAAGAAAAGAAAGAGGAGAAGAAGGAGGAGTCCGAGGAGTCGGATGACGACATGGGATTTGGCTTGTTTGATTAGAATCCTACTCCCCTGCAAATAAAACCCTTTTTAAGTATCTGTTCAGCTGCCTGTGATCTCTTTGTTAGAGTCTGGCCTCAATGCAGGGCAGGTGGGGACCCCACGGTGGGCTGGCAGGCCTTACCGCAGGAGGATGCTTCCCCAGGGACAAGGAGTGGCTGAACCACGGTGGAGACAAGTCTTTGGTACAAAAATGAATACTTTGCGGGGGGGGTGGGTGGGGGGTAGGGACGGGACACTTTCTTGGGTGTGGCCAAACCTTGAGCAGGCTCTGGAGGGTGCAAGAGTCCCCTTCTTGGGTGACTGCCAGGGCCTTCCCAGGGAGTGCAGCCTTCAGGGGGACACCCAGGAAAACCTCAGAAGCAGCGATGAGTGGTCACCACTGCTCTGGAGGTGGCTCCAGCCAGCCAAGTTTAGCACTTCTCCCAGGACCGGTGGTGTCCTTCACTCAGATGGGGATGTGTGGTTGGGTGCGTGGATCCTGCGTTTGTTTCCCTGCAGGGGTCAGTGCCCCAGCTCCACCTTAACCCCTGAGCAACTTGGGGCAGTCATTTAGCTTATCGGAGCCTCAGTTTCCCCAGCCATCTGATGGGCCAACACTGGGGTACGTGTAGAAGTGGCTTCTGGGCATTGACATTAGGCCATGTGCTCACTAAGTCTTTCTGGGGTGGGCCTGCCCATGGCCCTCTCACCAGGCTCTATCCTGGAATGTGGGGGAGAGGGCAGAGGCCTTCCCTCTGCCCACCAATGCCAGGCCACCTAGAAGACACTGCTTCCCCGTCTGGAGGCCGTGGGTTGGCAACTGGTGGCGGTGTGGTGTGTACCTACTGTGTGCAAGGCCACAGCACTGAAGAAGGACCTGCCCCTGTGGGCCGTAGTTTTGTGGAGAAAGTAACCAATACAGCACTAGACAGCTGGGGCGGAGGAGGCTCCCTCCGTGAGGATCCGAGACCTGGAGGAAGAGGCTGGGGACAGTGCACAGCCGTGATGGAAGGAAGTCCTGAGACCCTCTGGTTATCCAGAGTGGTGTGGAGGGGCTGGAATCCACCAGGTGGGTGGTGGGTGGGACATGGAGCCAAGAGAAGTGAGGACCACTTCAGAGGTCTAGCAGTATGTGCTGCAGGGGGCGGTGAGGCGTGGGGCTGTGGATGCAACTGGACACGGGCCATGGCCCCAGGCTGCGGGAGAGAGCTCCCTAGAGGAGTGGACCCAGGGTCCAGGGGCAGAGCTCAGAATCCCAACCTCAGACCCTGAAGAGAAGGGCTGTGTGTGGGCTGGAAGATACCACGGGAGAGGGGCCAAGACACCCACCTGGCAGAATCACGCAGCAGACCTCAGGGCTTCTCCATGCTGACCAAGAGGAGCGGGGCCCACCTCCCACCCCCAGCCAGGATTCCGGGAAGGGCTGCCCTGTTCCTGGCTCCAGAGCTGATGGTCCCAGGGGCCTGGAGGGAGGGAATGTACCCAAAACAGTTCAACTCGGGTGTGGAAATGGGGGTAGAGGTCTCCCTGCACTGGGGCAGTGCCACCCTCCAAGGCCCCATGGCCCCTCAGAAGCGGTGCCAGCCCTGTGGTGGAGCGGTTAAGTTCGCGCCCTCTGCTTCGGCAGCCCAGGGTTCTGCCAGTTCAAATCCTGGGCGCGGACATGGCACCGCTCATCAAGCCATGCGGAGGTGGTGTCCCACAGTCTCCAACTAGAAGAACCCACAATTAAAAATACACAACTATGTACCGGGGGGCTTTGGGGAGAAAAAGGAAAAAAAACAAAGCAGAGAGGGCTTGGACGCTGGCCTCTCCTTGGAGCTGGTCCGGGGGAGGACCTTCTTGGGTCTCTGGCTCAGGCCGCCCTGCCCAGCTTCCCTCTCAGTCGTCATCCCAGTGACCCCTGGACTTTCCCCGCCAGCCTTGAGTTTTGCCCAGTTCTCACTGTGAGGCACTTCTCGCCCCTGCTGCGTCCAGCAGCATCCCCAAGGGCTCAGTCACTGGGGGCCCTGATGGTCCTGATGGGGCCACACCTCTCTGCGCTGTACCTCCAGCCACACTTCCATGGGATGGGGTCCCATGTGCAGAGAAAACGACAAGTCTTTGTAGGTCAAATTCGGTCAGCTCCCCATCCCTGCTTTCCCCTCTCCCAGTGCCCAGGCCAGGGCTCCCCTCTCCTCTCACTCCTCCCACCCGGGGCCCTTTGCATGTGCCCTTGGGCAGCCTGGGCAGCCTTGTGCCCTTCCTGGTGAACTCTGTGCCCAGATACCCTGTCACCCCTCTCGGTCCTCATTTTGAGCTGTGTAAACAATGTCTGTCCCCTGCCCCCTGTAGGGCTGGGTCTGCGTCGACCCTACTCAGTGTGCTACCCTGTGCTGGTTCACATGCCAGACACACTGTCGGTGCTAACTATGGTGGGAGGGAGCACAGAGGTTGAGGGCTGGACAGCATGACCCAAGGTGGCTGTGTTCTGGGGAGGCCCTGCTCTGGCTTCTCGGCCTGGGCCTGGGTGAGGGGCAGTCCCAAGCCTCAGCCCAGAGGCTCGAAGCCCTGGCACTAGCTGGGTCCTGAGCTGATCTCCTGCCTGGGAGTGAGTGTTCCTGGGGAGACACGCACACCGCCTCCCCACCACCTCAGCATAGATCAACACCTTGTTTGCGAGGTGGGGTGAGGTGCAGGGCTGGCTCCTGGATCCAAGCCAGGCGGGGCCTGCACCACACACTCCAGGAGAAAAATGCGGAAGAGGGGCGGGAGGGTGACGTCACCCGGAGTGCTCCACCCGCTGGGGCAATTAGCGGGGGCGGGCAGGGCCCGAGTCAAACCCAGGTAGACCCCACAGCCTGAGGAGACCGCGTCGGACGCTGGTGGGACCCGGGTTAGTGCCCAGGAAGGGGGGCCGCGGAGGGCAGGGCTGGGGCCCGATGTCAGGTGTGGGTCTGCGGCAGGCGCTGGCTCTGAAGTCGTGCGGGTGTGTGATTCGCATCGCCGCGGATGTCTGTGGATCAGGCTGTAGACAAGTCGGTGGATCCTGGGGGTCCCTGACTCGGGGGGGCTCCTCAGTGTCCCAGGTCAGTATTGTAGGCGGACCCCCGAGGGAAGGGGCGGCGGTTGCCCAGACACCAGGGCCCTCCCCTCGGGTGGTCTCGGAGCCGAGGACCAGGTCTCGGGCCAGGGTGGATCTCCGGGGGGGAGTGGGGTCCCGGGGCCAGTGTGGGCCTCTGGGGCCAAGGCCGGGGCTCCAGGTCCAGGGACGGGGTATCAGGTCCGGGGGCGTCGTTTCATTGGACCATTGGGCAGAGGCGGGGTTTCGGTGCCTGGGGTGGGGTCTCGGGGCTGAGATCCCAGGCCCGGGGTGGGACTCCGGGTCCAGGGGCGGGGTCTCAGGGCCGCGGAAGGCACCCGGGAGTGGGCGGGGCTCCAGGGCCCGCCTCGAAGGCGCGGCCGTTCCCCTTGCCCACGATTGGGCCGCGCGTGCCGGCCCCGCCCCGCCCGCTTCGCCCCCGCCCACCTCCACTAAAAATACCGCCTCCGTCCCCGCCCTGCGCAGTGTCGCCGCCTCACCGGGGGAGACCCCGAGCCAGAGTGACCGAGGGACCGGCCGCGTCCAGCTCCAGAGCGAGCGGCGAACGCGCGGTGTACACGAGGCCGGCCGGCCGCGGAGCCCCGGAGCCCGGCGGCCGCCGCGATGTTCCCCAAGGAGGCGACATGGAACATCTCGTTCGCCGGCTGCGGCTTCCTCGGCGTCTACCACATCGGCGTGGCCTCCTGCCTCCGCGAGCACGCGCCCTTCCTGGTGGCCAACGCCACGCACATCTACGGCGCCTCGGCCGGGGCGCTCACCGCCACGGCGCTGGTCACCGGGGCCTGCCTGGGTGAGCGGGGTAGGCGGGGCCGGGCGGATGCTCTTCGTGAGCTTAGAGCGCCCCCATCCCTTCGCACAGGGAGGCTGGCCGGGCCGCCGGTGCCGTGGGTGCCACGGGTGCCGTGGGGAGACGTCTCTGCCCAGGCCGAGGTTCCCCATCCTGGGCGCCGATCGGGGGGCGGGGCCAGGTTTGTTTTGCTGGGACGGTGCCCAGGGATTGGGGTAGAGCCCGGCGGGCTTCTGGGCCCGCCTCTGGGCGCAAAGCTTTCAGGGCGGGCAGGTGCAGTGAAAGCTGTCATTGGAAATAGAAAGTAAGCCGTGGGCGGGATTGTGAGAGGCAGGGGAGGGGCCTACGCCGCCTCCCTCGGCCCCGGCATCCGGCATCGGGCATCGGACTGGCTGCCAGCGGTCACTGCGTCCTGGAGCCCCGGGCCTAGCATAGGGTGGCCTCTGAAGAGCGCATTGGGCACTGTGGCCTGGTACCTCCCAAGGGCCCCTGGAGGAGGAGCCCCGCACGTCAGGCCTGGGCATGGCCAGCTCTCTTGCGCCCCTTTCTGCCTTGCACAAGGCCCAATGTAGGCCTAGGTCCCCAACTGTGGCCAACCGTTTTTGGCTCACTCCATGGAGTGGGAGGTGCTTCTGGACTCTCCAGCGGGGTACCCAGTGGGGTCAGGAATGCAGGAGTCTGTGTGTGCTGGGATGGCCTCCCCTACTCCCACACACTTCCTGCCGCAGTCCCATGGTGCTTATAGCACACCAAGTACTTCAGGAGTCCTGTGAATGTTGCCGAGCCCCCAGCCTACTAGGGCAGCCAAAGTGACAGAGGGGTCATCAGGGTCTTGAAGGTCCTGTCGGCAGGAGCCTGTCCACAGTTCTCTCCTGCCCCCTTCCAATGACCTTTGCCCTGAGGGGGGTGGGCTGGAAGGAGCATAGCTCTACATTCCTGGGACTTGAGGGTTCCCACTGTGGCCCTGCCCCTCCCACTCATGGAGGCCTCAGGCCAGCTCCTCTCAAACCCCCATGCTGGCCTCAGGACACACCTAGGTCCCTGGCAACTAGTTGAAAGCATGGCTCCCACAGCACTCCCCCAACCACACTCCCAAGAAGCCTCTTTCTCACGAGCAGTCTTGAGCAGCTGGAGCCCCCACAGAGTGCAGATGCTCGCCCCTCACTGCCGTTCTCATGACCCAGGTGGTGGTCCTGGAGGAGGGCACGGTCCTCAGCTCCTCCCCAAGGCCCTCCTGCTCCCTGATCACTCCTAGGCCTGCTCTCTCTCTGGCTTTGTTCTAGGCCAGTGCCCAGGGGCCCCCAAAGGGGCTGTTGGGGGGTTGCCTGCTCTTGGCTGCAGTGGGACACAGTTGCACTTTCTCAGGAGTGGTGGAGCCCCACTATTTCCAACCTCATGTCTCCTGGCCTGTGAGACCCCTGGATTGCACTGGGCTCTGTGGGTCTGGATCTGGCCAAGTGGGTGAAAACTTAGGCTGGTCAGAGTTGAGCCTCCGTCTCCCCCCGTTCCCGGGCTGGGTGCCACACCACACCAGACCCAGTGACTCATGGATCAGGGCAGGCAGTTGGGAAATACTGGGCAGAGGGCAGGCTCCGGCCCCAGCTGTCTGCCCTCCCAGGGGCCGGTGGCAAGAGTCTCACTTGTGGGCTGGGTCCCATGGTGGACACGGAGTCCTCCAGGGTAGATGGGCGGGCACCAGGTCTGGGTGCGGGGGAATCTTGGGCATGGAACCATAGCAGGTGTGCTGAGCCCAGGAGTGACAGCCCCTGTCTCTTGGCCCTGCTGCCCCAGGCGAGGCTGGTGCCAACATCATCGAGGTGTCTAAGGAGGCCCGGAAGCGGTTCTTGGGTCCTCTGCACCCCTCCTTCAACCTGGTGAAGACCATTCGTGGCTGCCTGCTGAGGACTCTGCCTGCTGATGCCCATGAGCGGGCCAGTGGGCGCCTGGGCATCTCCCTGACCCGTGTCTCAGATGGCGAGAACGTCATTATATCCCACTTCAACTCCAAGGATGAGCTCATCCAGGTGGGCCCTAGTGGGGCTGCATTGGGGGCGCAGTACGAGCCCCGAGGCCCCTGTTTATTGTTTTGTTTCTGCCCTGCCGGCAGGCCAACGTCTGCAGCACCTTCATTCCTGTGTACTGTGGCCTCATCCCGCCCTCCCTCCAGGGCGTAGTAAGTACCCCCCACCCCGGACATCTTCTTGGGTGACAAATCAGCTACTGTGTGGAATGCTGCGGGGGAGGCCATCTGTGCCCGCACGACTGCCCCTCACTCCTGCCACTGCCTGTTGCCCCACTTCCCCCAGGGTTACTCAAGAGCCAGGACTGCCTGTGGAGACACACACTTCCTGTGGCTGCCTCCCCTCCCCCTGCCACTCCTGGCCATCTGCTTAGTGGCCCGGCGGCCCATGGCCAGTGCCCAGGGGGTGAAGGGCCCAAATGAAATAGCCACTGGGTAGGGTCTGTGGTGGCCCGGTGGGGCAGCCTGCTCACCCTGCAGGCCCCTCACCGCGTGGCTGTGGGTTCCTGCCGCAGCGCTACGTGGATGGCGGCATCTCAGACAACCTGCCACTCTACGAGCTCAAGAACACCATCACGGTGTCCCCCTTCTCGGGCGAGAGTGACATCTGCCCGCAGGACAGCTCCACCAACATCCATGAGCTCCGGGTAACCAACACCAGCATCCAGTTCAACCTGCGCAACCTCTACCGCCTCTCCAAGGCCCTGTTCCCGCCCGAGCCCATGGTGAGCCCCATGGCCTGCACAGCCTCTCCTCGCTGTGTCCTGGGGGAGGAAGCTGCCTGGATGAGCACTCCTGAGTGACCACAGTGAGGGTGAGGTGGTCAAGGTGTCCTCTTCTGAGCGCTGGGCGAGAGTGCTGTGTCCTGCACAACCTCTCCACTCGGGGGCAGTCTGTCCAGCCTCTGTCCAGCTTTGATCTTGTCCTGGATCCAAGGTAGCTTGGTCGTGCCGAGCGGGGACTCTAGAGGGGCAGAGCAGGGCATGTCTGGCTCCCTTGCTCCAATTTATCCATCCCTCTGCCTCAGGTGCTGCGAGAGATGTGCAAGCAAGGCTACAGGGACGGCCTGCGCTTCCTGCGGCGGAATGGTGCGGACGCCGCCCCGCTGGGGAGCTGGGAGCTGGGAGCTGGGAGCTGGGAGCTGGGAGCTGGGAGCGCGGCGTTTGTCGGGCCCCTTCGGCCAGGCGGGTGGGCTGGGCTGGCAGACGGCTCTGCACTACTGCCCCCTGCCGGCCCGCCGGACCGCGGCCGCGCTGATCGCGTGTTACGTCCTCCCTACCCAGGCCTCCTGAATCAGCCCAACCCGCTGCAGGCGCTGCCCCCCGCCAGCCCCCATGACCCCAAGGACGAGGACGCCGAGGTGGCTGAGGCGGCCACGGAGAGGGCTCGAGTGGACGGCCACTTGCAGCTGCCCGGGGAGGATCACATCCTGGAGCATCTGCCTGCTCGGCTCAATGAGGGTGCGAGGGGGTGGCGAAGGGGGAGGGGGAGAGGGAGGGAGTGGGGAGAGGAGGGTGGTACCTGGCCTGCGGGGATGCCGGAGGACGAGGAGCAGAGTGGTCCTGGCCTCTGCCTCCCTACCCGGCTGCTAACTGCCCTCCTGCGCCCCACCTGCAGCCCTGCTGGAGGCCTGCATGGAGCCCAAGGACCTGCTGACCACGCTCTCCAACATGCTGCCTGTGCGTCTGGCCACGGCCATGATGGTGCCCTACACTCTGCCGCTGGAGAGCGCCGTGTCCTTCACCATCCGGTGCGGCGGGGGCTGGGGGGCGCAAGGATCATCCAAGAGTGGCGGGCACCCGGGGGAAGAGGCAGCTGGTTGGGGGCGCTGCGGAGATGCCGGGTCAGGGGTCCCACAAGCCGGGGCACAGACTGGGGTCGGGTGCGGGGGGTGGGGGGGTGGTCGTGAGGGCTCAGGCATAGTCCCTGAGGCCATGCCTCCCACCTTCACCCTAGCTTGCTGGAGTGGCTGCCCTATGTCCCTGAGGACATCCGGTGGATGAAGGAGCAGACAGGCAGCATCTGCCAGTACCTGGTGATGCGCGCCAAAAGGAAGCTCGGCAGCCACCTGCCCTCCAGGTGAGCCCCTGACTGTCGTGTCCGCGGGGAGCCCGCAGCCTCCGTGGCCCCCACTAAGGCCCTCCCTCCCTCCCTCCCTCGGCCCCTCCCCGCCCGCAGGCTGTCAGAGCAGGTGGAGCTGCGCCGCTCCCGGTCGCTGCCCTCTGTGCCGCTGTCCTACGCCGCTTACAGCGAGGTGCTGCCCAGCTGGATGCGCAACAACCTCTCGCTAGGGGACGCGCTGGCCAAGTGGGAGGAGTGCCAGCGCCAGCTGTTGCTGGGTCTCTTCTGCACCAACGTGGCCTTCCCGCCGGATGCCCTGCGCATGCGCGCCCCTGCGGAGCCTGCCCCTGCGGAGCCTGCCCCTGCGCCCCCGCAGCTCCCGCCCAGCTCGCCCCCTTGCTGAGCGCCCCTGCTCTGTCCTTCCCCAGCCCCCTGGGGTCCCGGTGCTGAGGGCTGGGCCCCCCAGCCTCCCTGCCCCGTGAGGCGGGGCCCTTGGGCCGGCTGCGATCCCCCTTCCCGGCCTTTCTTCATACCCCCTGCGGAATAAGGAGAAGGGGGCTTGGCTGTCAACCCCTCCACCAACCACTCACGTGCTGCACTGAGGAGGGAGAGGTGCCAGTATCCCTCCCCTCGCGGGGGCAGACGCCCCCTCACCTGTGCCTTAATCTCTTCCTCCCAGGCCCCACCCAAGGGCTGGGGAGGGCAGGGCCGGCACCTGGGGTCTCCTGGACCTGCGAGCCCTGCCCGAGGCCCCCACCCGTCAGCGCAGTATTACTCCTGAGGACTTTGCGCCTGCTCCTCCCTCCGCATTTTTCATGTTTTGCTGAAGAATGTGTGTGAAGAATTATTTATTTTCGCCCAAGCAGATGTAATAAATGCGACAGCTCACCCGTCTCCTTGGCTTGTATGTGACTCCCTTCTCCCAACACCCTCTCTGCTGACCAGTGTCTCTATAGCTTCGGGACAGGTCTTCCCAGGTCGGCTCCATGAGCCTGGCATTCCGGGCCTGGGGCTCTCCCCTAAAAGCGCCCTTGGGTCTCCCGCTTCCAGCCCACTCCTCTGGCCAGGAGCATACATTTGTCCCTTGCTTTGCCCTGAGGCCTGCTGGCTGACCCTTGGGCACAGCTTTCCAATGGCCAGCGGAAATATTTGGGGACCAAGCTCCTGGATAAATAAAAGCTAAGAAATATTTACCGAAGGTGGCGTCTGCACCTCCACTCCATGGTGACACAGGGGGCGTGGGGCCAAGTTCAGGGTTGGACAGCTGCAGAGGGTGAGGCTGCTCAGCTGAGCACTGTCGACCTGGGAGCCTCGGGGGCCCGCTCCACTTTGGACATTTCGCCCAAGGCTCTGGGAGGTTCAGGTCTCCACTTGTCATCACAAACCTCACTGGCCAGGTGCGTACACCTTGTTCCTCTGTCCCTTTCCCCTCCACAGGGTACCCAGCCTCCTGCCAATACACAGGAGAGGTCTGGAATGTTAGGCGGGGCGAGGTCTGAGCTAAAGGGGGCTGCACCTTGTTCTGGGGGAGACGTGGTTTCCCGAAAGCGTCCTCTGCCCTGGGCAGTCTGAGGGGATCTGGCCAGCCCTCTTTGGTGACCACAAGGGCCCATGGGGTGAGGGGTGCTGGTGTGGAGCTGGGCACTTGGCTGGCTGTCTGGAGCTCTTAATCCTGCCCGGTTCAGCCCCCACCTGCCTCCTCCCTCCAAGGCGTGGGGCAGCCCCCAGCCAACAATAACGGTGGTAGTGGGACTGCAGGACTGGGCGAGCCGGCTGGGCAGGTCCCAGGTGTGTGTGTGCCAGGGGCCGCCCCCCTCGCCGTCTCAAGGTCTTGTCCTATAGGCCCGACCTGTTCTAGTTCAGCAGGATCCCAGGCCCCTGAAAAGGCAGAGGTTTCCAGTCCCCAGCGCTGCCGAGGTGGCACTGTGAGGCCAGCCCCTCCAGGTGGGTGCAGGGGCCAGGCTGAGCTGGGAAGTGGGACCCTTGGGAAGAGGGACCCTTGGGAAGAGGGTAGGATTTTCTCCCCCAACAGGAAGGTCACACACAGGCCTTCCCCGGTGGAACCATCGGGGCTGTGCCCCCGAAGGAGTGCTGGGGGCGCCTGCGAGGTGAGGACCTCCTGCCTCCCCCACTCACTCACCTCACAGGTGCACAGGCATTTATGCTGTTGATTTAATTAAATACCATTTTCTAGTATATTACATGTTTATTGTTTTAAAATGGGAAAAATCCAAACGGGAAAAGGATAAGGAAGAAAGTAAAGTCACCCCACTCAGAGAGAACCACTAAAAATATTTTGGTCTATTTCCTGCTTGGCTTTTTCCTACACACACTTTTTGGCGCCTTAAATCCGGATCCTCAGGACAGCACCCCTCTTTGCTGTGGCCCTGCTCAGGAAGGGTCCCCCGTTCCCCGGGGTCATCTCTGCCCCATCGTGCGCTTGGGCTCTGCCAGGAGAGAGACTCGGGCCTCGGGGTCGGGGGGCCAGGCGGGTGTGGGGCCAGAGCTGGCCGCCCCGGCAGCGCCGAGAGGCGGGGACACGGTGACAGCAGCAGCCGCGGCTCCGCCCGGGGCCGGCCCACGCCGGGGGCTCGGTGCCTGCAGGGCAGCGAGAACCGCTCCTGCACGCGCCCCCGGCCCGCCGCCTTTCCGGGAGGAGCGGCCGTGCGTGCGGCAGGTGCAGCGGCACAACTCGCAGGTAGGCGCCTCGCGGGTCCGCCGCCCGCGGCCCCGGCCCTCCCGCCCGCCGCAGGGCACGCCGAGCCCCGCGCGCGTCTCGGTCGGGGACTCCGGGGCCCCTCGGGGCACGCGGCGGCGGGGCAGGGGCGGGCTCGGCCCCCAGGACCCTCGACGGGGCGGCTCACCGGCCCGGCGGCCCTTCCTCTCTGCTCCCGGGCCCGGCGGCAGCGCAGCTTCCGGCTGGGATGGACCTCGGCTCCGGTGGAGCCCGCCAGCCGCCAGTGGCGCGGCGCAGCCGCCCGGGTGAAAGGACAGCATGAGGGGGGGAGATGACTCTGGCTCGGGTATCCCCTCTCGCCCTTCTTCAGAGCTGCTCTCTTAGGAGATCTGCCCCACCCCCCAGTACTGGTGGGGAGGGAATAACAGTCCTGGACTGAGAGGAGAGGACCCCAGAGTCCCAGGTGTGTGTGAGGGTGCCGCGGCGCTGGGGGTTAGCTCTGGGAAATCCCGGGCCAGGGCACTGTGGGAAGGACAGGTGGCTCTGATTAGGGGGCGGGGCACCCCGGTGGGAAGGGAGGCCACGAGGAGGTTCCGGGACTTGGAGGGGGTTAGTCTGGTGGAGGGGAGGGGCTCTAGTGCTAGCGGGAGTGGCTGTTAAGCCTGACAAGGGCCTTGGAAGGCACCAGAGCTGGACCCTGCACCTGCACTCCTGGGGCCAGGGGCCCGGTGGGAGGGGTTGTGGGGGTGGGGAGGTGGAGGGGGAGGAGCGTCCCTCGCCTGCCAGGTAGTTGAAGGTGAGAGCCACTGAGGCCCAGACTCTAAGGCTGAGGACTTAGCTGGAATTGGCTAAGTGCTCCTAGCGGCCCAGCCTGGGCAGCATGGGTCGCCAGGTCCCCAACTCCAGGACCTGCTCAGCTCCTCCCCCGTGGACCACTCCCTCACCCAAGCCCTCTCCCCTCAGCTGCCAGGAGCCCCCTCATCCTCATTGTCCATCACGAGGTCTTTTACAGCTATTCCGATAACTCAGATCACCCCCTTCGCACATTCATCCTCTCCTGCACTGGCTCCCTCCTGGGTCCCAGCCTCTAGCATCCTGGGCAGCCCCCACAGGCCCTGAGCCTGCATCACCCCATGGTGACACCTGTGCCTGCAGCACTACCCCCATGCGGGCCATACCATCCCCAGCTGCCCCTCCTCTCTGGACCTCCGCCCTGCCTTCTGCCACCTTCCATCCTGGTGCAGGTCTGCTCATTCCTGGCTCTGTACCGCCCAGCTCAGCCCTCAGACACCCTCACATCTCACCCTCTCGCTGCTTTCCCTTCCCCTCTCTCTTTCTGAGCTCCGCTCAGGCCCTGATTCCTCCTTGGCTTCACAGCACCCCACGGCCGAGACCCCAACTCCATGGCCAGCCCTGGGAAGCCCGGGGCTGGGGAGGCCCAGGAGGAGGAGGGAGAGGAAGAGGGAGGTTCCGTGGAGCCACAGGCAGAGATGCTGCAGCAGGCCCAGGAGCTGTTTCTGCTATGTGACAAGGAAGCCAAGGGCTTCATCACCCGGAATGACCTGCAGGTGAGTCCTCCACCCCCAGAGACTGCTCTGGCCAGGGACTGACCTCGGCTACTCAGCCCTGCCATTCTTGCCCGGCCAGGGCCTGCAGAGCGACCTGCCGCTCACACCCGAACAGCTAGAGGCTGTGTTTGAAAGTCTGGACCAGGCCCGCACAGGCTTCCTCACCGCTCGGGAGTTCTGCCTTGGCCTGGGTGAGCCTGGCCCCTGAGCCCCCCTCTGCCGCCCTACACCACCCCACCCCTGAGACCCTCCACCGGTGCATGTGGGACACCGTGAGGCTCACAGCCCACACAGATGGCAGCCTGCGCCACTCCATCACCTGGGTCTGTACTCACAGGCGCCACGGGGAGCCCCTCAGCTGCTGTGGCTTGTGCGGAGTTGACCCTCCTGCTTCCCCACCTGCTCTCCTGTGCCAAACCCAGATGGGGCTGGGAGCCAGGCATGCCTCATTCTGGCCGGAGCCCGGCTGTCACCTCCCATTCCCAGGCCAAGAATCGGACCAGAATAAGGAAGAAAAACAGGAAACTGGGCTCAGAGAAAGGGCAGGATATGTTTGTGGGGGGATGGGGGAGAGCTGGGTAACCAACAGCCCTCCTAATCTCTCCCTCCCACGCCTGCAGGGAAGTTCGTGGGGGTGGAGTCGGCTCAGGGTGCACAGCCCACCATGGCTCCCGAAGAAACCTTTGAGTCTGGCTGGTCAGAAGTGCAAGGCACCGAGGGCTCTCTGGAGGACGAGGAGGAGGAGAGATTCTGGGCTGAGCTGGAGCAGCTGGGGGTGGCCCGGGTCCTGGGCGAGTGAGTCTGTGCTGGCCCCGCTCCCAGCTCCCTCGTCTGTTATCTGTCTCCCTCTGCATGCTGCCTGTCCACGTCGCCAGCTGTCTGTTCCTGCGCAGGGTCTCTAGGCCAAGTCTGGCCCAGTCGTTCCCTCTCAGCTGCGACTACCTGGGAGGAGCCGGGCGTGATTTCCCGCAGAATTTGCATTTCAGGAGGCAGCAGTCAGGGCTGCGGGGAGGAGGGGCGGCACCCGGCACATGGCCACGTACAAACGGGCATAGCCCCGGATACACACGACACCTGGCTGCCCCGCGCGCGCACAAACCCCAGCAGGGGCGGAAGCACCACGAGAGAGATGCCTTGCATGCAGCAAAGGCTCCTGGCTTGTCCAGGACTGCAGGAGTCTCCTGAGGCTTACCCTTCGGGGTGGGGTAGGGAACCCTCACTTCTGCTTTAGCCCCTGCCCGCTCCCTCCAGGCAGTGGGCGGTGCGGACGCTCTGGACCCGGCTGCAGCGCGAGCGACCCGAGCTGCTGGGCGCCTTCGAGGATGTTCTGATGCGCGCGTCGGCCTGCCTGGAAGAGGCAGCTCGAGAGCGGGACGGCCTGGAGCAGGCGCTGCGGCGGTGAGGGCCAGGGGCCGGGACGGGGCCTGGGGGCCGGGTGGGAGGCCCCGGGAGACGGAGGAGGCGGGGCTAGGGCCTGTAGTACCGGCAGGTTCTAAACCGCTGTCTTCCCCCGCCCTCCCCCGGGGCCCCGGTCTCCTGAAGGCGGGAAAGCGAGCACGAGAGGGAGGTGCGCTGTCTGTACGAGGAGATGGAGCAGCAGCTTCGCGAGCAGAGCCGGCGCCTGCGGAGTCAGGTGGGCGCGCGGCCCCGCCCCCCGCGCGCGGCCCAATCGCAGTCGCGCGTGTCTCCCTGGCTCCGCCTTCTCCGAATTGGTCCCACCCTGGTCCCATCCCCCGCCCCTGCCCCTCCGGAGCTGGCGGAGGCTCAGGTGCCCCTCGCGCGTCCCAGGATCTCCCCCGGGAGGAGCAGAGAGGCCGCCTGGAGCTAGAGCTGCAGAGCCGCGAGCAGGAACTGGAACGCGCGGGCCTGCGGCAGCGGGAGGTGAGCGGCCGCCGGCCCGCCCCAGCCCACAACCCCATCCCCACCGTCACGCGTGCACTCCCTTTATCCTTGAGGTCCCCTGGGCCTCAATGTCCCCAGCTCCGAAATTGTTGGGGATCAGGGGCAAACACAGCAGCCCGGGGAAGAGGAAAGGTCCTCTTTAGCCTCGATCCCCCCACACCTATCCAGTTGGAACAGCAGCTGCAGGCCCGGGCCACCGAGCAGCTGGAGGCGCAGGAGCAGAACGCCCAGCTGTGGCGGGCCAACGAGGCGCTGCGCACCCAGCTGGAGGGGGCGCAGGAGCAGCTCCGCAGACTGGAGGGCGATGTGCAGAGTCGCCAGGAGCAAACCCAACGGTGCCTGGAGGGCGGGGCTGGGGTGGGCCCTCAGGGGCGGGTTCCGGGGAGGGGGTGGAGCCGGGGGGCGTGGCGGAGTCGGGGTCGCACTTGGGGTTCAGGTCTGGGCCGCTTCCATGCCTGTCCCATGTCTCGGCCCACCCTCAGGGTCTGCGTGGGATAGGGTCCTCTGGGGGTCATGGGGCACCCGAGGGAGCCTCCCTTGCATCCAGGTCACCACCTACCTCCCGCAGAGACATGGTCGTGGTCTCAAGGAACATGCAGAAAGAGAAGCACAGCCTCCTGAGGCAACTGGAGCTCCTCAGGTGCGGTCAGGCCCAGGCCAGGGGGGAAGGGGCTCAGCGCATCTCAGCTAGGGAGCTCCTAGCTCCCAGACATTCCTGACCATCGCCCCATCCCACTTCGAGGAAGTCCTTCCTTGAGTCTGCCCTCCATCCTCATACTGTAGCCCCAGACAGATACCTCTCTTCTGGTCTGAAGGAGAACCAGAGTCCCCACGTTCCCCACCCAGGAATGCTGCCCCTTGAGGCCTCTCAGAGCCCTTGGACTCCTCTTCCCCAGGGAGCTGAACACGCGGCTACGAGACGAGAGAGATGCCTGTGAGGCCAGGCGGCTGGGCAGTGGCCGCAGGAAGGCTCTGGCCACGGCCCGCCTGCCAGGGCCGACCTGCTGTTGCTGCTGCTGCTGGGCTCGCCCCCCCAGACGTGGCTCTGGCCACCTTCCCAGCGCCCGCTGACCAGCCCAGAGTGACTCATTGGGCGTTACTGGAGGAGCTGCCCCTTGAAGGTGACTTGTCATGGCTGGGGCCTGCCCATCCAGGATGTGGGCTCTACCCAGTGGACTGCCTGGCCTGCCTGCCTGCAGGCATGAAGGAACTAACCCCAGGGGTGGTCAGGGTCTCATGTGCCCCCATGCTGGTCCTCATCCTGTCCCACTGTCCCTATCCCATCAAACCTATGTCTGTCCAGCAGAAAAGCCCCCTCCTCCAAATAAAGTCCACTGACTGCACTGTGGATGCCTCAGCCTCCTGTGTGCGGGAGCCACAGCACTTGCGTGGTACATGCATGAAGCGTCCATGGTACACATGTGGCATGTGCGTGGTACATGCATGGTACAGGTCCACAGCCCCGTGGTGCTGGTGCTGTGGGTGTCTCCCGTCCTGCCCCCAAGCCCTCACCATCCATCAAAGTTGAAGCCTCAGGGGCCCTCTGCAAGGATGAGGAGGGGACTGAGGCCGATGGTCTCGCCAGGAAGGCCCAGGCAGGGTCTCCTGCCCACTCCTGGCCTCCATCGGCTCCTCTCTCCCCATTCCAGTCCTTGCACAGCCCTGGGGGGGCCAGCTCAGTCCCTGGAGTCTGGTGGTCCTGAGAGGAGCCTCCTGGGGTGGGCCTGAAGTTGCCTCCCATGCC
Source organism: Equus przewalskii (assembly GCF_037783145.1). Classification (NCBI taxonomy): domain Eukaryota; kingdom Metazoa; phylum Chordata; class Mammalia; order Perissodactyla; family Equidae; genus Equus; species Equus przewalskii. The sequence continues at coordinate 33,163,117 of NC_091841.1, forward strand.
CTTCCACCCCACCTGGGGGAGCTGCCCGCTGGAGCCACAGGCAGGGAGCTGGGGACCACTGCTGCCCACTGTCCAAGGAGAGATGCTCCAACTGATCCTCAGACTCAGACGGCCCCCCGTCTGGCTGGGGATGAGCCTGGTGGGCTAGGAGTCCCTCTGACTCCTTACTCCCACTCTCAGCTTCCCAGTCCAGCTGATCAGCAGGCTCTGCTCTTTCTCCCTCATCCCTTCCCCCACTCCCAGGCCCGATGCCCTCCAGACTGGACTCCCTCTCGCAGGGACCCTAGGGTTCCCTCCACACTGCACCAGAGAGGCCCTCCTCCTGCATCTGACTGTTCGTCCAGATCCTCACCCCAGGCCGGCATCTGTTCTGTCGACCCCTGTAGCCTCCGGTGGTTCCTGGGTTGGGGAAGAGAGAGGGGAGTTGCGCCGGGGTGGGCGCGGTCTTGGACACAGTCCAGCGTCTCTGCCGGGTTGGCCGCCGCCTCCCGGCTCCTCCGTCGCCCGCGGGTGTGCGCCCCCGGCTGCAGTCCGCTCGGCCCCCGCAGTCCCTGGTGGACCCGCGGCGCCGGCCCCAGCCAGTGTCCCGCCCCGCGCAACGAGCCCTGCCTGCCAGGACCTGCCCGCGGCCGCTGGCTGGGGCGGGGCCTGCGGGCAGGCGGGCGGGCCGGGCCGGCCCGGCCCGGGGCGGGGCGGGGGGCGGCCCGCGCTTCTCCCTCGCAGGCCCCGCGCCGGCCGCGCATTCCCGGCGCTCAGAGCCGCCGCCCCCGCCGCCGCCCGCCGACTCCGACGCGTGGCCGGTGAGTGCGCCGCTGGCCGCGGGGGCTCAGTGCCCCGAGCCCTGCGCTGTCCGGCCCGAGGGCCCGGCTGCGGGCGCCGGGAGGGCCGGGAGGCCGGGCGGCCGGATGGGGAGCAGGCGAGGGTCAGGCGCTTCCCCTCCTGGGCCTTCGGACAGGCCTGGCGGCCCCTTCAGACCAGAGGCTCCCCACTCCTTGTCCCCGGACACCGGTCCCCTCCCTCCGCCGCAGGCCCGCCCACCGTCCGGGTGCAAGTGGGCGGGCCGTCGGCCTCGGCCGCGTTGGGGGGCGGCGGCGGCGACTTCATTGCGGCGGCGCGGGGATTCCTCCCCGGGCCTGACCGGAGCGGGGTCCGGGTCCCCTCCTTGGGCGCGGGCCGGCCTGGGGCCCGGTGGAGTTGCAGGCGCTGGAGCGGGGCAGCTCTGTCCCAGGCCGCGGGAACTATTTCTGGCCGCCCTTTCCCCGGGGAATCACATCCGCCAGGCGCACCCGGAACGAGGGGCCCCTCCTCAGCCGGCAGCTGGTGCGCGGCCGTGGGGGCTGATGTGTGTCCGGAACTAGCCTCCCCAGAAACCCGGGACCTCAGATCAGGCCCAGGGGCAAGTCGGTGGGGTGTGGGCTGACAGCCTCCAGCTCCGTGTAGGGTCTGCAGCCACTCCTGCCTGGTGGGGGAAGGGGCAGTGGCAGGTCTGGCTAAGACCGCGGGTGGGGTGCCTGGAGAAGGCGTGTGGTCCATCCCAGGATCCAACTTTCCAGCAATGTCTTCTGTCCTGCCCCGCCCTGGCCCAGACCAAAATACCGGGCCTGGCCGCTCCCCTCTCTGCGGCTGGGGGTGGACACTGCCTGCTGTGGAAGCCCAGCTCGGGTCCATGGCCTGGGGCAGCCACAAGGAGGGGTGGCAGGAGCCTATCCGGCCCATTTGGCGTGGGCCAGACCTGTGGCCTGTCCCTGCTCTTCTAGCGGAGTCTCCTGGGGAACTTCCGTCCACCTGTTCTACAGAGGAGCTGCCTGCCTGCCAGGTGAGGGCGGGGTGGGGTGGGTACAAGTCCAGCTCTGGGTGGCTCTGTGCCTGTCTGGAAACGTGGCTCCAGGTGCTGAACTGCCGTCAGTGCCCCACGGGCTGCCCCGCCCTCCCCAGTGCAGACGCCTCACCACAGAGCCGGGAGGGTGGCCCTGGGTGCCTCTGGGAGGAGCACAGCCTGTAGCTGCACTTCTCGCTGGCAGTGGTGTGGCTGTCCGCTTTCCGGTGATGGGGACCAATGAGGGAAGAACTCGCAGGTCTAGGGAGTGTGTGTCTGCCAGCCCTGCCTGCCCAGCACCCCCCATTCTCCCTACCCTGGCTGGGAGGAAGGAAGGAAGCCCTACTCTTTAACAGAAGCCTGAGGGGCTTCCCTAGGGCCACATGGCTGGCTATTGATGGGCAGACCAGTCTGCCTCCAAGTGGCCTCTTCCCCTGCAGTAGCCGGGAGGTTCCTGCCAGCCTGTGACGTGGGGCCCGGGGAATGCTGGGGGGGCGGGGGGCAGGCGGGGCCTGCATGACCTCACCTCCAGGTGCCTGCTGGGCTTCCTACCCTGGCTGCCAGCAGGGGTGAGTCAGCCAGTGATGGCTGGGGGTCCTCCATGCTCCTCATGACGTGGGCTCTGGTCAGGGAAGCCAGGCCCTCTGGCCTTCCAGGGCCTGGCCTTCAGCTTGGCTGTGGGCCCCAGACGTCTGCCCTGGCTGCAGTGGGGGTGGGGGCTCCTGAGCTGCCCTCCCAGGAAGTGTCCTGGTTCCCATGGACATTCTCCCAAGGCCTTCACCCAAGGCAGGCGGTTGGCTGGACCCCAAGTCCCTGGGCCGGCCTGGGCATCTGTGTCCCCTCCTGCTGTCCCCACCAGTGTCTTGCTGTCCTCCCAGTCCAGGCCTGGTGTTGTGGGCTATCTGACCTCCCCCGCCTCCCAGCCCCAGGATGGGTGAGTTCAACGAGAAGAAGACGACATGTGGCACCGTCTGCCTCAAGTACCTGCTCTTCACCTTCAACTGCTGCTTCTGGGTGAGCAGCGGGCACGCCCGCCCATCCCATCCCGTCATCTGCAGCTCTCTACCTATCGTCTCCTCCCTCCCATCCCTGGTCCGTGAAAGGAGCCCTGGCCTGGGGGCTCAGCCCTGTCTCTCAGACCTGGGGCCAGATGTGGTGACCAGTGTGCACTGCCCACAGCTGGCCGGTCTGGCGGTTATGGCAGTGGGCATCTGGACACTGGCCCTCAAGAGCGACTACATCAGTCTGCTGGCCTCAGGCACCTACCTGGCCACAGCCTACATCCTGGTGGTGGCTGGCGTTGTTGTCATGGTGACCGGTGTCCTGGGCTGCTGCGCCACCTTCAAGGAGCGGCGGAACCTGCTGCGCCTGGTCAGCGGGGCTTGGCCAGCACTGGGGGTGGGGGTGGGGATGGGGGCTACTGGGGCAGGGGCTCCCCACCAGGCTGCCTGGTGCTTGCTCTGGGGCCCTGATAGGAAAAGAACAGGACAATAGGGGTTGAGTGTGACACTGCAGAATAGCCTTTGCTGTGTTCACCTGGGGGGTGTCCCTTCCCACCTGCCCAGCCCTGGGAGTCCCCCCATCCCAGTGGGCCAGCTGAGGGAAGACACCAGCTCTGAGAGAAAGCATCAGGGGGCCTCGCTGTGCCCCAGCCTCCACCTGCTGCCTGGAGCCCTACTCTGTGGCCACTTGGGAGCTGAGGGTGGGGGCTCCGCTCTGTTGTGCCTGGACACTACCAGTCGTTGCGGAATGGGGGTGTCTGTGTCCCACCCTGCCTCATCGAGTCCCTGCCCCCCAGTACTTCATCCTGCTCCTCATCATCTTTCTGCTGGAGATCATTGCTGGCGTCCTGGCCTACGTGTACTACCAGCAGGTGAGGGCCCAGACAGGCCCCGTGGGGACACGGACACAAGCACACATGGACAGGCACATGCACAGGCAGGGTGTGCACATACAAGGATACATGTATATACACTGGAAAGGACATAGACACGCACATACAGGGACATGCACATCCACACACAACCCCCTTGTACTCCAGAGCTGACCATTGTGCCACTAGGCCCTGGAGGTGGGGGCTGGGTCACAGGAAGGGTGGACTGCAGGGTTGGGCAACCTGCCTGCAGCACCCAAGCTGCAGGTGCCCCCAAGCGGGGGCAGGTGTCCATGGGATCTGGAGCTCCCTCCCTGCCCTGCCCCTCCTGGTGGCCACTGGGTGCCTCTCCTGGCCCAACCGTGCCTGCCCCTGCTCTGCCCCACCTTGGAGGGTCTCAGACTTTGTGGCTGAAAGTGTCCCCACCTCACCCCCAGCTGAACGCAGAGCTCAAGGAGAACCTGAAGGACACCATGACCAAGCGGTACCACCAGAAGGGCCACGAGGGCGTGACCAGTGCGGTGGACAAGCTGCAGCAGGAGGTTGGTGGCTGGCACAGGGAGGGGTGTGCATGCCTCTGTGGGCCTCCCCAGACCTGTCCTGTCCCCACTGCAGGGGTGGGTAGTGTGGGGGCTCAGCCTGGCTGTGTTCCCGCTGCAGTTCCACTGCTGTGGCAGCAACAACTCCCAGGACTGGCGGGACAGTGAATGGATCCGCTCGGGCGAGGCAGGTGGCCGTGTGGTCCCAGACAGCTGCTGCAAGACTGTGGTGGCCGGCTGCGGGCAGCGGGACCACGCCTCCAACATCTACAAGGTGGAGGTAGGCTGGCAGGAACCTGGGGCTCCGGAGCCCCCAGATGCTGGGGGCTGGTGTGGCTACACCCCAAGGGAGGCTGGGGCTGTGGCCATGGCGGGGGCTGGAGGACTTGCCAGCCTTCAGCGCCCCACCCCCACCCTGCCAGGGCGGCTGCATCAGCAAGCTGGAGACCTTCATCCAGGAGCACCTGAGGATCATCGGGGCTGTGGGCATCGGCATCGCCTGTGTGCAGGTGTGGGCAGGAGGGCAGGGTGCTGTGGGGGGGTGCAGGGACGTGAGGCGACTGGTGGCCGTGGCCCACTCATGCCAGCTCTGCGCCACAGGTCTTTGGTATGATCTTCACGTGCTGCCTGTACAAGAGCCTGAAGCTGGAGCACTACTGACCTGCGCTGTGCTGGCCCTCCGCGCACGCTGCAGCTTCTCACCACCGCCCGTGTGACTACTGAGCTGACACTACTGATGGCCAGGGAGCTGGGGTCCCTGGGGCCCCGCCCTCACCCCTTTGCCAGGGACATTGTGTTCTCATGCCTCTACCCACCCCGCCACCGTGACCTCTGGGGACCCGCACTCCCAGAAGGAGCTTCCAGTGCCTTCTGCTGCACACCAAAGTCTTGAGGCCTGAGGTAGGCCCCCCCCCCCCCCCCCCCCCCCGGGGTGAGGAGGGGCTGCAATTCTGCCTGTCCGCTGTCTGGGTGTGGCTGGTGGGGTGGAGCCACTGGGTTCTGAGAATAAAGCGCCCCCCACCCACAGGCCAGCTTCTTTGGGGTGGGGTCAGGAGGCCGTGGGGTACTCCCTAATGCCTCTGCTCAGTTGGAGGGGCTGGTTTGGGGGTGAGTTGGACAGAACTAGGCTGGGCCACCCTAGGGTGCTCCCAGCTGCCTGGATACACCCCCAATGGTGGCCAAGGGAAGGCCGGGAGGGGCAGGTGCAGATGTGTCTGCCACCAGGACAGTCCCACTCAGTAACTTGAGGCCTCTCCCTGAGGCTCCTCCCCCATTCTGTGCCTCTGCTGCTGCCCCTGCTCCTGGCCACCCTGCTCCCTGAGCCCCCGTTTCTCCCGCTGCTCTCAGCACTGTGTAAAAGGCCACATACTCACATGCTCACTGTCTCCCCTTCCCCGGGGCAGGGGCTTTGTGGGTTTTATTCACTGCTGTGTTACAAATGCCTAGAACTGCTCCTGCCACTTAACAGGTGCTCAATAAACGTTTGTGGAACAGACGAGTGAACTCTACGTCAGTGAGAGATGGTCCTGGTGCTTGGGGCCCTCCCATCCAGCAGGGTGGGCAGACCCATCACCCAGTGCCATGACACAAGGGCAGGGGACTGGAAGGGCAGCCAGTTGTGAGCTGAGAGCTGATGGGGTTCAAGGAGGAGGAGGTCAATGGCAGGGACACTGAGCACAGGCCTTGAAGCAGAACCTTGCCCATTCTGGGAGGGAAAGATGGTGGTGTGGCTGAAGCCCTCAGAGAGAAAATGTGGACAGACCTCGAGACGCCTGGACCTGCTTGTGGTTCTCAAAGATCCTCTGGCCACTGTGTAGGGACCAAGTACAGGTGAAAGTGGAGGTGGGAGGGCGTGGAGTGGGACTTCTCAGGTGCGAGCTGTGCAGCAGGGGTGCTAGGCCTGGGGCGGGGCAGGACATGAGCTGTCAATGGCAACCGGACTGGAGAAACCAAGAGCGCTGGGCCTGGAGGGGCAGCCAGGGCTCGGCCACCATGCCCCACGGCTTGGGCTGTCCACCCCTGGGCAGACCTTGTCATCTCCCGACCGGTTTCCTCATGTGCACTCGGAGGACCCTGTTTCAGGTGTCCAGGTATCCAGGCCGACCCTGAAGAAGGTGCCAGGAGAAGGCTGCCTCCCTCTCTCCTAACCGCATACTCCTACCCGCCAGGGTGACAACTTTCAACTCTGTGGCTCAGCCAGAGTTGAGCTCTCTGGCCGCTCCACAGGATGAAAGCTAATGCCCAGGACGTGGGGAGCTCGGCTAGCCCCAACACCCAGGAGACCCTCCTCAGGGCCACCCCCAACCTGCTATGGGGGTCTCAAGGCTGGTGCAGAGGCCAGGCCCTGCTCCTCCCCGTTGGCAGGAACTTGGCCAAGGGGAGGGGCCTGCAGGGCTGGGGTGGAGCCTGGAAGCCTGTGGCAGCAGGACCCTCAGGATGGACAGCCAAGACCACAGTGGGCACCCTATTCAGAGCCCAGAAAGTCTGGTTCTTGAGATCCTGGGAGAGAGAATGTGGGGACCTCTGTGCTCAGCCTACACAGAGCACAGAACCGGGTGGTGGGGATGCCAGTGTGTCGTGTCCCTGCCCGCCAACAGCGTTCTTGGTTGTCTGTGGCTTGTTGGGTTGTGACAGTGCACATTCCAGAGGAAGAACCCCCAGGATGAGCAGCCACCGCCATTTGGATGGCTCTCCTGCCTCCCGGGCAGTGAAGGCTGCATTCAGCCTCAAGGGGCCTCAGGCACGAGGCAGGACATAAACGCAGGTGGCAGGGAGTCCCACAAAGCCAGGCCAACTGTTAGGACCTCCTTGTGGCTCAGCCAAAACCTTTACTAGAGAGTTCTTTTGAGAGTGGGAGATGCACACCCACACAGCTCGGGGCAGGCATCGCTTCCAGCTACCCACACCTTGGTGGAATGGACCCTGGGCAAGTGGTCAGCATGGCAGGCGGGTGGGCAGGCTCCTGTGCAGTCACTTCTCCAGGGGCGCATAATTGAGCAGCTTCTCGATCAGGTCAACGTGGGCTAGCAGCATGCGGCGGCAGCAGTAGCGCTTCAGACCCAGCGCGTCCAGGGCATCCCTGCCAGCAAGGAGAGTGGCTGTGGTCAGTTCACCCTGGCAGACGGAGGGCCGTGCCCAGGCCACAGCAAGTCCCACTCAGCTGCTGTGGGATCTTTCCTCAGCTCTGCTCCCAACACCAGGGAGAGAGCCGCCTCTCCAGGGAGCACCTTCTCTCATTTCCTGAGCCAATTAGAGTTCCCAATTTCCCTGGGACCTAGCCCCAGTCACTCTCAAGGCCTGAAAATTTCCACATCACTGCCTCCAGTGTGCAGAGATGGCAGCTTGGGGAAGGGGAGGCCAGGCTGGGAGGTCCCTGCCTGAGGCATCCCAGGGAGGGGATCCTGTGCGGGCTGCCAGCCATTCACCGGCACTCTGATCACTGGCAGCCTCATGAGGGCCTGGCGCTAACATGGCTTCCCCGTTCATCCAATACACTTGCACTGAGAGCCTGTGGTGTGGTGGCACGCCCCAGGGGTTCAAATTTGATCAGGACATGGAACCGTCCAAACAGGGGTGAAGGGTCAGCCTGTAGTGGGGAAGAGAGACTAGGACAGGCATAGTGGTAACTGCAGTGCTAAAGGGCAAGCACAGAAAAAGAACCCCACCACAGCCTGACGAGAATGGCTATGTGGTCAGGAAGCTTGTCCTACGTCCTAAAATGCAAGTGGATTTGCAGGATATGGGGGTGGGCGGAACAACAGAGAGATGATGTTAGAAAGCAAGAATAGGAAGAGGAGGCTGAGAGCCGAACTGTGGTGGAGAGGCGCTGTGGCCCGCCAGAAGGATACCTAGGAGTCCCCAAGACACCAGTGCCTTGATGCCCAACATCTCTCCTCTCCCCAGGCTGGGGAAGGGTGTGTGTTTGGCAATGCTGTCCTGAGGGCAGGTCAAGAGAGCAGGGCTGGAAGGGACCCCTGGTCCGCAGGGTCACCTGAAATCTGATGAGTGTCCCCACCCACCCCGCAGGCTGGGACGCCCCCGACCCCGCTCCTACCCCGCAGGCCAGGACCCGCCCCGCAGGCCGGGACCCCTGACCCTGACCCCGATCCCGACCTCGTCCCGTAGGCCGGGACTGCCCCACCCCTCTCCCCGCCCCGCAGGCCGGGAGCCCCCTACGCTGTCCGGCCCCGCAGGCCGGCGCCCGGGTAGCCTTCCCTCCCGCGCCGGCCCGCGCCTCACCCTTCGGTGTACTCGGCCTGCAGGAGCCCCAGGTAGGCCTCCCACTTGTTGCCGACGATCTTGCCGCAGGTGAAGCAGCGCACGGGAATGATCATGGCGGCGGCAGAACTGGACGCACTCCTCGGCCCGGCGGCGCTTCCTCTTGTGGCCCCGGCCCCGCCCCGGGCGCGCCCATAGAGCGGGGGTGGGTGGGTGGCAGACCCCGCCCCCGGCCGCCGCCAGCCCGCCCCGCCTGCTCCGGCACCGCCGGCGTCCGCTGCCCGCCGCAACGAACTGCCTCCGCGCGGGTCAGAGGTCCCGGGCCCCGCGCGGCCGCGGCGGGAACAAGCGGCGCCCCCCAGCTGCTGCTTTGGTACGTTCCGGCCTACGGCGGCCGCGCGGGGACTTAAGGGCTCGGCGGCGGCAGTTCGCGTTTCTCGTGGCCGCATGACTGACAGCTGCGCGGCGGGCAGAAGGCGCGCGCAGGTACCGCGCCTGTCTTGGGGATGCGGCCGGGGTCCCGCCGCCCGCGGCGCCCCAGCGGGACCGGGGCCGGAACCAGGACCGGGAGCGGGCCCAGAGCCGAGCCGGCGGGGAGTTCGTGCCTCAGCGCGGAGCCCTGAGCCGAGCCGCAGCAACAAGTGGCGGAGCCGGGGCCGGGGGCGCGGAGACTCGCGGCAGGGCGGAGAGGGGCTGACCGGCTAGCGGGGCCAGCCTGGGCGGGCGGCCACGGCGGGTCTTCCCGCTGCCCCTCCCGCCCTGCCCGGACGGGGGTCTCCCTGCCTGCAGCCCCTGCCTGTGGCTGCCCGGGGGCCTCTGCTGCTGAGTTTGGGGGTCCCATTCCCAGCCGCGGCCCGGCCCCTCCGGGCACTGCCCGGCCGGCTGGCCTGCGCAGTATCGGTCCTGGCCGGGTAGTTAGTTACCTGCAGCCCCGACGGCTGAGGGCGCGCTGGGAGCGATCCGGCCTGTGGCACGCTCGCTTGGCCGGCAGCTCCTCCCCCGCAGCACCGCCTCACTCCGCTTCGGCCCGCGTCCCTCCTCCCTTCTTGTCGGGGAAGGAACAGGGAGGGGGTGCGGGATGGGTCTGCACCCGCAGCAGGCTAGGCCGTGCTGGGTCGCCCGCGTGCTGGGGGCGTCGGACTTCTGAGGACCCATAGGGGAGCGGCGGCTGGGGAGGGTGGTCACAGAGGGTGTCGTGGAAGAGGTGCTCGTGAGCTGAACCTTGAAGAACACAGGATTTCACCAGGGGCGAGCCTGAGTGTGTGTGAGGGGCGAGACAGATCCTGGCAAAGGGAGCCTTTGGGCAGAGGCCTGGAGGCCGCACCTGCAGAGCTGTCCAAGGAAACAGCTTTGCACTAGCTTCAGAATAGGTGGAAGAGCTGGAGGTCACGGGGCAGGAGCCACGGAGGATTTGAAGGGATGGAAGGCTGTGTCTCTGAAAATGGGGTGGAGTGAGCCCGGTGACCCTGGGCTGGGGGCTAGGGGACAGGCAGTGTGCTGTGAGAGGCGGGGAAGGCTCCCTGGAGGAGGTGAGCTTTGGGCAGTGGTGGGTGGATGTGTGGCAAAGTGGCACCTGTGACTTGGGTGCGTGTGCAGACTCTAGGCAACTTCACTGGCCTGGGGCGTCTGGATCTCTGATCAGGATCAGTCCAGTGTTGCGTCCCAGGCATCAGCTACCACCCCTCTCAGGTGGATGATGGACTCTGGCCTCAGTTGGGGGGCAGGGAGATGGAGGGTCCTCTGGGTTCTACCTGGGGCTGGCCAGAGGTGCTGCCTGCCTGGAGTTTATGCCGCCACCTTCGCCTGGGTCCTGGACAGCCTCCCCCGTGGCGTTTGCCATCCCCCACCCTGCCACGTGCAGAGCCACGAGCCGAGGCCACTTCCCTTCCCTTCCCTCCCCCAGGCTGACTGGACGCACATCCTGTCCCCGCCAGAGGAGCGGGATAGGGGGCCTTGAGTCACAGTGGCCTGGGGTCAGACTCGGGCTCAGCTGCAGAGGCTGGCAGCGGCTGGTGGCTGTGGAGGTGAGGGAGACAGGAGGGGGATCCGGGATGTCAGCTGGGTGGACCTTCAGGAGCTAGTGGGGGTGGAGGGCTTCCTGGAGGAGGGGCCCAGGGCCTGCCCCACCCTTGCTCCTGCCCAGAGCCTGAGCAGTTGTTTACTCCAAGAGAGTGAGGGGAGCCAGCCTCCCGCCCCGATCCTGGCCAGAGCCAAGTTGACATTCCTGGAATTCTGAGCGCTGTGTGTGGATTTGGGGGCGGTGGCTGGCCTCCGCTTCCTGAGCTCCTCCCTCCAGCTCCCTGATTTCCCAGGAGAGGCCATGGGGAGCAGTGCGGCTGCCCCCGTCCCAGCCCGTGTGCATACTCCCAACACACGTGCACGAAGGCTCCTTGGGGCCCTCGATCCTCCCGTCTCGACTCTGCCGTGGCTCAGGCCTGACCAGGCTGGACCAGAGGAACCTGGGGGAGCCTCAGAGGTCAGCCCTGCCCTGCGGCCTGGACCCTGGGTGGCCGTGTCCCTCTGTGTGCATGTGTGTGTGTGTGTGTGTGTGTGTGTGTGTGTGATGTTAGGGAGGAGCAGGCTGGGGTGTGGGCAAGGCTCTCCTCAGAGTGGGCAGGGGCAGGAGGGAGCCATGGGTGCCTAGGGCCCTGGTGGTTGGGGGTGGGGCTATGCCTGCCTGGAAGCATAGGTGGGGGGTCCTTGCTTCTCCCCTGGGTGCGTGTGGAACCCAGGCCTCTGGGGAGGGGTGGAGAAGGGGACGGGAGAGTGAGGCTAGGTTTCTGAGCATGGAGTGTCCTGCCCCTGGTGGTGGGGGCATGAGGAGGGAGGGCGGAGCTCACATGTGGTTTGGAACCCGTGAGCCACGCTTCCTGCTGGAGGGTCACTTCAGGGCAGATGCAGACGGGACAAGGGGAAATCAGCAATAGAAGTTTGAGCTGCTGAGACCCTCTGGCTGAGCGTTGCCCTGGAAACAGGCTGGCTACAGGGGTACCCTGGCCTGGGAGTGGGCTGAACCTGCCCCCTGGTCCTGGATCCCAGCCTCAGTTTCCCAATCTGTAAAGTGTGGGTGGAACCAGAAGCTGCCCAGTGGGAGGGTCCCAATCCTGGCTGTTCAGGCGTGGGGTGCCAGGCTTGGCCCCTAGCCCTGCTTGCTTTGGGTAGATGTGGGCTCACACAGGGGATATGCACGGTCGAGTGGGGTCCATGAACATACATGTTTGAACGCCTCCCTGGGGTCAGGTGGGGTTACCCCCCTGCTGTGCCCACACTGACCCTCTCGGCTCTGGGGGCTGGGGAGTCGTAAGTGGTGGTATTTGTAGGTATGCTTGAGGCCAAACTGGCCTTAACCTACAGACTGTTTGGACACGTCTGGGCCGATGGCATTTGGGAACGTCACCATCTGTCAGCCTGGCTGCCCGGGCCCCGTGTGAGGCTCCCTGAGGGTACGCCTCTGTTGGGGTCTGGGGGGCGGGGGAGTGTGTGTCTGTGCAAGGTGGGTGGGCACACACTGGGTACCTGAGGTAGGGTGCTCCTGGAACCTGCAGTGGGTGGGAGGTGCACCCCAGGGTCCTAATTGTGTCCCCTCCACCCCAACCTCCACATGGCCAGGCAGAGAAATACCTGAGGGTGGCAGGAGAAGAGGGAGTTCTGGGGAAGGCTTTGAGCTTGGGGTTGGCCTCAGTGGGCCCAGGAGGAAAGACCGGGGGCCCCTTGGTGGCCTCTTCCCCCTGGGACCCATCCCCTGGAGTAGGTGTCCCCCAGCCCCGGAGGCTCCCGTTTGGGTGGGGGGATAGGACCCTGAGCAGGCTCTGGGTGTGGGGGGTGCCAGCCTGCCGCTCCCCCGGGGTGGGGGCCTGGGTGGGTGCTGGGGCCTGGCAGCAGGAAGGCGGACACCACAGGCCTGTTTGTGTTGGCGGGGCCCTCCCAGCTCCTCAAAGCCGCCTCAGAGCTGGCTTGGCCTGGGGGCCCAGAGCGGGCGGGCTCCGCTCTGCTTTCTACCCTGAGCTACTCCCACTGGGGTGTGTGCTCCCAGGCCAGGCCCCTGCAGCTGCTTGGCTGGCTGCTGGGGCTCAGGGTAGGCTAGGCCACTGGCAACCGCCCGTCAGCTCCCGGCCTCCAAGTCTGCATGGGCAAGCGCTTCTTCGGCTTTTGGGGAGGTTTCTCTTTGAGCAGGGTCTTGGTCTGGCCAGGTAGGTGTGGCTCATGGTCCCCTGGGGCCCCAGCCCGGGGCCCTGGAGGGTCCAGAGGCACAGGCCAGGGTGGGCAGGCTGTGGGGGTGTTCGTCTTGGGGTTCTCACTCAGTCCCGTCCCTGTTGCCTGCTACGTGTGCCATTCTGGGGCACGCAGACATGCCGGGCTCTGTACTCAAAGGAAGCCCAGGGCCGAGATGGGGTAGGGAGGCTTCCTGGAGGAGGAGGCTGGGCCTGGGTGAGTCAGGGAGCCAGCCCTGGGCCTCTCTGGCCCCTGCACCCATGCCCCAACTGCAGGGTTGTATCTAGGCTATGCAGGATGGAGGTGGGGGGCCCTGGACTCGTGAAGGGGCGTTGTAGGGGCTAGAAGGGCTGCAGGTCATTCACAGAGGGTCCAGGGGCTGCCTTGGGGCTGGGAGTTGGGAGTATGGCCAGGCAGTGGTCTGGTCCAGGCTCAGCTTGGTGTTGGCTTGGGTCTTCCTCACATGTGAGGGCCCAGGAGGGATGGGGGCCATGAGAGATGCTGGTGGTCTGCCCTTTAGGACCTGCCCAGGAGGCCCAGCCACTGATGCCCGGGTCTGGGGGTGTCGGGGCCTGCAGATCAGCCTCAGGCCTGTGCGAGTGGTAGGGTGTGATGCGTGGTTTTTGGCTTCTGGAATGTTGCTGTGGGCTTTGGGTCCCTTAGCTCCTGGGGAAGGGCTTCATGGAAGAAGGTAGGAGGGGCGTGTCCTTACCACATCGCCCTTGAGGTTTCACTGGGCCCAAAACCCCTCCCGGGACGCTTCATCCCTGGGCACAGCACTTGTTGAGGGTGGGGGTGCGGTCCCAGGGTACCAGACCAGGTGCATCTTCTCTCTGCTGTGATGGGTGCTGTTACCCCCTAACTGAGGTTCACGGGGACCGGTCTCAGTTCATCTGCAGGGAGGAGGTGGGACTCCACCCACTCAGTGGCGTCCTGTCCGCCCCAGGCACGGGTTGGAGTGGACCAGTGGGCAGTGGGCTGCCCATGAGGGGGTGGGCACCTGCCACACTGGTGTTTTGAGCCTGTGCAGCCCCCTCCTGTCTTTGGGCTGCTGGCAAGACCACCTGCCCCATCCTCCAGGCTGCAAGGAGTCCCTGGTCTAAAGGGCAAGGTGGGAGGGCATGGCTGGGATGCCATCAGGCCCCCCATGTGAGCTTGTTGCCCCCTCCCCTCCCTGGCTGGCCGGGCAGGGCAGCATCCCCCTGTGAGTGCCAGTGGCAGATGAATAGGCCTCGTGAGATATCGCTGCTGGCTCTCTGGGGAGAGCATTAGGCTGGTGGCTTAGGGCATCTGTCTGCTCCGAGCAAGGAAGGGGTGGGGTAGAGAGCCTCTCAGGGGAAGTCGACAACACAGGCTGGTCCCAGGGGTCTGGGACCTCTGGGGGGTGGCACACCACTGCATGCCCTGAATCTGTGTGTAAGTCCATAGCTCCGAACATGCGTGTTCTCTGCGTGCACGTCCCCTCTCTGTGTCTGCGTGTGCAAGCCTGCCTTCCTGCCTGCACATCTCAGAAAGCTGAGTGGCCGGAGGCTGGGGATGCAGCCTCCCTGGCCTGGGCCCTGGTGGGTGGTCTGGTCCCCTACGTCTGCTGGTGTACCCCATCCGCCCGCCGGCCACCCCTCTGTCCCTGTAGGGACCTGGTCCTGAGTGGAGGGCTGTTCCTCCCCTTGGGCCTGCCCTGTGTCTGGGAGCTCCCATGGAGGTGGAAGGAGGTGTGGCGTGGCCTGCAGCCTGCCCGTGTTTCCTCTGCAGAGCTCCAGCCTGCCTTGGCTGTGCTGACCGCTCACCCACCCGCTGGCCCACCTTCAGAGGCGCTGAGCACCGCCTGGCTTCTCACCTGTGGCAAGCCCAGGTATGTCACGGCCTGGCCAGGGCAGCACTGGGCTGCCTCCTGGTCTCCCCGATGCCTGGCCCAGGGGCCTGGCCCACTGGACGTACCCCTGGTCCTGGGACAGACCGAGCCAGCCAGATGTCGCCTCCTGAGTGTGTCTCATTGGGGCCCCACCTGCTAGAGGAAAGGGACTCCTGCGGGAGAGGGGCTGGGCTTTGGGGACAGGGTCCCTGGGCTGCAGCCCTGGTGCACCCATGTCCTTTCTCTGATTGACCCTCGTGTCCTTGGGTGGGTCTTCCTGATTCATCCCAGATCAGACTCACCTGCTCACCTAGGGTGATGCATGCAGGGTTTTGTAGATGGGAGAGGGGGTGGCAGGAGTATGGGGGTGCGCTGGAACGGCATTGGCTGAGCAAGATGGAGCTGAGGGCATCCTGGTTGCTGGGCCCAGTGTGGGAACCCAGGCAACACCCTTGTCTGCCCCAGTCCTCGCCCCGCACCCCGGTGTGATGAAGGGGTAAGGGCTGAGCCCATGGCCCCCCTGGGGAGCCCTGCCTGTCAGGGCTCCCCTCCCAGCTCAGCTCATCTTTGTCCTTGGACGCCTTGCCTTGGGAGTCAGGCTGCTCCTGCCCTGTCCCCACCCACCCCCGGCCCCAGTGACTTCCAAGAAGATAGAGCTGACAAGCTGGCTGCAGGTTTGTTTATGCTGGCGGAGGCCTAGCTGTCCCTCCCAGGGTTGTCTGACCCTGGGCTGCAGGGGTGCTGCGTGGGGGGTGGCTGGCTGTGACCCCATCATGGGGGTTGGTGTCTGTGCAGGGTGTGTGTGGTGGGGTTTGGTTTCTCTGAAGGGGGGTGTCTCCTGCTCAGCCCTGGGTCCTCCCTCAGCCTCTTGTGCCTGAGAGTGCATTCCAGGCACACGCCCTCTCACACTGACACGTGCAGGGACCCCCATGGTCCTAAGTGTCCAGCCTCGGTGTGGGCGCTGGGGCCTGGCTGAGTTGGGCCACTGGGAAGATGGCCAGAGGCTGCTGGGAGTCACCAAGATCTCGAGGGGTCACCAACTGCCACTTGCTCCGTGTGACAGAACTGCAGATGATGGTCTCTGCAGGGGCCTGGATGGGGTCCCTCCACTTCCTGCTTCTCCACTCAGCCTCTGGTGCATGGTCACAAGTGTGTCCCTTTCTTGTGGCCCCGGTTCACCAAAGAGCCCTCGGGGGAGCACAGGGTAGAAGGGCCACAGGAAGCCCCAGGCCAGCAGTGTGGGCCAGGCAGGGACTCTGGGGCTGTTCTGTCCCACCTCCCCACCAGCGCCAACTCTGCTCAGAGAGGACTCACTGGGGCTTGAGCTGCAGTTCCCTGCAGAATCCTCCGGGGGCAGCAGAGGGCCGGTGCTAGTGGCCCTCAGGGCCCCTCAGGGCTGCCAGACCTCACTGGACCCCCAGCAGTCCACACGTCCCCCAGACTTGCTGCTAACCCTCCAGCACCAGGCAATCTCTCAATTTGTCACTTTGTCAGCATCGCCAGTGGGGCCCCTCCTTCTCCCTCACTGAGCCCTCCTCCTTTTCTCTTGTCCCCTCTCCTCCCTGCTCCCCTCCCACCCCCCTCCCTTCCGCCACCCTCTTCCTCATTCCTCTCACTATTCTCCCCTCTGAGCTCTGCTGCCTGACTCTCAGGGGCCTTCAGTGAGTCCTTCCCTCTTTGGACTTCAGTTCCTGCGACCGTCCCATGGCGTGGACACTGCCAGTAGACTGCCATGATGGGCGGGTAGGCCATGGCCACAGCCACTAGCCCAGGGTGCAAGGGCACAACCATGCCTGCAGTGGCCTCTCTCCCGGAGGCCCGGGCTCCCCTGCCTGAACCCAGAGAGGAGGGGTCTCAGGCCCTCCTGGGCATCTGGGCAGCAGGCCTGAGCTCAGGGAGGAGGCATGGAGGCCACTTGCTGATGTCTTCCTCTCACACCAGGGCCCCAGAGACTGTGCTGCCCCCACCAATGGGGTGGGTTATGGGGGCACAGCTGTCCCCATCTGCGATTGTGGGCATGTGTGAGTATGCCTAGGCTGTTCCTTGTGCGTGTGTCTGCACATCAGCAAATGTGCACAGCACCAGAGCAAGGGGCACTGGGGCACATTCCGGGGTGTGCGCCAATCACCGTGGGAGTCTGCGAGCCTGGCTTGGGTCCACGTCAGCCTGTATGTGTGTGTGGATGTGTCTGGGAGGGCGCAGGGTCCGACTTCCAGCCTAAGCTGTGCAAAATGAAATTTGGGGCCCCTTGGTCAAAAATTATCAAGCATTTCAAGACTGGCAGTGCAGCATCAAATCAGCAAGGGGTCCCATGTGACGGCACATGTCACATGCCCCTAAAGCCAGTGCTGTTCCCTGCCCAGCCAGACAAGAGCAGGGGAGGGGGCTGGGAGGGGGCGAGGTGAACAGCCCACCCTGGCTGGGTGGAGGAGCGGGGTGTTGCCAGGAGTGGAGCTCTGGGCAGGAGCTCTGGGCCAGCATTCCATGGGGCCTGTCTTCAGGTCCCTACAGATCACTCCTGCACTCCTGGGTGTTCCTGCCCCTCCCTTTAAGTCTGAAAACCTCTGGGACGGGACATGCCTTGCACAGTGACCCACCTCCCTGGTGCCCAGGGCTCCCCTGAGCCCCATCCCTGGCCCCTCTCAGGGTCTTGCTCCTTAAACCGCAGCTCTGCCTCCTCCCTGCCACTACTCGCCCCCCAAGGCTGAGTACTCCTCAGCACCTCTCCCCATCCAAGAGGTGAGCTGCGGGACCTTTGGGGTCCCAGCGCAGCCTTCGCTTAGCTCAGGGTGGAGGTGGGGGGAGGCTACTTAGAGAGTGTGCACCCCAGCTGTGTTCCGGGTCTACATTCTCCCCAGTTCTACCTCGCTCTGGAGTCGGAGGCCTCGGTCGGGGACCAAAGCCGGAGCCACCTCAAGTTGCCACCAGAGAGCAACTGGGTCACCCTCTATTTGCATAGTGCTTTGCAGATCTGTGCGGTCAGAGGTCTCCAAGCCCGGCCCGGCAGCGGGGGCCGGGCGCAGTGCGGCCGCGCGGGGAGGCCGGGGGCCCCGTCCCCGGGGCTGAGAGCTGCCTGGGCTGCAGCCCCCGACCCCCGGCCCCCGACAACGCTCCCCCTGTCCTTCGTGAGCATCTTCCTCCCCGGCGGGGCGGGGACCGGGAGAGCCAGGGGCGCCGGCGCGGGCGGAGGGGCGGGCGCGGGCCGGGGGCGCGGGGCCGGGGCTGCGATTGGCCGGTGCGGGCGGCGCGGCGGGGAGGGAGGGGTCCGCGGGGGCGGGGCGGGCGCGGATTGGTGGGTGGGCGGGCGCGGGGCGGGGGCGCGGGGCTGCGGCGGGCGGGCAGGTGTCCGGGGCCCGCGCGGGGTCCGAGCGGAGCGGGCGCGGGGCCGAGCGGGCCCGGCCGGCGGGATGCGGCGTGCCGGGGCGGCGGGCGCGGGGCGCTGAGCCCGGTGGCGGCCCCGGCGCGATGCGCCGCTCGAGCACGGACGAGTCCACGTACCGGCGCAGCCCGTCGCCGGAGGGCAAGGAGCCGGGCTTCGCGCGCGGCGGCCCGTTCCGGCGCTACAGCAGCCTGTACGGGGGTGCGGACAGCGGGGGCGGCGGCCCCTTCTTCGGCCTGCACTCCAACCCCGGCCCCAAGGCGGCCCAGGCGCGCTACACGTCTCCCAAGGGCAACAAGTACGTGGTCTTCTACCTGGACCTCTCCTTCATCTTCCTCCTAGAGCTGAAGCGCTGCAGCATGGCGCGCGGCTGCCTGCAGGGCGTCAAGTATCTCATGTTTGCCTTCAACCTGCTCTTCTGGGTGAGTGGCGGTGGGGACCCCGGGTGGCTGCTCCGGGCTGGGGTGGGGGGGGGGGCAAGGAAGGACCTAGAGTCGCTGCGCTGGCTGGGATGGGGCGCGGGACACCTGGGAGGTACATGGGAGTGGTGTGTGTGCCGGAGGCTACTGCTCCTGCTGGGGACCAGGGCTGGGCCGGCCATGGGGAGGATTTCCGCTACTGCGAGGTGCAGCCGGGCCTCTGCACTCTGGGCGCTGTCCCGCGTCCTCTCCCGTCTCTTCCCGAAACCGGACGTGTCCTGCACCTGCGCGCCCGACACGACGGTGGGGCACTGCCCCTGCTTGTGCCGCGGTTCCGGTCCTGGTCGTGGCCAGCAGTGCGCTGGGACACAGGTGCCTCCCTTCTGTTCCTTCCTCTCCCTCCGTGCAGTCTGCGTCCTTTCTCTCCCCTGCCATCAGACTGACCCACAGGCTCTAGGGACCTCACTTCCCGAGGGGATGCAGGGGTGAGCTGGTCCCCAGTCTCCGAGGTGCTGGGGGAAAGGAGAGGAGGGTGTGTGCACCAGAGAGCACTTTGGCTGGGCCGCACACTGAGCAGGACCGTGGGCCGTCGTGAGTGCCGGGGAGGTGTCCGGCTTCCCTGCCTCCCGTACGAGTGGAGGGGCTTCCCTAACTTTTGCTGAGGTGGACTGGGTTTGCTCAGACAGGACGCACCCACGCCCAGGGTCAGAGGTGTTGGTGCTACAGGGTGGCCCCTTCCCCCAATATCAGGGACAGAGTTGCCCCCGGCCCGGTAACTGCAGGGTGGCTGGTGGGCTGGGGCTGTGGGAGGTGTCACACCTGACCAGGTTGGAGCAAGCCTGATCAGGCCTGGGGCTCCACTGGCCGGGCTGCAGGAGGCTTGCTGGAGAGATGATGCCAAGGTCACTTCCTGCTCCATGTTAATTCCTGGGCAAACTGGCCCTCCACAACTGGGAGTGAGGAGGCGTGGCTTTAGCTCCCCAGGGTTCTAGACTGGAAGGAGGCTTCATTTGCATCTCATTTCCATGTTTATTTGCATGTGGTCCAGTTGAGGCCACATGCCTAGAAACCTGGGTCTGCTTTCTACACATCCCTTCCATCCTGGTCCCTGGCTTTTTTCTCCCTAGCTTGGTGGGGAGAGTCAGGGTCACTGGGAGGGGTGGCCAGCCTGAGCTGCCTGTGGGGTGTGACCCCAGGGGACTCCTGCTCCAGATGTTCAGTTCCAGAAGGGTTGACCCTGAGTGTTCTCTGCAATGGAGGGGTGAGGCTCTGGCCCAGAGCGGAGGCTGGGAGCCGATAGCAGAGGAGGGGCGGCCGGAGCTCTGCTCTGGCATGTGAAGGGGATGTTGACCAGGTGCAGTGGGCACCAGTATGGTTAGCACTGAGTGGCTGGCAGAATCAGCATGTCCTAGGAAGTATGATAGGAGATGGCTGCAGGTGACAGTGTGACCAGAGCGGGCAGCTGTAGGTGTCGCCTTGACGGTGGTGGGCAGTGTAGGTGGTGGATTGACTGGGGGGATGAATGGGAGTGGTCAGGTCCCAGGAGGCGCACAGGACCTGCTTCTCCCCTCATCCGCCCTCCTCTCTGACCTAGCCGCCTTCCTGCAGGGAAGAGGAGGGGGCCTCCGGTGGGGCTGTGCTCTGAGAGCAGCCCACCCTAATGGGTCTGCGGGTGGAGCTGTCTGCCCTCTGAACCCCCAGGAGCCTCCCTGCCAGCTGCAGGCAGACACGCTCCGCTGATCCCTGGTGGATGATGTCCTCAACCCGGAAAAGAACAAAGCAGAAACCCCTTGGGACCCTCTCCTGGGCTGGAAAATCCAATTCCCCTTTATTATCCAATTACATCTCCCAGCCAAGCAAACTGGGCCCCTTCTGCTGGCCTTGGCCCCTCCCCACCCCAGCCTGGTGCCCAGGGGGGGTCTGAGACTGGGGGGTCTGAGAGGGGTCCCGGGCCTGCTCACGGGAAGCAGGCAGAGGTGAGGGGTGGTGTGAATGGCCAGGAGCCCAGGCGTGACATCCGCCCTGCCTTGTCCCTGTGCAGATGTCAGTTAAGCCCTTCCTGCTGGTGACAGAGTGGGGGTGGGGGGGTTAGCACCCTTTCCTGGGACTCCGGCTTCTTGCTGTCTAGGGTGCTGGCCCCTCCAGGAGTGTTTTTCCCTCCCACTTCATTTCCTCTGATTGAGAGACCAGAGGACAGAAGCCCTCTGGAGTGTCGTGCCTCAGTCACCCCACTGGAGCTAACTATAGGGGTCGGGGCTGAGGTGGTGGGAGGGGTGTCCCTGAAGGCTGGACCTCAAGACCTTTGCCTGTGTCGGTCCTGACCCTACCCTACAGGGCCAGGCTTGGCCACCACGGAGCGACCTGGCCAGTGTGGAGGTCGTTGGCCAAAGCCGGGGTGGAGGTGAGGGGAGTTGTGTCTTGCAGGGCAGCCGTGCCTGTCCTGGGGTGGCTCCCAGAGCGGGTGGGTGCTGGGAGCCTTGGGAGAGGGCAGGACGAGGGAGCCTGGGGTGCAGGTGCTGGTGCAGGCAGGACGAGGGGAGGGCCCCTCAGAGTTCAGAGCTGACCTGCCCCCAGACCCACACCTGCCCTTCCACAGCATACGGGGACCTCACTGGGCAGGGCCAGCTGTGTTAGGGACACAGTCACCCTCCTCTGAGGCATGCACAGGTTGGGGACAGCTTAGGGCCAGGGTCCCTGAGACAGGGCCCAAGGTGTCTGGTGGAGAGGGCTGTGTGCTGGGCCCAGGAGTGGGTGGGGTGTGCCACGTGAGATGCTGGCCTGGGGTGAGGGGGTGGGAGCCCTCGGGGTGGCAGAGAGGAAGGAGGTGCTCTCCCTGCCCCTCCCCTGCTCTGGGTCAGGGTGCTCAGGGCAGGTGGTCCCCGGTGGTCCTGGAAGTGGGCCTGGGTGGATGCAGGGCTGAGGGAGCAAGGTGAGGGTGCTTCTGTGGCTCCCCCGTGGCCAGGTGCCACGCCTGGGCCTCAGCTTTGCGGGCCCAGCTCCTCCCAGATTTGGATCAGCCGAGCCAAGCGCCCCTCATCCCACTACTCCCTGGAGGCATCCCTCCCCACACCCCCTTCCACCTCCGGGCTGCTCCCCGCTCTGCCTCCTCCTGCACGTGTGCTCAGGGCTGGGGAGGCGGGTGTTGAGCGCTGCCTGCCAGCCCACTTCCTGCTGCCCAGGCCACCGTGGGACCCAGGTCCTGCCCTCCTCGGGCCCTCAGTTTCCAACACATGGGGGCCCCGGGTTTTCCCCTTTGATGAGCAGCTGACGATACCCAGCTGGCCCTGCCTGCTGTTGCTGGCCTCTGGGCAAGGCCCCCTGAGACTGGTGGAGGAGGGACCCATGGTTAGCAAAGGGCTCTGCAGAGCTGTGGGCTTCCACCTCTCCCTGGTCCTCCCTGCAGTTGGGGAAACTGAGGCACGCCATGGATGCCCTGCCCGAGGTCACAAGGGTAGGGCCAGCGAGCCTGTCAGACCTCAGACCTCACGGGTTCTCCTGGCGATGCTGGAGGTGTTCCTGTGTCCTGGCTCCAGTTTCTTCCTGTGACGGGGTGAGGCACAGGGGCGGTCCTGCTTCCTGCCACGATCCAGGGTGGGTGGGCAGTGGGCATGAGCAGACTCGAGATGGGCAGAGGGAGGGTGGGCAGGTTATGTGGTGGGACCGGGCCTAGAGGGTGCCTGGGAGCAGGTGCTGGTGTCCACACGGGCTGAGGGGGTTGCTTGGCAGTCCTGGTCAAGTCAGGGGTCAGGATGCCACAGGAGGCTGTCCTGCACGAGTTCTCGTCCTTTGGCCAGTGGCTGGCTGACTGGACAGATGGAGACTCTGGGGCCTGAGGATGCTGATCTGCTCTGTGGTGGCAGCGCCAGGTCTCTGGGCCCTAGTCCCCACCTGGGACCCTGCCCACTGCACCCAGCTCCCCAGGCAGAGCCCTCCCCCTGTGGTGGGGATGGCAGGCAGCTGTGCCATAAACAGCAACAATTCGTTTCTGAATAAAGGCCCTGACTCTAGAACCTGGTTGCATGTGCCTGTCAGGAAGTTGGTGGCTCCCCTGTTGGGTTGGGGGTGGCAGCGGCTGGTCAGGGGCCCCTGCCTGCCCAGCTGTGGGCTCCATGTAGCTCTGGCGTTGTCCTGGGTGGCCTTCCCAGGCCTGTCTGCCCAGTGACCCAGGCGGGCTCCAGGGGGCCTCTGTGCAGGTCCCCAGAGTCCAGCCTGCTGGGAGGGAGGGCGTGGGGAGAGAGGAAGGCCAGCCAGGCCTCTGTGTGGATACAAGCTCCTAGACATAAAGCAGAGGTGGAGTGGGCTGCAGGTGGGCTTGGGGCTCTCTCTGGGGTAGAGAGTTGTGGCCTTGGCTGCTAAGGGCTGCACCAGGCCTCAAAGGGCAGAAGATCATGTGGTGGGAGGGGGCCTGGGTCCCAGCTGCACCTGCCCACCTGTGGCCCTGGCCCCAGTCTCATGGGCTGCTGGGGAGCACTGGGCATGGCGTGTCCTCCTTGGCTGCCCCAGGGATCATGGCAGTGAGGAGCTGCCCTTTGGGGCCTGGCCTGGCGGAGGCCCCTCCCTCTCCACTCCCCAGTGGCCCTGCCTGGACCTTGTCTCTCTTTGATGCCCCTGTGCCCTCCAGCAAGCTTCTCCTGCCCTGGAGAGTGGACTTGTAGCTTCTCGGAGCCCCGGGCCAGGCCTACTCTGCTCCCCCTCCCCCATCCCTCCTTCTTGGACACCGGCCTCAGGGGCTCCTTGGTCAGTGGGGCCATCTCCCAATGGGCTGGGGCCAGGTCTCCTCACCTCCGAGTTTGGGAGCACCTGGGGGGCTCCTGGGGTGGTGGGTGAGTGAACAGGACCTCTGATGATGTGGGGGCATTGTAGGGGCTTGCTGGTGTTTAAGAAAATTAGTTCCAGTCAATTACATAGATTTTAAGTGGACAGCACTGTGAGTTGTCACTCAGGTAGCAACATCAGGCTGAGGCTGGGAATATTTCCTCAACCCAGAGGGTACCCCGAGCCCCTTCACTCAGCTCCCCCAACTCCTGCCTGGAGCAGCTGCAGACCTGATTTCCAGCACGGTGGACGAATTTTGCCATTCTTGAGCTTTATAGATGGGGTCCCCCCGTGGCTGTTCTTGGCTGGGAGGAGCGTGTCACCCCACAATGCCCAGCCCCCACCTCAAGGCTGTGCCTGCTGCCGGGCGAGGGGTTCTGGACGAAGGCTTGGCCCCTGCCTCCACCCTGTTCCAAGGACGTGGCCAGCTGCCCGGCCATCTGCCACGCTCGCTGAGCCGTGTGGCCGGAGGGGCAGCAGCAGAGGGCCTGGAGGGGGATGGCATCACCAACCACATGGTCCCCACCCGCCCAGCTCTGGTCCATACTGAAAAATACACAGACAAGAGAAGAGATGGCAGGAAGGTGGGGCATGAGGCAGGCACTGGGCTGGGGCTGGGCTGGGCAAGGTCAGTGGCCGGGTGCATGCTCATGGTGTGTGGGTGGGAGACAAGGAGACCACAGCTGACAGTAGGGCTGCCATGGGGGACCCCGACGGTGGGCTGGGCTCCTCTCCCAGGCTGTCGTGGGGTGAGGTCTGCTCCTGGACTCCACCTGGGTTTCTGTCTGGCCGGGGAGGGGGGCCCAGGCAGTGAGCGAGTGGGGCTTAGGGAGGTGCGGGGGGAAGTCAGGGTTGGGGTGGGGTCATGGCCCCCCAGCTATTGCTGCCCCAGCCAATCTGGCCCAGGAGGGACCTGGAGCTCCTGGCCCTGCTGGACTCGCCCCGCTTGCCCTGCGTTTGGAATCCCGTGTCTGAGTCTAATGTTTCC
This sequence comes from Equus przewalskii, assembly GCF_037783145.1. Classification (NCBI taxonomy): domain Eukaryota; kingdom Metazoa; phylum Chordata; class Mammalia; order Perissodactyla; family Equidae; genus Equus; species Equus przewalskii. Next base: position 33,187,228 of record NC_091841.1, read on the forward strand.
TCCTGTGCTTGGAGGCTGTAATTTTCCTGCCAAAGTGTTTGAAAAGCTGCGTACGCAGAAACATTTTCAAAATTACAGGTAATTTTATTAACCACGTGAGTGCACTTGGTCAGTGTGTGTGTCTGGTCTGTGCGAACGTGCTTGAGCATGGAGGGGCTTCGGGGCTTGTGGGGGCAATGGGTCGGAGGGCAGCATGTCTGTGACGTTTGCCTGCGTGTGACAGCGTGTGTGTGTTGTTTGGGTGACACCGTGTGACAGCGTGGGCTGTGTGTCTGTTGGTGTGTGTCTTGGCGTGTGTCTGGGTGACAGCCAGCTGTGTGTCTCCTGCCGCGTCGGGTGGAGGTGAGAGCATTTTGTGGAGTGTTAATTAAGGAAATATGTTTCTGTCAGGGCTAGGGGCGGGGGCCCATCCCTCCCAGGTCCCCCAGGATCTGGACTGACCCCCCTACTCCCCACACTCGCTCTGCCTGGCGCCCTCCTGGCGCCCTGTGCGCCTCCCCACGGGGCGAGGGAGCTCAAATCGCTCAGATCGGCTCATTTTCCTGCTGACGGGAGCCACCCGCCGCAGTCCTTGAAGGCAGAGCCAGCCAGAGGCTGTTCAGGTTTTAAGTAACAATTCTCCCCTTTGCATCAGGCCCTCCCCTCTACTCAGGGACCTGCTGCCAGAGGCAGGCCCACCCACGGTGGCCCAGGCTGCTCAGCCCCGAGCTGTGACCCTCCCAGAGTGGGGGCTGCTTGGTTCAGCAGAGGTGGGGAGGTTGGGTGGGGTGCTGTGAGCCGGGCGTGGGGCCTGGGGTTGGCTGGCCCAGCCAGTCACTGTGTCCCCAGAGGGCCTGACTTCTAGTTTCCTCCACAGGGAGGTGGCCCGCTCTCCCTGCCCTCCCTGACCCCGGTTCCTCCCCTGCCCCATTGCTGGTCAGGGGCCCTGGTGCAAGTCTGCACAGTGTTATTTCTGTATGCAGTCGTCCCCTGGGTGGCCCCAGCTCCAGCCTTCCCCCCCCCCGCAACCCCGCCATGGTCCTTGGAGATCCTAAGAGACCCTGAGGCCATGGGGAACCGGTGTTGGGTGTCCCGATGGGATTAAATGAGCCAGTGCCTGTCACTGCCTCCTCTCTGCATCATGATATCACAGTGGTGCCTCCCGAAGGCGGGCGGAGACACCCAGGGGTGCTGGTGGCCCACTCTTGCTCCCTCCGCATAGCCTCGCCTGGGGTCAGCACCGCGGACAGCACCACCCTGCTCCCCTGCTAGGGGCCAAGCCTCCATCGCGTGCAAGGTTGTAGCCCTCCCACAGGTGGGGGCACACACATCTCCTTACAGCCAGCAGATCCCACTCCGCTCTGGGCTGTGACTAAGCCAGCTCTGCAGTGAGGACGTACCCTCTAATTAGGTGCATCACCTAGTGTCTGTGTCCCCAACTTGGCCCCTGGTTCCTCAGGCTCTGGGCACACACCGAGGCACATGCGCCCCAGGAGGCGTGTGCACCACTCCCCTGGGCGGGTCCCCTGGCCCACTCCCACCTCCGAGCCTTGTCTGAGTCTCCTGGACCTGCTGTCTGGGCAGCCGCCTCTGGCCGCCTGGCCTCTGGAGTCTGGTTACGGCACCGAGTTTGATCAGGAGCCTGACCCGAGCTGGGCGCTGCGCACAGGCCTCAGGGGTGCGAATCCTGGCAGCAGGCAGAGGTTCTTGTCACCGTCTGTGTGGGCCCCTGTGGGAATTGCCATGGCTGTGCAGCCATTGCCAGGGGCACGTCAGCCCCTGCACCAGGGTCTGCCCCATCCTGGTGCCCAGAAGCATGGGCCGGGCCCTTCCTGTGCCTGGCCCATCAGTTCCCCCTGCCCCCTTCCCGAATCCCGCCTGGAGCCACATCCCCCACTCTGCCCTGGAGAGACTCAAACAGGCATGATGACCCTCCCACCAGAGGAGCCTCCTCTTGGGGCAGGTGGCAGCCCAGCAAAGCTTCCCCAGGCCCTGCCCTGAGCCAGCAGCATCCAGAAGTGTTTATAAGTTTTATTTATTTATTTATTTATTTAGATTTTTTATTTTTTTCCATTTTTTTCGCCAAAGCCCCCCGGTACGTAGTTGTATATTCTCAGTTGTGGGTCTTTCTAGTTGTGGCATGTGGGACGCTGCCTGCTGCCTGCTGCCTGCAAGGGAGCACGTGAATTTAACCACTTGGCCACTGGGCCAGCCCCTGTTTATAAGTTTTAAACAGAAGCTCTTATTTTTTGTGGAAGGAGCAAAGAGGGGCCGGGGGGGTGGGGCGGACAGGACCCTGTGAGTGCCCTGGGCCAACTGGATCCCCCGCATTGGGCGGTAGTGAGTATTCTAGCTGGAGGGCTCTTCTCCGAGGCAAGGCCCAGAGGGACCCCAGACGCTGGTAGGAGGCCTGGGCCAGAGCCCAGCCCCCCAGGAGCTCTTGGCTGCTCCTGATCTTGGGCTGGGAGTTGCATCCCCCTGTAATTGCAGCCTCCTGCTAGCCTGGCTTAATGCATGATGTGCATGCTCCCTGGCGAGCCAGCAAGAATGGAGGGCAGCTGCCATCACCCACCCCACCTCCACCCCTGCGGCCAGGGCTGCTGTGCTGTGGGGGAGGGCGAGCGAGTGCACATAGGGAGGGGGAAGCCCTTCTCGGATGGAGGTCTCAGGGCCCCATCGGGCCTGGCTGAGTCGTGGGGTCCCTGCCAGGGTCGGGGCCCCAGGCCTGGGAGTTGGGCCAGTTGGGGGGGGGTGTGTGGCTGGCCCTGACTCCCTTCAGCTCTTCCTCTCACTTATGGGTGGGTGGCTCATCTCCTAGCCTCTGTGTACTAGTCTGGGGGGGTGTGCATCTTGCCATCGAGGCCCGGGAGGCTTTTGGGGGTGATATGGGGCTTCTGGTGGCCCTGGGTTGACACTGTGTCCCCTGGGGTCTCGTGGCCCAGCCTGTCCTGTGGTGTGCAGGGTGAGAACTCTGCAGATGCCCTGGGGGCCGAGCCTGTGGGTGCTGGGCCAGACGGTGGGGAGGCTCCTGGTGGGGTGGGGGTGCCAGGTCCCATGTCTTCTCCAATCCTGGAGTGGGGCGGGGGCCCCCAGGGCTGCCCGGCCTGCCCCAGAGTCCATCAGCCAGCAGTCCCCAGGTGGTCTCCTGATGCCCAGGTCAGCATTTGTGGGGGCTGCCCACCACCAGTCCGTGCCCCAAAACACATTCCCCCATTTCATCCTGAGGTGACCCAGAGCCCAAGGCCTCAGTCTTGAGGACTGTGGGCCGGAGCCTCAGCCCCCTCGGCCAGTCCTGGCCCACCCTTGCTCCCCAGGCCGGGCAGCCCTGTCACCATGCAAGGCCGAGAGCCATCTCTGGATTCATCATCGCCTTCTCCCTCTTCTTCCTGTTATTTTAATTGACTTTTGTAATAATGGGCAATTATGAAATTCAGTGAAAGCCCCAGTGGTGGAGGTGGGGAGGCCGTGAGGGCCGGGGGGCAGCTTCTCTTCACTCCTGTGCTGGCGCCCAGGTCGGGGCCCGGAGGTGCTTTGGGGCTTATGCTTAGTAGGTGACAGCTGGGGATGCCCAGAGGGGCCCACAGGGATAGTGGCCGCATGGGGTCTGGTGTTGGGAGTCCTCAGGCCACCACCGGGAAGCCAGGTTTTAGGAAGAGCGAATGTGTCTGGTCCTGCAGAGGCCTCTAAGGTGGGCTCTCCCTGGACTGCTCAGGTTCCAAGGGGCTGTAGGGCTGGCTACAGCCCAAGGGCTGCATGGGAGACAGGGCGCAGGCCGGGCTCTGGGGCAGAAGGGGATGCTTCCTGGAGCCGGTGGCGTTCAGTGGGGAGCCCTGGGCCCCTGGCAGGGCTGCCTCAACAGGGTCATTGAGGCAGGGACAGGCACCCTCGTCATGACCCAGGTGGAAGAGTGTCCTCAGACCACCCCCTCCTCGTCAACCACAGTGTGACCAAGCCCTGGTGTCCCGTCACTGTGGCCATGGATCAGGGGTGTGTGTCAGGACAGGACTGGGATGGGCACCTGACCCCCGGAGGTCAGTGGGGTGGGCGAGGGTGCACCCAACTTGGATGCCATCCTGGGCTCCCATGGGGACTTGGTGGGACTCCTGCCTGCTGTGTCCCTGGGGCCCAGGGTGTGCAGACAGCGGCCTCACTGCCCCTCTCTCTCTCCCGCCTTGTGGTCCCAGCTGGGAGGCTGCGGCATCCTGGGCGTTGGCATCTGGCTGGCTGCCACGCAGGGGAACTTTGCCACCCTGTCTGCCTCCTTCCCGTCCTTGTCGGCCGCCAACCTGCTCATCGTCACCGGCACCTTCGTCATGGCCATTGGCTTCATGGGTTGCATTGGGGCCATCAAAGAGAACAAGTGCCTCCTGCTCACCGTGAGTACAGGGGGTGGGGGCACGGCGAGTGGGGTGCCGGGGCCCCCTGATACATGGCTCCCCACATGTGCAGACTCTCCGTGGGGATGGGGACAGTGTTGGGGCCGGGTCACTGTGATGGCCTTGGCAGCCCTCTGGGTGGCTGGGGGCCTTGGTTGGGGTCTTCCAGGCCAGGCTGAGGCTGTGGGAGTCAGGTGTGGGGGGCTCTCAGAGGTGGTGCCAGAGCTTCGTGAAGGCCTCCCTTGATAGGACACAAACACGTGTGCGCACACATGCCCACCCCATACACGTTGCGCAGTGTGCCAGGCAGGGCCCCTCCAGCCTGTAGTGGGCCTGTTTCGTCTAAGACGACTCCTCCCACGATCCCCTCTGCAGCTCCCGTCCCAGGCCTCTCAGCTACCCAGGACCCCCTGTTGAGAGACCTAGAGCCCCTGCCTCAGCCTCGGAGACAGACTTACAGGCAGGATGTGTTTCCCGTTCTCGGGAAGGTGAATCACAGATCGTTACAAAGGAGGAGGCTCCTGGCTCCTTACCTATGAGCATGCCCAGCAGAAGCCTGGGCGGCAGGCTTGCTCTGGTCCTAAACCACCTGCTTCCAGCGTGTTCTTTGTCTGAGAGCCCTTGCCCGGGGTGGGGCCTCCCAGGTCTTGGAGGGCATGTCCCCCATCTGCACAGTTTCCCCAAGTGTCCAGCATATTCCAGATGTGCCCATCAGGGCTCAGGGCTCGGATTCCTCAGAGCAGCAGCTGGGTCCCCAGCTGCCCTGCTGGGGGGCTCAGACCCCTTGGACAGAGAAGGAGGCTGTAGTACATATGGAGCCCGACCCTGGCCTTTCCCATGGGGTGACCCGGAGTTCACAGCTTGGTGCCTCCTGATAGCAGTGTGGGCCCTGAGTCCTGAGCCCAGATTGAAAGGAGACCAGGTCAGGGACCGCAGGAGAGGACAAGCTGCTCTCCTGGCCTCATCCAAGGGCCATATGGGGCAGGGCTGGGGCTTCAAAGAGAGCTGTGCCCCCCACTTGTCCTGGCTCCTATCCCCATCCCCTCCTTTCTGGAAGAGTAATGAGGTGGGAAAGGCAGGGCTGGCACAGGCTGCCTCCACTGCTCAGCATGGCCCTGGTCCAGGGCCGAGGTCGGGGCTGTGCCTCTTGGGGCGTTTGAGTGGGGGCTGCCGCCTGGTGGGCAAGGTTTGTGTGGTCAGAGGTGGGGGCTTCTCCGGCTCAAGGTGGCGTCCCCCCATCTTGGTCTTGCCTGAATGGGCTTGGGCCACCCTTGGCTGCCCTGAGGGCCAGGGTCACTGTAGCCCGACCCACCCCATGCCAGGTCCCCTTGGGCATCGTTCTACCTGCCTGCCCACCACAGGGACACAGGCACGGAGCACACACGTGTGCTCACAGACGTGAGGCTTGTGCTCAAGCTTCAGCGTGACAGGACGGCCCCTGGGACAGAGACTGGAAGGTTCTGAGGGAGGTGGGCAGCATCAGGGGAGCATGATGGTTTCCAGGTGTGGGGACCTGGCTGGGGGTCCTGGGCAGCACTGGGTGTCTGTCTGAGGTTTGGGGCCCCGCCCTTGGGAGGCTCCAGGGGTCAAGTTGGGGTTGCTGAGGCATGTGTCCCCCCCCAGTTCTTTGTGATGCTGCTGCTGGTGTTCCTGCTGGAGGCCACCATTGCCATCCTCTTCTTCGCCTACACGGACAAGGTACAGCCATCTCCACCCAGCTGGCTCTGGGTGTGGGGCTCCATCCTCACCTTCAGCGAGGAGCCATGGTGCTGTGGGTGACGAGGGGTGGAGGGACCCCGTGCTCCATGTGGATGGACAGTGGCCCCTGCATCTAACCAACTGGGGTCCCGGGGCCACGGGTTTGGTCTTAACCACAGCCACTGGAGGCCAGGCATGGAGGGCGATGCCGGGGCCCTGGAGGCTCCGGGAGGTCTCTGGCCCTTGCGGGGCAGAGCAGTCTCGGTGCCAGAAGGGAGGGCTGTTGAGCGGAGCTGTGTGCTCTGCTGAGGTGAGCTTCCCTGGGGCTGGGCCAGTCCTGGGCTGCGTAGTAGGGATGAGAACCATCTCCCCTCCCCCATTTATTTATTAAATCCTTTGTTTATATCAGGGCTCATTTGCATGTATTTTATTCTTTGGGTTATAATCCAAGAGTATGTTATTTTTTGCCACAGGGAGCTCTTCCGGTTGGCCCCCTCTCCCTTTGGCACGCCCCCCCTCAATGCACTTTTTGGGGAGCGCTTCCCTCTGGCTCTGGAAGATGCTCCAGGCCCGCCTTGGGCATCTCCTGCCCGGGCCCTGAACCGGCCGTTCCTCCAAGGGGCCCTGGTTCCTTCACTGGAGGACGGTCTGAGGAACCAAGATCTGGGCACAGGTGTGCTCCTTGCTTCTAGGCCCTCAGCTGATGGCACAGAGACGTGTGTGTACAGACATGGCCTCAGTATTTCTGTCCCTGGCCTCTGTACCTGTGCATGAAGCTAATGTGAGTTTGTGCCGGTGTGTCTGACTCTAATCTACACCCTTGTGCTCAGTGCCACAGGAGGCCCAGGGAGACGATGGGGGCAAAGTCCTGGGCGCTGGGGGGCTTCTGGGAGGTGACTCCAGGGAAGGGACAACGGGTGCAGGAGCCTGGAGCTGGTGTAGAACTTGCATGAGGGAAGTGGAGCCTGGTGCGAGGGTGGCCCTGCTGACCCCGCTGCACTTGCAGATCGACAGGTACGCCCAGCAAGACCTGAAGAAGGGCCTGCACCTGTACGACACCCCGGGCAACGTGGGCCTCACCAACGCCTGGAGCATCATCCAGACCGACGTGAGCGGAGGGGCGGGGGAGGGCAGAGGCATGGCGTGGCTGGGGCGTGGCCAGGTGGAGGCGTGGCGTGGCCGGGGCGAGGGGCCTGCCCCCACCGTCCCAGCCCCCCTGCCCTCTCCCGCAGTTCCGCTGCTGCGGGGTCTCCAACTACACGGACTGGTTCGAAGTCTACAACGCCACGCGCGTGCCCGATTCCTGCTGCCTGGAGTTCAGCGAGAGCTGCGGGCTGCATGCACCCGGCACCTGGTGGAAGGCGGTGAGCCTGTGCCCTCCCCACCCACCAGTCCTGGCCCCGGGACCTGGGGGTGGAGGGCCAGCCTCTCGGCCCTGGTGACGCCTACTCTTCCTCCAGCCGTGTTACGAGACGGTGAAGATCTGGCTCCAGGAGAACCTGCTGGCTGTGGGCGTGTTCGGGCTGTGCACGGCACTGGTGCAGGTAACACGGGCAGCGTCACCCCAGGAGCCTCCTGGACCCACCCAGCCCCCCACCCCACATCCCCAGGCAGAGGTGGCGCTCATAGGGGATGGTCAGGGATGACCTCCAGTGGAGATGACCTTTGACATCTCAGGGACAGACAGCCACCCCTGGCTACTGAGCAGAGAGCCCTGCTCTCTCCTAGTGGACAGAACCCCAGACTGGATGCCTGTGTGCTGAGGGCCCATGTACACAGGGCCAGCCCTGTTCCTACAGCCCCAGGCCTGGTAGCCATGGTGGGTGGTGGTCACAGGGCTGCCCAGTGCAGATGAAGGGTGGGTTGCCCAGGCCTTGGTGCCTGGGTCCAGCCAGCCAGCCCCTAATCCCCCGCCCCTGGCCCCCGCGGAAGTCTTGAGCATCAGCACTCTGGGGTGGGGTGGGGGCTCTCAAGGCCGATCAGTGGCAGCAAACTCGAGCATCAGAGCAGCCCCCATTCTGGGGTGCACAGACAACGGGTCACAGGCAGTTCAGGCAGACACTCTTAGAGGTGGTCTGGATGGACAGACAGGAGCAGGCCGCTGGGGGCCTCCGGGCAAATGGGGAGGGGGCATGTGGCCCAAGGCCCAGGCTGGAACTGATGGGCCCTGAAACAGGCCTCAAGAGCCGCCAGCAGAGCCCAGGGTGGCCAGACCCCAAGGGAAAAGTGGGTCTGGGGGCTGAGCCCTAAGAACCCTCGGGGTGCCCCTATGCCTATGGTAGGCAGGCCTTGTCCAGAGGCTCAGAGAGGGTGTGGCTGTGATGGACCCAAATTGCTGATTGTAGGGGAGGCATCCCCAGAGAAGTGGGGTACCAGGCCATCCGGGAAACTGTGGGGTGGGATCCGAGGGCCCAGGCTTGTCCGAGTCAGGGCACCTGCCATGGGCAGGACCCCTTCTAGGCTCACAGTTCCCTGGAGAGGCCTCGCCCAGTCCCCTCATGTGTCCACAGATCTTGGGCCTCACCTTCGCTATGACCATGTACTGCCAGGTGGTGAAGGCTGACACCTACTGTGCGTAGGCTGCTCGCCGTCCGCCACCCCCGCTTCGCTGCCAAAAGATGTCGCCCACCAGGGAGACGACCACGTCCCCACCTGTCTCTCCTGCTGCAGAACTCTGCGCCAGTCTGGGTGTGGGGGAGGGAAGGAGCAGGTGGCTGGAGCCCCCAGGACCCCTGGCCAGGCCTGTGAGCACCGTGCTGGAGGCGGGAGCCTAGTACTGGCCACATGCCTGGGGCTGGGGGCAGGCGGGGCTTCTGGCGCTTTTTACATCCATGGATTCTCCAGAGCAGTGTTTTTCCCCTGCGCCCCTGTCCGGGGCAGGGGGTTGGGGCCACACACGGGTTGGGGTGGGGGGTGAGGGGCTGACCACTGGTCCTGGTGCTCAAGATGGGGCCACAGTCCCGTCATCCACATTCCCCTTGGGGCCAGAGCAGGCTCCAGGTGCATCTTAATAAAGTATGTGGGCAGCAGACCCCCACCCTTGTGTCTGTCACTCTCCTGACCCCTAGGCAGACCCTGTATGGCCATGGTCCCCCCACTGATAGGGGTCTGGTGCCTGGAGTGGGTTTCCTGGGCATGTGCAGGCCCAGGTGAGCTGTCTGGGCCAAGCAGATGGTGGCTCTTGTGCCCAGAGGGGACAGCCAGCCCCAAAACCTCCAGGAAAGAAGTGGCACAGGGGCTCTGAGGAGCAACCCTGAGTCTCCCTGAGCTGTCAGTGGCTGTCCTGGGGGTGCCCTCCCCCCGGCCCGCAACCACCTCCATCCAGCCCCTGTGCTAGGGATGTTCCCCCAACCATCTCCATCCAGCCCCTGTGCTGGGGACAGCCCCCCACCCGCGACTATCTCCATCTGGCTCCCAGGCCTTGCTGCCCTCCCCCAGGGGTGTCCTCCCCCAGTGGCATTCAGCTCCATCTTTCCCACTATCTTTCTTTCTATTCCTGTTTGTTTGGTTTCTGGGAGCTCTGCCCCTTAAGTGTTACTCTGTATGGATTTTGCAGATAAAGTGGGCTGTCAGGAGCAAAGCACTTGCACAGGGCCCAGAATTAGAGAAATGGTTAAACTGCCTCAAACCACCTCAAAGACAGGGGTAGGGCTTCCTGAGAACAGGACTGATGGGCAGTGTGGAGGTCCATGCATCTGGGGGTCCAGGTTGAGGGATGGACCCCTCCCAAGAGCCTCACTAGCTGTGGGGCATCTGACCCCCCAAAACTGCAGCCCATATTCTCAATTTCTAGCCCCAATTCCTGGGGGTCTGTGGTCCCACCCTCTAGGACAGCCCCTCTGCATCACTGTTCTCGTGTGGCAGACCCACCTGGTGATGCCTGGCCAAGCACTGCCTGTGGCCACAGACACAGCTCAGACTGCCCGGGTGCTGGTCCCTCCTGGCCCTCGGTCCCTCCCTGATTCCTCCCACATGTCCCACCCACACTGCTGTCCTCACTTCATGGAAGCCACCAGAACCCCAGGGGATTTACCAGCAGAGCTCATACATGGAGTTAGCGGGTCTCAGGACACAGTTAACACATCAAAACCAAACTGATGCTTATGTAGCAGCAAGTGACCAGAAATGAAGTGAGAACAATCGCCCGTCCAGCAATGCTGTCCCCCACTTGACCCCTGCCCTGCCCTCTGGCCCGTACCCAGGCCCCCCATTCACGTTTCTCTCCAACTTGGTGGGATGAAAGACCTCAACCTCCTGCCTCCCCCAGTCCGTTGTTCTGTGTGCCCAGAGTCTGTACACAGCTTTGCAGGACCAATGGAAACGACCTGCAGACTCAGGACCTTCTCATTCACAGCCTCCTATGTGGCCCTGTAGACTCCAACCGCCTCTGTGTCCAGCCCTGACTCAACTTCCCCCACGGCCCTTGAGCCGCCTTGGCAGCCCCTGCTCCACCAGGGTCCAGGATGTGCAGGGCCCGTCCTCCATGTGGTTCTCAGGCTCACTTTCCTCCCCACGTGGATGCCTCTGGAGGTCCCATCGCGGGACCCCTGTCCCAGCTCCCCATTGCCAAGCTGAGAAACCCCTCGTGCATACCCAGAGTCATGTCACCCACGTGGCTCTCCATCCACTGACACGTGCACTCACACTGCTGGGCCCTCCCAAACTGACCTTCCTCCCACACACCCTACACGCCCCCAACTCCTCTAGAAACTTCCAAACTCACCAGAACCCAACACCTGCCCCTGGTGCAGTGGCTTTCTCACTCCCCACCGCCTGGGCCTTCGAAGCTGGGGGGAGGGAGGGCTGGCCTGTGCCTGCTGCCCTGCCCTCTGGCCCCTGCCCACAGCCAGGGGGCCATGTGGGGCTGAGGGCATCAGGGAGACAGACCAGCCCAGGGAGCTCTGAGCTGTGGCCCTAGATGCTGGTCAGCATCCCCCTGACCGACCCACACAGAGAGAGGCGCACAAGTGAACACTCAGTCATACACACGTGCTGGAGCATGCACGCACACATGTACACACGCACACCCACAGCAGCTGAGTGCAGTGACTTCTCAGCATGGCCCTACTTCACCCCCAAACTCCTATCCGTCCTTCTGGTCAGGCCCAGCCCCATCCCCCAACCCTGGATCTGGGAAGCTGCGTCAGCTTCCTAGAACCAGAAAGCTGCCCTATGCCACCCGGAGAGCAGGCCTGGATGGGGGCAGCCCCAGAGGCCTGAGTGGGCTGGGGGTGGGAGTAGTTGGCAGGGCCTGTCTGACCCACATCCCACGCCCACACTGGCAGAAGTGGGGTGCCCAGCTGGGCTGGTTTCTGTCGCAGGCCCATGAGGCTGGACCTCCTGCCCACACCTGAGCAGCAGGGTCCTTCCTGCCAGTTTTTCCTGGTTTCATCCTGGAAGTGTGGCCGCACCCAAGGGCAGGGGAGCGGCCAGCAAGCTGTCGTTTCACAGTGACCACGTGGCCCACGAGCACCAACTGGCCACCAGGGGTCCTCCTGCTGCCCTGCTGTCCAGGGCTTGGGTCCTCTGGGGGCAGGGCCGGCTTCTCTCAGCCCTGGTTTCTGCAGCAGCGCCCCCACTCTCGCCATGTGGGGCTCCTCTGCATGGCTCTGCTTCAGCCACAGCAGGCTGGTGAGTGGGTAGTGGGAGGCTGGGCCCCTTCACAAGGCCCTGGGGTGAAGCTGGGTGGAGCTGCCCCTGCCAGGGGCCTGGAGTCCAGCTGTGGGAGATTCCAGGGTTCTGGAGCTTCCAAACCCACAGTGAACCACAGGTCACGTGGAGCAGCCCGGACTCTGGGCGTCATGGGAAAGGCCCCGCCAGGCTGCCTTGAGGGGTGGGGACTGTGGGTCCTGCCCCCACCCAGCAGATGGCAGGCAGCCCGTGAGGGCTGGGTGGGAGGGGCCTGTGTTCCTGGGCCGTCCCCAGCCAGGACTGTCCCTCTCCACGTCACTGTCGAGGGGGCCAGGGTTCAGGACCCCTCTGTCCCGGCTCGAGAATCCAGCAGACACGGTATGGAAAACAGAGCAGTCTGTATTTTGCACGTCAATCTGTCGCTCAGAAAGCACATGTCTGCTCCAGAGCTGGGCCTAGAGCAGGTCGTAGAAGTAGTCCAGGCCCTGGCCCAGCTCCCAGATGGACACCCCGACACCCAGCTCCCTGGCCAGCGCCAGCCGCACCTGCAAGGACTACAGGCAGAGGTCAGCATCAGCCTCCACCTCCCGTCATCACCGCAGACCCCCGCACGCACCCAGGCCCGAGCCCCTCGTCCCAGCGCTGACCCCCACTGCCCACCGCAGCCTTGCTGAGGGCAAGGGTCGCCGTGGGAAGGGTCACGCCTGCTGCCCGCAAGCCCAGCATCACAGCCAGTCCACACGTACCTTCAGAGTTGGGTAGAAGACGATGTGCCTCCCGCCGCGGCTCCTGCAAGAGAGAGCAGAACCGCCTGCCTTGCCGCCACCTCCCCCTCGTTCTCCCAGTTCCTCCCCACCTTCCAGCTGAGCTCTCAGGGCCTCCAGTTGCAAAGGCCCCTCTGCGGGTCCTACTCTTCAGGCTGGGCCGGCCCTCGGGGCCAGAGGTCAAGCTCGTGGCCCGGGGACCCCTGGCCAGCCTGGGCATGTGCCTCGACTCTCACCCCAGGGCCTCCTCCTGGACACTCACTTCTTGTACTCGAAGAAGTGCTCAGCGGCCTGGCTGTCCCACACCATCCGGGGCCTGTGGTCCTTCAGAGTCTGGATGTACCTGGGGGAGGCCGGGGCTTGGGTGAGGGAGCTGCCCTGCCCGCCCGCCCGGCACCCCAGCCCCCCAGAGGCCTCGCTGACAGCCCCAACACCAGACAGAGCAACAGTGGCACAGTGGCGGTGGCTGTCATGGAAGGGGTGTGGCCACCCAGGGGCAGCAGGATTCTGGGGGCTGTTGTCCCTTGATGGTCTATGGAGTGCCAACAGCACACTGGGCTGCGTGGGAGAACCAGGTGTGCACCCTGGACACAAGGAAATCCCAGGAAAGACCATGGGACCGGCCTGGAATATTCGGCCTGGGGCAGCTGCAGGACGGGTGCCTCACACTGCAGCGTCCAGAGTCCTCGCTGCGGGGGCAGGGGGGAAAGACACCCAACAGAGGGCTCCTGAGATGAGAGCGGAAGCCCCGACAGCATCTTTAAGCTCTCTGCCGTGTTCCACGACCTGAGTTCAGTGCACGATTGCACCAAGGCACTGGTGTCCTGAGGAACAGCTCACTGGGTCATCTCTGCACCAGGCGCATCCGGAAGGGCAGAATGAGGGTGCCTGCGCTCAGGCGAGGTGCCTGCTGGTGGATGGGGCAGGCCAGGCGCTCGCAGGGACTGCGTGAGGCACCGCAGGAGAAGCAGCAACTTGTGCAATCGGGGGTGGCGCTTGGGGCACGCCACAGGCCTCAGAAGAGGAACAGGGCCTGGGGGAGCTCTTGGAGGCCCCCCAGGCCCCCACTCCAGCTTTCCGGGGACAGCAGGCCAGGGCAGGGCCTTCTGGGCCCTTCCAGGGCCTGGGCTGCCTTTGGCCTGCCTGCCTCGCTGCGGATACGGCTGCCCAAATCCTCAGCAGCCCCTCCTGACCACCAGGAGCCAATGGTTTGAAACACCGCTCCCCTTACCCCTGCAAAACACACAGAGATGACAGGTGGGATCCCAAGCTGCCTCAGGCCAGGAAGACTGGGGTCCAGCATACTCCATGTCTTTTTTTCTTTTTTAAAGGAAGATTAGCCCTGAGCTAAAATCCGTGCCCATCTTCCTCTATTTTATATGTGGGACACCTGCCACAGCATGGCTTGCCAAGCTGTGCCATGTCCGCACCCGGGATCTGAACCAGTGAACCCTGGGCAGCCAAAGCGGAACATGCAAACTTAACCACTGCGCCACAGGGCCGGCCCACACTCCATGTCTTGTAAGGCACATTCAATATCTCTCTGTGGTCCTCCCTGGCAGGCAGCTGACGACTGGACACAACTGGTACCTGCTGTGGGACGGTGGTGCCCTGCAGCCCGAGGGAGGAGGCACAACCTGGGGCCTGTAGCCTGGGCTCCGAGGAGGGAGGAGAGGCGGCGGGTGGCTGTAGGGGCCCTGGTGCTCTGGGCTGTACTGCAAGACATTTGTGGGACCGTAGGGGATCAGGACTGGACAGAGGAGCGGGGCATCTGAGGAGGAGGTGGTGGTGGTGGTCGGCCATTTCAGGGGACGCAGATGCCCAGGAAGCACCAAGTGGCCCATATGGATCTGCTCCCCATGGGGTCTGGGCCAGGCACAGCTGTGACCCCCATCAACCAGCTCTAGCCATTGAAAATTATTGGATTATCCTTAATTAAAACACCGCTCTAGGTGTCATTAATGTCATTTACACCTTTCGATCCAATGTCTCCTAAGTGGCTCTCTGAGGAGAAGCTGGGATGGGCAGGGCAAGTGGGAGGAGGGAAGGCTGCGCTGAGGGGCAAGAGTGGGCACCCGACCCAGCCACCCCCTGAGCCCCCGGTCCCATCCCAGGGTCACGGGCAGATGCTGTAGGGTGGGGTGCCCCTGGGTCTATAGGGAGCTCTGGCCACATACCCCTTCTCTTGTGGGGGCCTCTGTGGTCACCCCTCAAAATCTGCTCCTTGCCAGAGGACGTGAGGCTGTGGTGGGGGCAGCCAAGGCTGGGGTCTCTGTCGAGGTCCAGCCACAACCCCTGAGAGCACCTGAGCCCTTCCCCCTGGAGGCCTCGGCCTGGTAGTGCCACGGTGGGGTGCACAAGACCCCATGTTCGCCCAAGTGCAGTCCTAGGAATCAGTGCAGTTCTGGGAATCGCCAAATGGTCCATGGAGATGCGGAGAGGCGAGAATGGGGTGTGAGCCCGGGGAGTGCAAACACCCCACCAGGTGGGTCGGCTCCAGGGGACAGCAGGGCCACAGGGAGCTGGGAGGCAACTACAACCCGAAATACGAGAGGCAGAGGAGAGCCCTGCGCACTGAGGACCGGGTGGGAAGAGGCCAGAGGGCCGAGGCTGGGAGGGGTGCAGAGAAAGCAGAAGGAAGACAGGAACGGAGGTGCTGACATCAGCGCTGAAGGAAGCCCGGAGAAGGAGGAAATAACGGAGAGAAAACGCTCAAGAAATAAGGGCTGGGCACTTTCCTAAACTAAAACAAAAGCCCACAGCCACATATCGTGTGATCCCATTTCTATGCAATGTCCAGACCAGACAGATGCACACAGAAGGCAGGGTAGTGTCACTAGGGCTGGGGAGTGTGGGGTAAAGGACACGGAGCTTCTTTCTGGGGTGATGGAATGTCCTGGGATTAGAGGTGGGGCCTGCACAACCCTGTGAATGCACTGAGTGCTCCTCAACTGTTCACTTTGAGATGGTGAGTATTACAGTATGTGAATTAGATCCCCTCAAAAAAGTTACACAGCCTCAGACCGAAAGATTCAAGGAACGCCACACGGAAATTATCAATGGAAACACACTGAGGGATTCGCAGACGTCAGAGACAAGGAGAACCGTCTACACATTTCTAGGGAGGGCAGATCAAGTGTGACCAAGGGAACCTCTTGGTTGGGGGTGGGGAGGGTCACCCCAGGGAGACCAGCTGAAAGCTTCTTTTGGAAAAAGGACTCCAACAGGAGAGAAAGTCAGGGTGTGCAGGCGCAGGGCTGGCCACAGCCCCGAGGAAGAACAGACATCAGGGAGGACAGAGGGACAGAGCAGGACACGGGGGACTCCCAACCCAGAAGGAAACTCCAGCCCTGTTGGTTTCCGTCTCTGTCGGGGGTACCTGTGGTGTCCCTGCGCCCTGTGCTGTGACCCCCACAAATGAGAACTGACGTGCACACTTGCATGCGCCAGCTGAGCTGAGTCTAAGCCGCCCATGTACCCCGGGGGGAGAGGCCCACCAGCGCTGGACCACCACCCTAGACGGCACCTGCTTCCGAGGTGGCCTGACCCCCTGGGCTGGGCACCCAGTGGGGGGACACCTGCCCTGCTGGACAGAGCCCTGGCTGCCTGCCAAGAAGGACGGCTGTCACTCGGCACTAAGCACAGTGCAGCCCAGAGGAGGCCATCGCGCGGGGCTGGGGGCAGGCCGCACCGGCACTTCTCGGATCTGCCCAAGGGTCTCCCGAGCAGCAGACCTAAACGAGAGGTTTCAGCCCAGCATTCCCGGATGTTCTGACACGTGCATGGAGCACAGCTCAGACTGAGTGTGCAAGGAGGCTGGTGAGGTGGCCCCAGAGCTCAGGGGGCCAAGTCTGAGGACTCCCTGGGGCCAGTGTTGACAGGGCAGGGAGCGAGAGCCTTTGCCCAGATAAGCTGCCCACACTGCCAGGCCAGAGGCCCAGAGAGGCACTTGAGCCGCTGGAGAGGCAGGCGCAGGGCTGGGTGACCCGCCCTCCCCCCGGCCCCTCAGCTGAACTACTTGGCCACCTCACCGCACCAGCTTCCAAACACATAGGGACAAGATGACATGGCCGCCGTGTGGGTGAGCACCCACAAAACCCATGCCCCAAGGACCCCACGGGGTGCCCGGCTAATAGGCCTTGCTGCTGCTTCATCCCCTCGGTGACTGAGTTCCCTCTGGGAGGCCCTGCTGTGGGGTGGGGAACACAGCCCCTAGGGCGGATCCCTGGGGAGAGAGGATGAGCAGGTGGCTGTCCCAAGATTCCACCCAGGCTCCTCATAGAGCCCCTGGAAGTGCCCGAGTGTGCATGTGTGGGGCAAGGCCCAGGCACCACGTGGTCTGGCCAGTCTCACCCTTCTGGGTCAGCTGAGTACACTGTGACCAGCATGGGCTCCTCCTGGGCCTCAGTTTCTCTCTCTGTAAGGAGGGGTTTAACTGCAAGTGCACAGGGCCAGAACTTGTGGCCCACCGTCCCTGCCCTTCCTGTAGCCGGGGGCCCTTGGGAGGAAGCACCAGACAGCCTTGCTAAGGAGCTAGGGCCTGGCACCTCACCTGCGAGTTCACTGCGTGGGTGTCAGAAGGGACGCCCCTCCCACTGTCCACACAAAGGTGCGCCGAGGGGTGGGTGCAGCAGGCAGGTGGGCCTTCCAGACTCCTCCTCTGCCTTAGCCCACAAGGTGTCTCTGCAGACGCCCAGAGAGGTTGACAGGCGGGCTTCGGGAGTTGGGCTGCAGCCTCCACTGCAGGAGACCCAGGTGCACCCTGTCCCCGCTCTGCTGCCCTTAGTTTGGGCCTTGCCCCCAACTTCCCCTAAATGCTCCCTATTGTCCCCAAACCCCAGCCTGAGGGCTGAGTAGACACAAGAAGCACACCCCGCACCCCCCCCCCCCCCCCCCCGCCCCGCTCTCCACGGGCTGAGCCACTCCCACGGTGCCCTGCTGGGCAGAGGCCACAGAGGGGTCTGGAGAGAGCCTTGAATAACCCACCAAGACACGGACCTGTCAGACCCTGGCCTGTGACAGGGCCCGAGGGCGATGCGGGGGCAGCCTTTTCACCCATGCTCCTGGGACCAGCTGAGCACTCAAGAAAGGAGGAACCCTTCGGACATGCCCTACACTTGAGGGAAGGGGAGGGGACGCAGACCCACTGGAGGGGGAGTTAGGGGAGGGGAGACCAGCAGGTAAGTGAGGGGCCCATCTGCCCCAGCGGGTTCCCAAGAGTGCCAGGCACTGGGAGAGGCTGGGCTCAAACAGGGAGCGATGGGAAGTCTGGGTGTGCAGTCAACGACCAGGCAGACCTGCCTCTGCCTCACCCCCATACCCTGATATTGGGAGGGGTCCCCGCCAGCCCAGAATGCCCTAAACTCCTGCCGGCCAGCAGAGCAGAGGGCCCTGGTCCACGGGGATGCTGGACCCACATGCCCAGTGACCTCTCCTTGTTACTGTTCCTGCTGCAGCCTGAGCTGCCCACTGCTCCACCCTGACCCAGGGCCCCTTGGGCTGTGCCCTCCCCGCAGGTGGCTGGCCCTGACCTGGCTTCCCCAATGGCCCCTGCAGCATGCAGCCAGAGCTCTGTGTCCCCTTTGTGACAGTCTCCCGACCTGGGCCTGAAAGGGGAGCGTGGAAGGGGCAGGGTCTCCCTAGCGCAGGCCCACACAGTGAATCCAGGGGCGCCTGGCTGCCACCCTTCTGTGGGTGATGCGAGGAGGTGGCCCGATGCGAGACAGCAAACAGCGGCAGCAGAGGACACACCTGAGAAACGGTGCAGGGAGAGAGGAGCGGCTGGGCCCAGCCACCAGACCAGGACACTCGGAGGAGGGCCAGGAGAGGCCTCTAGATCAAAGACGGGACTGCGGAGTCAACACCCGGCAGAAGGAAAGGAAGGTCAAGGCTTGGAGACAGAGAGAAGGGCCAGAGCCACAGAGGGACACAGTGAGGCCACAGTTGTGGGGCCAGGGGCTGCTGCAGCCTCCAGCCCCCACCTTCTGGTCGGGAGTGAGATCCTGCAAGGGACTGCGATGCTGGCAGAGCAGCCCTGCCTGTGCAGTTCACCCAACAGCTCCCTGCCCGTGGGGCTTCACAGACCCGCTGCCCCCGCATGGCCCTGGCCCAGTACTGCTGTCTGGGGCTGGCAGGTCACTGGGACGCAGGCTCACAGGGAAGCGTCCTTCCCTGAGCCCGTGTGCCTGTGACCCTAGGTGCTGTGACATTTGAGGAGACTCGAGCTGGGAGAGTAGGGCCTGCTGGGGCATGGCCTGCTCTTAGGGACCCTTGTGGCCGTGCTGCAGCTGGGGCTGGCTCTCGCTGGGTCCCCAGGAGGCCCCCTGGGCAGAGGCTCAGCCGCGTGGGGGGTGTAGGCCCTAAAAGTGCAGAAGGGGTGCCACCTGGATTGGTGCAGGGCTCTCATGGGCCTGGGCGAGGTCTCGGGAACATCCCGGCCACTAGGGGAGCAGGACAACCTCTTGGGATGAAGCTTTTGCAGCCACGGGGACCCACAGACCAGCACCCAGACTGGTGCCCTGGGGGCCATGTGTCTATAGGGAGGGGGGGTCCCTGGCCCCTCCTGGGGTGTTTCACAGCCACCCAGACTCCTCAAAGTTGGGGAGTACCCAGGTCACACACACAGGCCTGGCTGTGGTCATGATGGGTTCTGCGTGTTGTCCAGGGATGGTCAACAGAGACTGGGGGGCTGGGAGGGAAATGCTGAACGTGCACAAATGGGCCCCGCAGACCGGGCCCCTGGGGCCCCTTGGCAGGCACAACGCTGGCCTGGCTGGTAGACGCCAGGAGACAACACACCACCGGCCTGAGGGAGCTGGCCTCCAGCCCCACCATGGGGTCCTGGCTCTGTCCGCAGCTGAGCAGATTGTGAGGCAGCTGATCCCCTACTGCCCCCAGAGGGGACCAGGGATTCCTGCCACAAAGGGTCTGGGTCTTAGCTGGAGAGGTCGAGAAGGAGGGGGCAGATAATCCTGGACAGGTCACCTGAGCTTCTGTCGGTGAGGGAGCTGGAGAGAGCCCGAGTGGCCATGGGCTCACCGGCACCCCACACATTGCCCGTCACCCGCACGGGGATCAGGGGCCATCACAACAGGTTCTCAGAAGCGACTGGCCGGGGTGCACGTCATGGTGAGCCATGGTTCTCGGGGAGGTGGACCTGAGTGAACATGCTCATCCCCTGCAGAGGCAGCCCTCCCCTCCCCCGCCAGACACAGGGGTCAATCCCCTAGGCTCTTCTGCCTGGCTCACCAGATCAAAGGGGTTCGACTCTGAGATGGGGGAGGGCTGCCCAGCTGTGGGGGAGCTCCTGACCCACACTTCCCAGGGTCCCCTGCACTCCACATGGTCCCATACCCGTGAGCACACATATCAACCCTGCTCTGCAAGCCGGGAGGACAATGGCCTGGAAGAAATAAGGCTGTGGGCAAAAGAAGTTTGCAACCCACAGGAGCCAGCTGGGGGCCCTGCCTGATGGGTTCCCCATGCCCGAGGCTCACTCTGGGGGCGGGCGGGCAGATGGTGGGCAGCAGGTGAGGGCAAAGGCGTGGGCTCTGGTCCAGGCTCCTAAGCAAGCTGGGGACTGGAGAGCAGACAAGTCCAGGAGGCAGGTGCCTGGCCCAGGGGGGGCACGTGTGGAGGGGTGCGGATGGGGCTGAGGGGTGTCCATGTTTTCCCTGGGCTACAGGGGGCAGCTGCAGCTCACAAGTAAGGTTTCAGTGAGGAAGACAGAAATTCAGTGCAAATGGCAGAAAATATGAGCAGAGTGAACCGCATCTGAGCTGAGGCTGATGTCACTTAAATCACCACAGCTCAGACAGACGAGCACAGGTGAGTGGCTGAAGAGCTCAGGGAAGAGGGCGAGGGGGACCGGATGGGGAGGACCCTGGGGCCCCCAAACGGTGGCTCATATGACCTTGTGCACTGTGACTGAACACTGTGCTGAGCTCTCACGGCCTCCCTGGGTGGCAGGTCCACAAGAGGGGCCGAGTCAGGGGTCAGAAGGTATGGCCTCAGGGCCTGCTGTCCTGGGGAGAGCCAGCAGCCCAGTAGGCACTGCTCCCCCAGCTCAGATACTCAGCTGCCCTGGAAGGCAGGAGCACCATCCACTTGCGGAGGGGGTTCTGGGGGGCAGCCCCATACCATGGCCCTCCCCAGAGGCAGACACGACCCCAGGCCAGCTTTGAAAGCCTCAGGCTGGTCAGTGCCCCCCTCTGTCGACTTGTCACAGGCCTGTGATCTCCACCTGGTCCCTCCCTCCTCTGCAGGACAGATACACTAGGCGAGACCAAGTGGGTGCACTGCCCGACCCACCACGTGCCCTTGAGGCGCATGAGCCCCAGCCCGCTACGTCAGCACTCTGCCTGCTCTGCCGGCTGGTTTTTATTCCTACCCTGAAGGAGGCCGGAATCTGCCCCCCACCAAGGTGAGGCACGGCGGCAGTGACCTCCAGCAGGACCAGGCAGGGCAGTGAGCACTGGTCCCCAACACACAGCCCAGCCACACTCCTGGGACCCAGATCTCCACCACCCTCTGCCCTCAGGCAGACACCAACAGTTACCAGTGAGGGGCACCTCTGGGAGGAGGCGGAGGGGCGGCTGGTAGCCTGTGAGGGTGATCTCTCGGCTAGGGGTGGCGACTGGGATAGGACACAGTCTTCCATCCCTGGCTGGGGACAACCAGAATCCCAATACATCAGAGTGTAGTCTATGTGCATATGCATACAGGCGCACATGCACATATGTGCACCCACACATATACGTGTGTGCACACACACACCTTTGTAATTGAAATTCCTCACAACAGTTGGGGGCTGGGCACTCGTGGCCAGTGGAGGCTGCGTGGTGCCTTTTGTCATCTGACCCACCAGCAGGACTAATGGCTGCCACAGCCCCACTTTGAAGCTATAATTCTTCACCCGCTCAGGTGGCGTTCAGATAAACTGTGTCCCCTCTAATTCCTACGTTGAAGTCCTGACTCCCAGCACTTCAGATGGGACTGTATTTGAAGAGAGGGTCTTTTAAGAGGTGATTAAGATAGAAGTCACTAGGGGGGGTCCTGATCCAACGTGACTAGGGTCCTTATAAGAGGAAGAGATCAGGACACAGACATGCACAGAGGGACAACCATGTGAGGACACAGGGAGAAGACGGTGTCTACACGCCAAGGAGAGAGGCCTCAGGGGGAACCAACCCTGCGACACCTGGATCTCAGATGTCCAGCCTCGAGGAGTGGGAGACAGTCAACGTCTGCAGTTCAAGCCCACGGCTGTGGTGTCTATGCAGCAGCCTGAGCTGACTAAGATGGGGTGGTACCTCAAGGCCAACACCTCTGGCCTCCCAAGAGGCCTAGGCCAGCAGAGCCTGAGGCTAGAGCAGAGGTGGGGGTGGGGGCACTGGGTCCCTCTGGCTCCACACAGGCGGTCCTGGCTGGGTGACGCCTCCTCCAGAGCAGGAGAAAGCACCTCCCTATTCCTGGCCGACTGGTCAGCAGGCGCCACGGCCGGGCTCCCGGAAGACTGAGGGCTGGTGCTGGGAGCCCGAGCTTCAGATGAAACTCCACTCAACGCCTCCCTGAGACAGACGCCCCGTCAGGGACATGGGGAAAGATCAGTGGGCCACTAGCAAGGCTTCCAGAATCTCCCCAGGAATCCTGTGCCAGGGAAGGGCTGTGGTAGGGAGGGGCAGCACACAGAGCAGCCCTGACCAGAGGACAGACAGACCTGGGGGGCTGAGGGACACGGAGGCCGGGCACCAAGAGCCCCACTCCGCTGCAGGGAGGTGGGGTGTTGCCCTAGCAACTGGCCAGCACCATCTCAGCCCTGGGCTGCCCCAGTGCAACACCCCCAAGAGCTGAGGAGCTGCTCCCTGGCCTGCCTGGGCCAGCTCCACACCACTGTCCACACCACTTCCCCAGGCCCTTCTAAGCAGAGGGGCAGGCCCAGGTTCAGAGATGCAGAGCGTGCCCAGCGTCAGCGGCCAGGAGTGGAGTGGGCACCCCAGGACTGCACCGGACCTCTGACCCCAGCACCAGCTGTATGGACATGGGACATGGTCCTGGCAGGAGCTCCACTTCTCCACCCCTGCCTCAGAGCATGGCTGACCCTGACATCCAACCCACAGAGTGGCCCAATCCAGGGGCAGCTGAGGTGAGGGGTTGTCTCAGCCCCTCATGGGTGTTCCTCCTGGTCCTGGTCCCTCCTGCCTGGGCTGATATGCTGTGTCCCTGGCAGCAAGCAGGCCTGAAGGTGACCCACAGAGATTGCCCTGAAAATGACGAGAGAGCTGCTGCGTGCGTGCTCAGGCGTGCCCAGATTGTGGTCTCTGGACTCACGCCCCATCAACAGGACCAGGTTCTCGAGAAAAGCAGCCAGCTCACATGGCTTACATGAGAAGATTTTAGGAATGCCAAAACACCCAGCACAGCAAAATTCACAACGTCAAGCATCCAACCCAAGAGCACAGGATGGCAGAGGGCAGGCTGGACAGGACCATGGGAAGGAGAGCCACCAGCGACTAGACCCAGAACAGACCCGACGTGGGAGCAGCAGGCAAGAAAGCCAAGCAGCTGTTACAGCTGAGTGCACTGGCAGAGTTTAGGAGGGACACAGAAGACGAGAGACTACCCAAAACAAACTGCTGGATGTGAGAACTACAACACGTGAGAGGGAGAGGCACGAGAGAGGATCAGTGGCAGAGCAGACACGGCAAAGAAACGGTCAGTAAGCTTGAAGACAGCAACAAAAAGGGAACAAAAGAAAACAGAGAAAAATGTCTAAAAAAATAAAATGAGTGTCAGTGAGTGGGCAACAAATTGACTGACCTAATATACACGTATTTGTAGGTCTGGAAAGGGAAGAGAAAAAGGGAAGAACAGAAAAAATATTCGAAGAAATGGCTAAAATTTCTCCAAATTTGATAAAAAGTATAAACCCACAGATCCAAAAAGCTCAATGACAACCAGGTACAAGAAACATGAAGAAAACTACACGAAGGCACATGGTAATCAAACCACAGCGGGTGCTGGGGTAGCGCGTACAGAGCAACAGACATAACTACCACGAGTGGCTCGCAGAAGGACCGCAGCAGGGGGACGGTGGAGCGATGCTGTGAAAGTGCAGGAACAAAAGCTGCAGCCCAGAATTCCACACCCAGCAAAAACGTCTTCCAAAAAACCACGCAGAATAAGCTGAAAAGAATCCAACACGACCAGAACCACACGGCCAGAAACGTAAAGGGCGTCCTTCAGGCAGAAGGAAGAGACACCAGGGGGAAGTCTGGATGGATACCAGAATGCAGAGCCTCCGGAGCGGCAGTTTCATGGGGTCCTGGGTCAGGCCCACTGCCACTCTAGCTGGGAAAGTGGTCCACACACCTGCCGATGGGGGAAACTTGAGGGGTGCCCCCAGCTCAAAGGGCACTAGGACAGTCTCCGCCAACGTGAGAGGCTCAGAGAGGCTCCACTGCAGGTGCCTGGTGGGTAGGGTCAGACCCCACCAGGTCTTCTCCCTTGCTCCACCCAATCGCCTCCGGGAGACATGCAGACCCACCAGCACAAGGGCCTCGAGCGCGGGGCAGCACAGGAAGCTGCCTGGTGCAGTGAGGATCCCCAGCTCACCTGGCCCCGATGACGGGCTCGCGGGCATCCCTGGAGGCCGCATAGTCCATGCCGTAGAAGTTGAGCCCCAGGAGGATCTTGCTCCGCCACTTGGACATGGGGTCCAGGACCTGGACGCAGGCTCGCACCCAAGACAGTGGCGCATTGGGGCCAGGCCTGCAGGGGTGAGGGAGGAGCAGGTTTCAGTGGCAGGCAGAGAGACTTCAGGCCATCCACCTCAGGCGCCTAAGTTGGGGCAGGGGTCCACGCCCACAGTGGGAAGGAGAGGGCAGCACTCAGGCCTTCTGTGGTGCCTTCCTGCTGGACACCCATGTCTGTATCTTCCTCTGTGGGGAGCAAAGCAGCTGAGGTGAAGGCCTGCGGTGGACAGAGGCAGCAGTGGGCAGCAGTGTGACACTGCCCACACCCAAGGCTCCCCACGGGGCAGTGACCCCTGCCCACAGGAGTACCTTCTCCTCAGCAACAAGGCAAGCCCAACGACAGTGGCCACCACGCAGTAGCCAGGGCCAGTGATGTGAGCGGATGCCCCAGGATGGCATTCCCATGGGGGCTTCCCACTGCCATGTGCCCCCAGAATGAACAGGCTGCTCAATGCGGGGCCCACTGTGGGCTTGGAAGAAAGGACCAGGCCCTCCACATCCCTGGAATCGAGAGCTGACAGCAGGCTGGTGGGAAGCCAGGTCTCCTCTCCCTGAGAGCCCAGTGTTCAGGCCCCAGAGTGGGTGGGCATCTCTGCTCTGAGTCATGGAGTCCACGGGGCACCACGGCACCCACACTCACTGCTGTGCTGTGGGGTAGTCGTAGGTCATCAGGCTGAAGCCGTCCAGCACGGGGGCCAGCTGCTCAAACTCCTTGTGTGTGAACATGCCCAGCTGGTCAGTCCTGCAACAAGACAAGCCCAGCTACTATGGCCCATCTCACATGGCCCTGTTGGCCCCTTGGTCTGCCCTTCTCCAGCTGACACCTGGGCCCAACTGAGGCCAGAGCAAGCTGGCTGTGGGGGCTCCCAGCTCACACCCCTTTCTCCCTCCACTCTGGAGGACCTCAGATTACTCTCCCTGGAAAGCCACTCAGCACCCGGCTACAGGGGGCAGTCCCCAGCTTGGTCAGGGCCACACTCCAGGAGCAGCGGTGGGACTGCGTGGGCCAGTGGGCTGAGCCTGCTGTTGGAGGTCAGCAGAGGATCATCTCCTTTCCTGCCCCCTGTGCATCCAAGGGTGGGATCAGCCCAGCTCCAGGAGAGCCCTATCCCTACCAGTGGGAGCGGGTGCACCAGGCCAGCCTTACCCCATCTCAGCGGAGGCTCTGCTGCCCACACGGCAGTGGCAAGCACAGGCTGCCCTTCTTCCCAGGGCCTCGGGCTGGGGTGGGCAGGAGCCCAGGTGGCCCATCTGCCAGACACACCCTGTCCGCTGGCCTGCCTGTTCTGCCCGCAGCAGCCCCTAAGACTGCCACGTCCCTGGGGGGCCATCCAGTTCCCTGTCCACATGAGCGGAGACAGGACTCCTCTTCTCAGCTGGCAGCCTCAATCCTAGGGCAGGGGCATCCCACTGCTGGGACCTCAGAGCTGGTCACCTGTTCCACGGGACCCGGGCGACCCTGACACACCCCATCTCAAGGCTGCCTAGGCCAGCCACCTTTGTGGGGAGCATCCAGGATGCCAGGCCCAGGCCCCCCCCAGACATCAGGCGCCTGTGGGACCTGAGGATAAGCAACACTAGCAGACAATGACCCCACGAACCCAAAGCCCGTCCGAGTGGGACAGGGCAAGAAGACTTGGTGACAGGCACCAGCCACAGCAGGGAGCTTGGGGATGTGTCTGGGGAGCAGACACTTCACTGGGCAGTGACAGCCACACTCCCCAATGGTCACAGTTGAGACCAGCCCCCTAAAGTCCAACCCCCTAAAGTTGGCAGGAAGATGCCAGGCCCCAGCAGATGGTGTGTCCCTCCCTGGTTAGCCCCAGCAGAATGGAGATGGGCCACAGCTGGCAGCTCTGGCAGGGGCACGGCTGTGACCTTGAGCACAGGGCTCAAGGTGAGCATGGCCACGGGCCAGCAGAGAAAAGGCAGCCCTCCCCATGCGCCTGCACACAGACCCCTCCTGGAACTCTTGTTCCCTGTGGTTAGTGCCCAGCCTGGCCTGGCCAAGGGGAAGGATGAGCCTAACTCCAGCCCTTGGTGTGGCTGGGAGGAGGTGCTGAGTAGCTCGTTTGTCGGTCGGGCTGCTGTTGGCAAGTGTGGGGAGCAGGAGAGTTGCCAACAGGACAGCTCCTGGGCACTGCCAGCAAGAGCCTCCAGAGAAACCACGGGGCTGGCTCCCCAGCTGCCAGGGAGCAGCCCAGGCCTATGCCTCGCAAAACGCACACCGGCTGGCCCAGGTGGCAGAGAGGGGCTGGCCCAGCCAGGCCCAGGGACCATTAGCAGTGCCTGGGCCCCTCGCCCTCAGTCCCAGCTGAACTGACCATGGTCCCTTCCCTCCAGGTATCCCCCTCAGCCCCTATGAGGAGGGAGCTTCCTCCCTTGGTCACTGCAGGGTGAGGAGCAGGTGGTCCCTGCTCACACCGTCCACTTCTGGCCCAGGTGCCAGGAACTCAGGACAAAGATTCTCAGGCAGAGAGGGCGCCAGCCAGAAACCCACCCTTCCGGGGCAGGCCCAGATCGGCCCTTCCTGAGGGCAAGTAGAAGTGAGTCTAAAAGACTCAGTCTCTCAAATGTGGGGACTTACAACACGTCTTCAAATGTTCAGGTGCAGGGGCATGTGAGGACGTGCTGAGGCTGCTGACACAGGTCCCAGAGCCCCGGTGCCCACGCCTGCACGTGCTGCAGCACACCACCTGCCCAGATGGTCCTGGTGTTGACCGTGAAGAACCTCCCCTCTCCCAAGAGAGCACAGCACTTACCCGGGAGTGACAGCCGGTGGGATGACCAGGATGGCCAGCAGCCGGGCCTGGTGCAGCGCCTCTGCCACGTGGGTGAGCATGTGGATGAGGCCCCTGCACACAATGGAGAGGAGCGTCAGGGGTGGTCAGAGAGTGGCTCGGCCGAGACATGCTGCAGGGCAGGTGCCTCTTCACAGGCACCTTCTGCTCTGGAGGCACGGGCTCCAGTGTGGCCCCAAAGAGAACAGCACAGACACTCAAGTACCACGGCAGCCCAGCAGATCTTGTGGGGGTCACCCCCTACTCCAATTGGGCCTGCCCAGAACCTGGCTGTCCCGTCTTTCCTCGTGCTCAGGGTCTTCTTGAAAGAAGGGTGGAGAGCAGAATGGGGAGTCTGTGCAGCACCCCATCACCTCTGGTTCCCCAGACACACAGCCTGGTAAGGGGGTGAAGGACCCATGTGTGCTCAGCATGCTGACCTGCTGGCGGCTGGGTCAGCCCAGGCCATGAAACCCCGGAGGACACACTGAGGGCCTCAGAGCACCTCAACAGGTGCCTCATGACCAGAACAAAGGGGCAGCTCCACCACCTAGAATCTTGCGCTGAGGAGGGACCCTAACCTAGCGTCCCCAGGAGCCAGCCTCAGCTGCCCAGCCTCCTCGTGTAGCAACCCCTGGCCTAGTGGACGCCTGGACACAGAGCTCTGCCTGCTTCGGTCCCAGGCAAGAGTTCAAGGAGGGGGGCACCCTCAGTCCTGGGACAAATAGAAAGAACACCAGGGGGTGAGCACCAGGTGTGCCCCTCCACTCATGCCTGGACATGGGGGAGGAGTGTCTTAGTGGGCAGTGTACCACCACGTGGGGGGACAGAGAGGGAGGTGGCATTACAGGCTCCTCTGGCCCCTAGAGGAATGGGAGAAGGCAGTGTCTCAGAGCCAGCCAGCGGGACGAAGAACAGCTCAGCTCCAGGCATAGCCTGGGAGCACCTGTCAGGACACCCCCGAGCTCCGCACACCGCGGACAGCATGTGGGACACCAAGTGTGGGTGCTGATGAGCCTCAGCCCTGCACACGGCCATGCTGCTAGGTGGTCAGTCTCGGGATGGCCCCGCACTCTGTGTGTCCACTCTGGCTGGGCCCCACCGTTGCTGTGTGTGGGAGGCCCTGGCCCAGTGACTGGCCCTCAGTCCTTCCCCACAGTCCCTCAGGAGCTGCCCCCATCTGGAGAGCAGGCAGTGAGCCCCCTGGCCCCGTGCGGTGCAGGTCAGACAGAGGGTCTGGGGCGCCAGGGACTCACACAAGCAAGATGGGTGGGGCTGTTCGGGCCATCCCTGCACAGCCAGGGTGGGAGCCAGTCTCCACCTCCAGGCCCTGCTCAGCTCCAGCTTGCGTCTGCAGAGCACAGGTGAGGGCAGGGTGGGGCCAGGTGCTCGGGCTCCTGAGCCCTGCTTCTCTGGGGAGGGGGCCAGGATGGGGCCTGGTGCAAGCAGACTGCTGGACCATAGCAGCTTCTCAGAGCCTCCTGATGGGGCCCAAGCCCAGTGGGAGAGATTTGGTGCCACAATGACTCCCCGCAAGGAGGTGGTTCTGGCTGTAGGCAGCCAAGTGTGCCCTCGGGGGAGCACACAGGCTTGAGGACGCCGGCCTCCCTCTCTAGGCTGGTGTCAGTTTTGCCAGGAACTGTCATACCATCTGTCGCCCTTAGCACCCGTCACTGTCACTTGCCTTCCTGGCTTTCAGGACTGTCCTGAGGATTGCGTCTTTGTGAGAAGGGAGGGGTGTTACTGTGCCCCTGGGGCAGCACCCACCCAGCCAGGTGTCTGCTGGGACTGAGTTGCAGAGGCCAGGCTATGGTCACCAGTGTGCCCGGTGAGCAGGCCTGCCACACGCTGAGTATGAAGACAGGAGATGGGGCCTCCCATCAGAGAGGGGAAACACGCCCACCCCCTTCAGCTGCTCAAGCTGCCTGCTCCTCTCCAGAGGACTTTTGTGGGAGGGAAGTCTGGGGGGGAGTCCCCTAGGTGACGGCCACCTGCTCCTTAGCAATTGCCAACGGCCTTTCCAGGCTGACCTGGTGCTTCTGGAAGGAAACAGGGCCCTCCGACATCTACTCAGAAGCCTAATGGGTGACGGGTGGGGACGGGAGCAGCAGCCTTGTTAAATGTCCCAGTCACGCCTTGCCATGGCCAGGCCTGTCCTGGGAGGTGGCTTCTGGGCAAAAGTGTGCCTGAAACTATCTGCCAGGTTGGCTGGTGTCTCCCATGCTCCTCAGGATCCTGGACACTCTGGCCCCCTCCATACTCTACTTCATCTTTGCTGCGGCTCAGGTGACCTGCTGTCCCCTGCCGGCCCTCCCTGAGCCCCGAGAGTATGAAGCTGTCTCAAAAGAAGCTGCAGTAGCATCTGTCTCCTGCTCTCCCTTCTCAGAAGGTGCTGGAAACTCACCTCTGCAGGGCTGCTGCCACCCAGCAAGGTGGCAAATTCCCAAATAGGGTACCCCCCATCCCACTCTTCCTCCAGCCTCCTTCAGGACACCTGGGGTCAGGAAGAGCACAGAGCAACCCCACCCCAGAGACACTCAGAGACCACTCACACGTGTTTCTGGCTCAGCAGCTGGCTCCAGACCTCTACCACAAAGCCGTCAAAATGCTGGCTCTGAAAGGAACGGGAGCAGGGAGGAGGGTCTGAAGACCTAGGAGGGATGGGTGGGAAGGCAGACATGGACCCAGCCGCCTCCACCTACCCAGTGAGGTCACAGCCCGAAGGCCATGCTACAGGCCTAGAAGCCACTCTCTAAAGGGGGCAGTGAGGGGGTCCCCACAGGAGCCAGGAGTAGAGATGCTGGGGCTCTTGTGTGTCCTGTCCACTCATGTGCCTCCCCTAACTCCAAACTCTGGGGGCCTGAAGGGCTCCCCAACTCCTGCAGCCCAGTGCTGGCCAGCTGGGGCAGGTCCCCTCCCTGGAGGGCAGTGGGCTGCTGGGTGTTGCCCAAAGGAAGTCCCCCCAGCCCGGGGAACCCCTGCAGTCAAGAGGGTGCCCCATGCAGCCAGTGTCAGGCCCCACAGAGCACCAGGCCTCACCTTGGCGACCTGAACCATGGTCTTGCTGAGTTCTTCGATCTCGTCTTCACTGTCCATGACGTTCCGGAAGTCCTCATGAGTCCAGTCCTCAAACAGGAGCCGAGGGACTGGGGGGACAGACCCACACAGAGACCATGACCCTCCTGTGCTCGGCCCTGGCCCCTGGCCTGCAGAGCGGTGACCATACAGGCAGGCATCCAGCGTGGCTGTCTCAGCACCACATGGCCTCGAAAGGGAGGGGTACCAGGGATGTTGGGGAAGGACAAAGATGCTGACCCCTTTCCCTTTTCACACACCAGGTGTGAGTGCCCCGACCCCAGCTCAGCCAGCTCCTCGCTGCCCGGCTCCTGTAGACCACCCTCCATTTTGATCTGACCCGAGGGCTCCCCGTTGCCTCCAACTGCAAGTTCCCACCCAGCCCCTACCCCCATGCTCCTGCTCAGCTGTCACCTGCTCCCAAACCTCCCTCACTCCACTCCCCAGACCCTGCTGATCCCACCACACTTTGGGACGGTGTCCCTCCCTCACCAGCTGTGAGCTCCAGGACAGAGACCTCGATAAATGCTCATTGAGTGAATGAAGAAGAAATGGGAGGACAAGTCCACAGGTGTAGAAGGCGCTGGCTGATGTGGGCTGAGCCCAGGTGTGGGGGGCGGGGCACAGGACCCCAGCTGGACCAAGGGCCGTGAATGCCAGGCTGAGGATGGGTTCATTTCTGAGCAGTCAGGGGAGTGACCGATGTGCTGGGCAGCACAGCCTGTATTACCAGGCACAGATGAAGACCCCAGGGGCCATTCACCCACCCACAGGGAGGTCACACCAGCCAGGTCCTCGACCCCGCAGCATGTGGCCTAAGGGCTGGCTGCCCTGACTGCCCAGGCCCCCTGGACTCACCTATGCGGAGGCCCTTGGCCTGCTTCCGGAC
Source organism: Equus przewalskii (assembly GCF_037783145.1). Classification (NCBI taxonomy): domain Eukaryota; kingdom Metazoa; phylum Chordata; class Mammalia; order Perissodactyla; family Equidae; genus Equus; species Equus przewalskii. The sequence goes on from NC_091841.1 coordinate 33,218,173, forward strand.
CGCCCGCATCCACCCTGTGGGATGTGGAGAGGACAGTCAATGAAGGGACACAGCCCCTCACTCATGAGAAGACCCTGCTCACCTCCAAGGAGGAAAATGCAGGGACCACGCAATGGGGGTGCAGAGGTGGACTGAGGGAGAGAATCCACAGGTCCTGTGCCCAGCTCCTCCTGACCCCGCCCCCCTCCTCCTGACCCCACCTCTTCTTCCTGACCTGGGCCCCCCGCTGAGTCCATCCCCTTCTTCCTGACCTCCCACCTCCTCCTCCTACAGAGCAGCCAGTGTGGCTCAGACCCTATGGCCAGCAGGGCACAAGTGGTTGCATCTGGGGTCACCACTCCAAGGCGTCTGGGACTGTTTCCCAGGGTTAAGGGGTATCCAGAGGGCCAGGCCCCAAAGCTTCCCAGTCCTCTGACACACTGCCCTCCTGAGACTAGGGAAGTGCTCTAGGTCTCAGAACTCCATAACTAGCTAACACATCCTCTCTCTGAACCCAAAAGGGGGATGGCTGTGTAAACTCAGGTGCATGCCCACAGAAAATGGCTGTCAGAGTGTCCAGGCCCTGGTCCCCTCCCGGACTCCCCTTCCCTGGACACCTCCTCCTGGACACATGTGCAAACTGCCAAGGGGGATGGGGGTGTGGATCAACACCAGGTGGTCATCACACTCACATACATACACTCAGATATACAAAGACACTCACATGTGTTCATGCTAACATACAGATTCACACTCATTCTCACAAACACATGTTCATTCTCACATAAATATACCCACATTCTCTCTGATACACACACTCTTATCCTCACTCAGATACACACACTCACAGACGTGCACTCACACCCTTCTGGGCCCTCGGGATGAGCACAGGCGAGCAGCAAGGTAAGAACCTTGGTCCACGTCATGGAGGCCCGTGACCTCGAACATCTCGCGTCCACGCCTCTTCAGCTGTAGCCACACAGGTGAGATCTGCGTAAACTTGCCCCCGAAGACCTTGGCGACATCGTAGCCGTGGCTATTCCACTGGCAGAGGATGGAGAACAGGTGAGCCCCTGGCAGCTGCACCGCAGGGAGCAAGCCCCCAGAGGACCCCCAGCATGATTCTTGCTGCTTCTCTGGGAGGCATCTCTCCCGCTGCACCTCCACAGTGGGGCCCAAGGAGGTGAGAACACAGACCCCAGTGATTGCTTTGCCCTTGGGATCTCCCTGTCCATCCCAGGGCCCAGCTTACTGGAGTGACGTAGCCCAGGACGTCCCCAGGAAAGTGCCTCTCCCGGGCCTTTGCCGAGCAGTAGCTGCGATGCTCAAGAACCACATCCTCGGCTCTGAGGTCTGTCACCACCAGACCCCGATCTTGGACGGGCTTATCTGAAAACTGAGTCTGAAATAAAAGCAACAGGGTGAAAGCCATCAGTGTCCACGTCCTTAGACAGAATGCAGAACCCCAGGAACAGCAGCGGTGCTCTCTGTTCAGCCAGGGACTGTGTCTGGGATCAACATGGTGCTGCTGACCGGGAGACTGCAGGGAAAGGCCCACCCCTGAGGAGCTGACAATCCCCGAAGACTCACTCTGCCTTCCTAGGCCATCCCAGAAAAGCAGCACAAAGACAAGGTGCAAACACAGCACGGCTCTCGTCTGATTTGCCCAACTGCCATGGATATTACAGAACGCAATGAGGTAGGAGGAGAGTGCAAGTGTCAAAAGAAGCAGAAGGCAGAGTAAGGACCGAAACCTAGACGTTGCCACAGATGATGGGCCCAGTGGGGGCAGGTGCACCCTCAGGTCCCAGCGCCAGAAGCTGCTCCCTCTGATGCCATCCAGCCAGAGCCCCAGGCTAGTACAGGCAGGCCACCAGAAGAGGCCAATGCCCCAGGCTCCCAGCTCCGTGGCCGCATCAAAGGCCTTGGCACATGGCCCCAGAGAGCAGGAAGAAGGCACGATGGGTCAGTCAGTCCCCAGACCACTCCTACCTTCTCTAGCAGTGTCTTGGAGGCAGCCTTTTTGGCATCTGACTTTGACAGGGTAGTGTGAACAGAGCTGCAGGCCAGAGCAAGCCAGAGTGTGCTGAGCAGCGCTCTCATGGTAGGCAGGTCACAGCCGAGTCCAACCTCAGGTTCCAGGGGGCTGCAGAGATAGAGAGCATGGAGACCACCAGCAGTGTGGGAAGTCCCCTCTGCTGATTGGAGCACTCGGCCTAACAGGAACTGGGTCCTTGTGGCACTGAGCTGGGCACTGGCCCCAGGACAGAGCCTTGCCCTGGGCCAGCCCCAACGGCTGGAGTCCAGCTTCCAGCACTGCTGGGCTCCTGGTTCCTCTCACACCCAGAAAGGGGCTTCCTTGTTGCCAGCCAGAGAGCCCTCCCCCACTGCCTAAGTGGCACCCTGACAGCTGGCCATACAGGAAAATGTTGGCTCCCCACTTCCCTCTCAAACCCAAAGAAATCACGGCCACTGCAGAACTTAAGTGCAAAATAACAGAGCCACAGGAAGAACTAGAGGAAAACATGAGTACCTGTTTATGTAAACTCAGGGTGGAGAAGACTTTTCCAACTATATTAGCAATGGTAGAGATTATGAAAGAAAACGCCAATACAGTTTACCACATAAAAACGTAGAGCTTTCATTTAAGAAACAAAAGCACAAACAAAATAATAAACCAGAAAACAAATGCTTAGAACATTTTAGACAACGAATTTCTATGAATTATCTATCCATAACATGCAAAGAACTCTTACAAATTGAGAATAAAAAAAACTCCAATAAAAAAGGCCCTGCTACAGGGGCTGGTCCCGTGGCCAAGTGGTTAAGTTCACCCGCTCTGTTTCAGCAGCCCAGGGTTTCACCAGTTCAGATCCTGGGTGCGGATATGGCACTGCTCATCACGCCATGTTGAGGCGGCATCCCACGTGCCACAACTAGAAGGACCCACAACTAAAAAAATACACAACTATATACTAAGGGGATTTGGGGAGAAAAAGCAGGAAAAAAAAAAAAAGGAAGACTGGCAACAGTTGTTAGCTCAGGTGCCAATCTAAAAAAAAAAAAAAAAAAAAAAAGCCCTGCTACAAAAATAAAGGTTGCAAAGAGGCGTAATACACAGAGATACCTCTTAATACAGAGATACCTTAGCCCCAGAATCAGCACTTCTGCTTCACTAGTAATCAGAGGACTGGACACTGAAATAAGACAGCCCTTCCACCCATTGTTTGCCAGGACTAAAGATAACGATACTATCATGAGAACTGGGGCCAGCAGCACCTCTCCTGAGCCACTCCTGGGAGTTCAAGTTGGGGAAACCTTTTTGGATGAAAATCTGGTCATGAATGTTATACTTTCCCACACTTTTCTTTTCTTTCACAAATTCCGCTTTGGGAAACTTCCCACCTACAAGGAAAACACATGAGGATGTTCACTGAAGTGCTGTTTAAACACAGAATAACCCGCACTTCCATATGCTGGAATGTGGACAGGCACTGTGATGCTTGTGACTCGTGCAAACATCACAAGATGTACATACATAGCATGATCCCATCTTTATTTAAATACTCTATGTGTACACCCACAGAAAAAAGTACGATGGGGGACACTGACAGCACATAAGCAGCTGCCTGTCTGCTGTTTGGCTTTCTCTGTATCTTCTGGTTTTCCTGTACTGGACTTTTATTAGTTGCACAGTTCATTTTTAGGTCCCGGACCTCCCACCTCCCGTCCCAGCAATTCTGTCTCCTTGTGTTTCACCCTCAGGGCAGCTAAGGCACAAGCAGGCCCAGCTTTAAGATGTACAGGTGTGAAAACCATGCCAGTCAACAATCTCAGGGCCCAGGCAGCGTACTGCCTCCAGACCAGCCAAGGGCCTGCTTGGCAGCAGAGCCAGAGAAGACCCTGCAGGCACCTGGGGACTGGAGGCTGGCCAGGCCCCTTGCCCTGCAGGTGAGTGTGCATTCCCCCGGGGACACCAGAGGCCTGGGCAGGCATGGTGTGCCCTGTCAGGAACTGGCAGAGCCAGGCCCTTCATGGTGCCTGCCCCTCCACCCCGACAACCTCCAGGCCAGGAGCCTGTTTTCAGTCCCTGAAACCCTCCTCTTGACCTGCTTCCCTTTGCAGAGTGGCACAGGCTGCCCCATTTTTGGCTGTCACTTCCCTGTGCAAGATAGGTGCTGCTGATGCAGACTCGGGGGGCCTGGGCTGCCTCAGGCAGCAAGTGCCTAGGTTGTGGCACCTGACAGATCCACAGCACACCTGTGTGGAATTGGGGGAGACCAGGGCCTGCCTGGGCGTGAGCAGCCCTGCAGCTTCCTCCCCATGAGGCAGGGAGGCACAAAGGACCTGACTGGGCCCTGGGGCTTCGGAGGAGGACGTAAGGGACAGGCCTGTGCACCAAGCTGCTGGCAAAGGCAACTCCAAGGGGACTGTGGGGGAGGGATAAGAAGACCCACACCCAGATCTCTGCCCTCTGCCCTCTCCCCTCCCCACCCCACCAACCCCTCACCTCAGGGGACACTTTCCAGCATCGGAATCAAGGACAGCAGCCTCTGCTACCCCAGCCCAGCCCCGCCATCTTACCACCACAGCTGTGAGACTTGGCCTCCCTCGGCCATAGCACTGGGGCTGAGAAGGGCTCTCGGGGAGGGGGCTCCAGCCGTGGGAGGGGCAGGTGGCCCAGAATCACCCAGAACTTGCCTGGCCAGGCTGAGACTGCGGCTGCCAAGTGGTGAGGGGCCCCCTCTGAGCAGCCTGGCCACCACAAGGCCAGAAAGACACCTGAACAAATGTGCTTCCAGAATGAGGGGCTGCTTCTAGACCCAAATGCATGTGGGGGTACAACTGCACCTGCTGGCAGGAGCCACAGGGAACAGGGGAAGGTCCCACTCTGCTGGGCACCCCATTTTTGATTCCAGCCCCCTCAGGCCCCCTCCATGACTGCAGGCTCCTCCTCTGCTCTGGGGCAGAGGGGTAAGAAACCAAACAGCATGGTCCTCCAGAAGCACCCAGCAGTAACCTGGGGGTACGCCCCAGCACCCCTCCTGCCCTCTGTTGACAGCCTGCTGTCCTGCACCCGGGCGGCAGGGCGACCACCCACTCACCAGGAGACCCTCTGCCCATGACCTGCCTGACCCCTGACCTGAGATTTCACCCCATGGGGAAGGATGGAAGAGGAAAGGGTGGAGATGGGGCTGATCTGGAGGAAGACAGGCCCTGCCAGCTTCTTGCCCGATGGAGGGAGCGATGGAAGGAGAACCAGACTGAGCGCCAGGCCTGGGCCAGCACTGCCACTGCCTGCCTGTGCCCGGTGGGTCAGCTCTGGGAGGAGGCACAGCAGCAGCAGGAAGCAGCACTTGGACCTGGGCTGCTCTCTGACCAGACGTGGAACTTTCCAGACTGACTCCCAGACACTTCGTGGTGGGGACCCTGTGTGTGAGCTGCAGGACGTGTGGGGCTCCCAAGCTGCAGCAAGGCCCTTGTCTGGGCACCTCCCATGGCTCCCACTGTGCACCGTGCACTTCGGTGAGGTGTCCACCCTGCCATCCTGCCCACAGGCCCTTCACAGAGCCGACTTCTGGGCTCAAAACGTGCTGCTTCTCCACACACTGATGACGTCCTTTGGGCAGAACCGGCCCTGCAGAGGGAATGCAGTGTGTAGTGACCAGCTCACACCTGCGGTCACCTGGAAGGGTCATGACAAATGCAACCCAGAGAGCCTTTGGAGGCGGGATCTCGGACCTGCTCCGTAACAGCCCCGCTGTGCCCGGGGCTCCAAGCTCCCAGGACTGTTTCAGCAGCGTGTTAACCACTGGACAGCAGGTCACAGCAGTGACTTCCTCATGTTTCCTATCGAGACCACAATAAGAAAGAGTTTGTCACGGCCCAGTACATACGTGCATGTCACGTGTGTGTGTGTGTGCATGTGTCATACGTGTGTGCAGAGTGCAGCAGCTGGTCAGAGATGACCCTGCTCTGGGATGCGCTCTGACTGATTCTTTTCTCTTTCATTTTTCAGAAACCGGTTTTTCCCCATCAACTGGGTCTCACGATGCAGTGATGTGCAATTCGAGAGATGCTGACCGTCGTGCCCTGAGTGTCTGCCACCAACGCCTGGCTAGACTCGGGCGGGCTTTCACTAACCCAACGCTGCTGTTCCCCCAGCAAGTGTATCGGTCAGTCACCCGCGTTCCGGTCTTCGAGCACAAGTTCTGGAGCCAACTGCGTTCCTGCGGTGAGGCGAGGGTGAGGCGAGGGCACGCGCGCTCTCGGAGGTGAAGGCGCGTAAGAGGCAGGACGACCACAGCCACAGGCGACGTTTATTGACCACGCGCAGCGTCAGGCCCCGTGTGAACCAGTCCTCTCCGCGGCCCCGGGACAGGGACCGGCGCTCCTCCCGCGCACAGACGGGAAACAGGGCAGCGCCCCGCTCCGCCTCGCCCAGCTCAGCCCCCCAAGCCGGGGCGCTCGCTCGCTCGGCCTCTCATTCCCGCACGCTCTCGTCTACGCTGGTCCACGCGGCTCCGCCCGGCCGCCCCGCACACTCTCTCAGTCCCACCGCGCAGCACCCGCGCCCTCTCAGCCGCCCTCACACCCCCGCCCTCCACACCCCTCCCTCACACCCCCTCCACCTGACACCTGCCCGCACACACCCTCCCTCTCTCACACCAGTTCTCCCTCACACCCCCTCCACATCCCCTCCCTCACACCCTTTCCTCACACACCCTCCCTCTCACACCCCCCTGCTCTCCTTCACACACCTCCTCACACCCCCTCTCCCTCACACACTCCCTCTCACACCCCCATCCCTCACGCACCCCCTCCCTCTCACACCCTCCTCCACATCCCCTCCCTCCTCACACCCTCTTCCTCACACACCCCTGCTCTCCTTCACACACCTCCTCACACCCCCACCCTCTCACGCTCCCTCTCTCTCCCACACCCCCTCCCTCTCTCACACTCGCTCTCCCTCACACCCCCCTCTCTCACGCGCTCTCTCTTGCACACATGGCTCTCCCTCACATCCCCTCTCTCTCTCACACACGCTCTCCCTCAGCGCCCGCTCCCTCACACCCCTGCCCTCTCACACACGCTCTCCCTCAGCGCCCGCTCCCTCTCACACCCGTGCCCTCTCACACCCGCTCTCCCTCAGCGCCCGCTCCCTCACACCCCTGCCCTCTCACACACGCTCTCCCTCAGCGCCCGCTCCCTCACACCCCTGCCCTCTCACACACGCTCTCCCTCAGCGCCCGCTCCCTCCACACCCCTGCCCTCTCACACACGCTCCCTCAGCGCCCGCTCCCTCTCACACCCCTGCCCTCTCACACACGCTCTCTCTCAGCACCCGCTCCCCTCACGCATCCGCTCCCTCTCACTCCCGCTCTCACACACACCAGCTGCCCCTTGCACCGCGCCCGCCGCGCGCCCTCTTCGCGGAAGGGAACTGAGGCGGTGCGAGGAGAAGCAGGCGCCGGGACGCGAGGCCCTCACGCCACCCGGGCCGGCCGCCGCGGGGCTCACCTTCATGTCCCGGAGGCCGGCCGGACCACTCTTGCGCGGGGCGGGAAGACGCTTGCGAACGCCGCCGGAAGTCCCGCCCCAAGACATCCGCGCGCTGCGGCCGCGCCACGCCAACTTCCGCCGCGCCGCCGCGCACGGCACGCTGGGGCGGGGCCGAGGGAGGAGCCTGGTCCACGGACTGGGGCGGGGGTGGGGAGAGGTGGGCCGAGAGGCGGGGCGTGGACGGGGTGGGCGGGCCCGAGCGGGGGCGTGGACGAGGGCGGGGCCTTGCGCCGGGGGCGTGGCCATGGTCGGGCGGGAGGGTCCGGGGCGGCGGGCGCGAAGGAGCGGGAGGCTGGGGTGCGCGGAGCCCGGCCCTCGGCGGTCCGGTGGGCTCCCGGTGCGTCCATGTGGTGAGCGCCCCCGTGACGGGCGCTCCGGGGAGCGCGACGCCCTCGCTTGGGAGCCGGCGCGGGGACCGGGCTCCGGGGCTCCGGGGGCGCCGCGGTCCCCCTCGGGGGCGCCGCAGCGGGTCCGGGACGCACGCCCCTCGCCCCGCGGCGCACGCGCTCTCTGGAAGGCCCGGGGCCCTGCGCGACGTCTGCGCTGCGGCCACGTGGGTGACCACCAGGGGGCGCCATGGTCTCCAGGCCTGTGCCCCGCGTGCTAGGGGCCAGCACGGGACCGACCTCCTCACGTCCCCGTTCTTCTCTCTCGGGCGCGGGAATCACTTGTCCAGGCCTCCCTCCTGCCCCCGGGCCGCCCCTCCGCCTAGCCCTCTTCTGGTATCCCCTTCATCTCTCTGGGTGGGTGCCTCTCAGTCCTCGGCTTCCGTCGCCATCCACGGGCCACTGGTGTCCACCGCGCAGTCCGGAGCAGGGACACGTGCTCTAGGCCCTCTGGATGGCCCGTGGACCTCGAAAATCCCAGATATCCGAGACCCAGCGCTGTCTGTCCTCGCCTCCTGGACCGGCGGCACCATCCTGCGGATCTCACAAGCTGGAGCCCCACCCCTACCCCGGGCAAACAGAACCCGTCCATCTCAGGCCCCAGCGAGAGGCTTCGGGGTGCCTCTGGGATGGATTAAACGCACCCGTGGCCAGTGGTTTTCGTCACAAGGCATTTTACATTTGATACAAGCTGACGATGCCCCCTCCCCATCCCTAGCTGTTCCCAGCAGTTCCCTGCAGAAAACCGCACAGCCAGCTGGTCCCCACGCTGCCTCCCCTAGGCCAGCCCCAGGACGCGCTGCACAGCTGTTTCCCCATTTCTGCTGCTTGAGAGGCTTCTCCCTGAACTGAACTTTGTTCTCTTTCTTCCTAGTTGTGTTTCCTTCTTTCTCTTCCCCATATTTCCTGCCAGCTGACCCCCACAGTCATCGGAGAGGGGGTTGGGGCTGGTGCGTGTGCTGAGCCACGTCGTGTACCAACTGTCAAGTGTCACTGGGCAGCTCTGTGTTCCTGGAAGCCAGCTTGGCCCTGTGGCCTGACCTTTGGGATAGTGACTCCAAGTCAGGCAGAGCTCTGGAGAGGGCCCCAGTAAGCCACGCTGGATGCCCTGAGTGTTGTGCAGTCTTAGGGAATGCTAAGGAGACTCCAGCAAGACCAAAGGTCCCTTAGTGAGAAAGGCATTTAGTCACCGTAGGATCTCACTGAGTTCAGAGGTCTTTGGAGCTAAAGAATTGCCACATCCACTCGGGGTTCACTCTGGGCCAGTATCGCAGACCCTAAGAGCAGGTGGAAAGGAAGGGCGGGGAGCCCAGTGCCGGGACCCTGTGCAGAGCTCCCTCTGGGCAGGGTTCCGGGACCCTGTGGAATTGTCAGCACAAAGCTGTCAGCCTCACAGCTGGTGTAGTTGATGCCAAGGGGCCCCAGAAGCTGCATTGAGAGCTGACTTCTTTGAATGGATACGTGTCTTTCAGCTACAGGAAGATTTAGAATGAGGCGTAGAAAGGTCTGAGGGAATCAGAATGAGAGTGTTATCATCTATGTATTAAGTGAAACCTGACACATTTAGTATTTCATGTTTCTGGAACATTTAAGACAACTTGGGATTCACCAAGTTTTAAATTTTAATCTATTGAGTGTATCGATTTTTGAAGCACCCGAGATTTTGTTGTCAATTTAGACAAGCTGAAGTACTTAAAAAGGATGTAAAAGATATTTAACTTATAAATTTAGTTTGAAATGTTGAAAATGCTTAATTAACTGTGTTTGTAGATGGGACCAAATATCATGTGAAGATCCCTTAAGCATCACTTTAAAATCTGCTAGGCTTATAAAGGGAATAACAGGGTTTGTAAAACTGAACTTAACAGATTAAAAAATTAGGTTTTGAATTTATAACTTCAATGTATTGAATCCTAATTATGTAAATTTAATACAAATGTGAGTATAAACCTCTTGCCCAGGCCCTAAAACTAGCCCTCAGCCCCCATTCCTAGCCTTCTTGCTTATGGATCAGCCTGCCCTGCCACTGCTGGGTTCGGGGTGTCCAGGTCAAGGTCCAGGCTCTGAGCTGTAAGCCCAGGTCTGCCCCCCTCCACTGTCTTTCTCCTTCCCCCCTGCCTGTGTGCAGGGGGCACTGGAGGACAGACAAGGGCAGGGATAGGCCCCATGGAGTGAGGGGCCTGCAGAGACAAGCCCTCCTGCTGCCAACTGAATCTCCCCATGCTCGGGACACGTGCAGGACCAGAGTGCCCTACCCCAGGTGCACCTGGCTGGCTGAGGGTCCCCAGCCTGAGGCTGCCTCTCTGGGACAGCCTTGAGGGCATCCCTGAGTTATTATGGGGAGCCCATTTCATGGCCAACACCCCAAGAGCACTCGCACCTGGTTGTTGGATGTGCCTAGTGGCTGTGGGGTTTCTGAGGACTGGACTTCCGTCTTCCCCGGTTGGCCAGTGCTCCCTAGGAGGGATCAGGGTGGGGGCCCTGACCTTGCAGGCAGCCCTGGGCCTCTGCTCATTTGCCGAGTCAGCACAAGGCAAGGCCCTTCCCGGCAGGGCCAACTCGTGACTCGTCCTGTTTTAACAGGATGGCCTTGGCTGGGGGTTGTCCCAAGGGCAGGGCCCAGGCCACTATCACTGACTGTGTCCTATCACTCCTGGGCCTTGAAACATTCCTGTTTGGAGGCCGGAAGCCCAGGAAGAGGGACACACATCAGCATTTCCTGCTCCCCTTGCTCGTGGATGGAGACATCCTCCCTGGGTGCTGGATAAGCAAAGTCCAGAGCAAGATGAGAGAGGGAGCGGGTGTGCGCACATGCAGCAGAAGCTTCCAGATATAGCTCCAGAGCCAGCACAGCAGGTTTTCTGTCTGTGTCCCACGTGTGGGCCCCCCCTCCCCCCACAGCCCACCTGGCCTTGGCCAGGGTGACGGCTATGTCTTGGGCATTTTTTGCTGTCTAGCATGTAGGTATCCGGTCGCTGGCTGGGCAGGTACTTGGCCCCATGGTGGGTGTGTGTGATGGATAGGTGGCTCTGCACAGGGTTGTGTGCTTTGTGGCATCAGTCATGGGTTTTGTGCTTCTCACAACCCACAACCAACCTTAAAATACCCCTATAACAAAGTAGAGGGGCAGAGTGTGTATCGATGAGGCCAAAGGGGCAGCGTTTCTTTGTGGCTATAGTGGGGTGAATGGTGGACCCCAAAAGGTTGTCCATGTCCTAACCCCCAGCACCTATGGAGGTGACCTTATTTGGAAATAGAGTGTCTGTAAATGTAATTAAGGATCTCAGGATGAGCCCTAAATCCAGTGACTGGGCTCCTTCTCAGGGAAAGGAGAGGGAGATTTGAGACACACAGACACAGAGGGGAAGGCCAGGGAAGATGTAGGCAGAGATTGGGGCCCTGTAGCCCCAAGCCAAGGATCCGGGCTGTCACCAGAAGCCAGGTGAGGAACAGTCTCCCTCAGAGCATCCAGGGAGATCCAGCCCTGCCGACACCTTGATCTCAGACTTCTGGTATTCACAACTGTGAGAAAATCGCTATCTGCCGTTTTTAAGCCACCACTTTGTGGTAATTTGTTGCAGCCACGGGAACCCACTACAGTGGTGCTGAAAGGGGCCTGAACTGTTATTTTTAAGTATGTTTTCTTTCCTAAAGCTATTTTTTCTCAGGCTAATCTTTTTTTTTTTTTTAGGAAGATTAACCCTGAGCTAACTGCTGCCAATCCTCCTCTTTTCGCTGAGGAAGACTGGCCCTGAGCTAACATCCAGGCCCATCTTCCTCTACTTTATATGTGGGACGCCTACCACAGCATGGCGTGCCAAGTGGCGCCATGTCCACATCCGAGATCCGAACTGGTGAACCCTGGGCCACCGAAGCAGAACATGTGCACTTAACTGCTGCGCCACTGGGCTGGCCCCTCTCAGGCTAATCTTAAAACGGGCGTATATTCCATCAGCTCACCCTGGCCGGGCCCTTAGAGGAAGGAGCTGCGGTGGATGGATGTTGGCCTGGGATGGAAGACCTTGCCACAGAACATCCAAAACCATGAAGTCCATTTGGTGATGGACAGCTGGCTGGCCGCTGGCATGGCTGGTCTGGCCTTTAAGATCAAGGGGTGTATTTTTCAACAGGTAACTTAGGGAGACTGGAGGTCATGGGTCCCCACCCTGGGGTGAATAGGATGCCTGATCTGGCAGCATCCTGTTGGGGGGGGCAGCATAATTTTCATAGCCACCTCCTCCAGTCCTCCCTGGATGTCACCAGCTGCATTGCTCCTTGTTAAGCCCCTTTGAGCCCTGGGTGAGTGGATGCAAAGTGGTCTTGATGACAAGCCACAGGATAGGATGGGGGCATCCCAACATGCCCCAGGCCCCTAGAGCACCCGTGGGCATGGGAATAGGTATTAATTAGGATCTGGGTTTGGCAGAGTTCAACAGAACCCCCAACCACAACCAACCTCACAGTGGAGAATGTGGTGCTCATCTTCATGGTCCAAGATGGAGCTCTAACTACCAAAACCCTGTTCCAAGCAGGTACGATGGAAAAGGGGCTGGACTCAAAATCAGGTCCCCAAATATGCTCACGTCACCATCTGTTATGGAGCGAACTGTGTTGCATAAAAGTTCATATATGGAAGTCCTTGCCCAAGCACTTCAGAATGGGACCTAATTTGGGTCATTGCAGGTGTAATTAATTAAGATGAGGTCATACTGGGGTAGGGTGGGCCCCTGGTCCAATATGACTGGTGTCCTGGTAAAAAGGTGACATCTGGACAGAGAGAGAGAGATGTGTACAGGGGGCAGATAGTGTGATGAGGACACAGGGAAAAGACGTCAGTCTACACGCCAAGGAGAGAGGCCTCAGAAGCAACCAGCCCTGCTGACACCTTGATCACGGACTTCCAGCTTCCAGGACTAGGAGAGAATAAATCTCTGAATTCCTTTCTCTGCATTATATCCAGGAATTTCTTGCATCTCAACCCTGTTTTAACATGGGCCACCCAGAGTCCAGCTTCCAGGCAGTCAGCTGCCCGAGCAGGTTTAGCTGACCCAGATTGCTGGGTGGCCCATGGGACAGATCTGCTGTTCCAGGCCTGCTCTTTCAGAATCCATCCTACATTCTGCAGAGTTCTGTTGACATAAACTCAGCTTCCTGCAGTTCTCATGGCAGCTAAGCCTTCCCTGTCTGTGTGTGATTTTGTGTTGGGACCTGACCCTCCCAGGTCACAAGGGATGCGGTAAGGCAGGGGGCTTTGAGGGGAATCGACTTTTCTCTTACAAAACAACTCCTTCAAGGGATGTCATTACAGGGTCTTCAAGTACAGGGACAACTTTGTCCAATGGGGGAAAAAGGGCCATGGAGGCTGGCAAGGGGGCTCTTGGGGAGCAGGGCTGGGGTCCCCCAGGCTGTCCCATTTACCCCATCCCAGTTCTCTAGGCCCACGCATGCCCCATCAGCACTCTAGCTTTTTTGTACGGTATTTGGGGAGGCCGTAGATTCAAATTCTGTGGGTATTTCGCAACAATCCAAATTCAACTATGTGTGGCTTTGGACTCAGTTTCGTTGCTGTCAGAGATGACATCTGCAGTCAGCAGCTTCCTGCCACCCTGAGACGAGCAGTTGGGAGTTTGAGCTCATCACTCTCCTTCTTCAGGTGGTCTAGCTTCATTCAAAAACAAACCCACCACAGATTTTTTAATTCCTTGTGCTCCACACACCATCCATGGCGGGGGACGTGCTCAGTCTGCAAAGCCTGGCCTTCCCCAAGCATGTCATTCCTGGTGACCACAGGTAGCCACCGGGTGCCAAGGACCGTCATATCCCTGTCCCTGAACCCACATGGGTGCTCAGAGCCTGTAGCCACGCTCAGACCAGGCTGCCAACCCCAATTTTCTGGAAGGGTCATCGTCTGCAACCCACTCCTGAGATTACAGGAAGGAAACTGGGTCACTCATAAAACTGACAGGAGGCCTGAGCAGGCTCCGGCCTGGGTAGGAGCACAGACACAGCCAGCTAGTGCTGCAGGACGCCCCGGATACCATGGCCTGCTGCAGGCTCCGGGCTCTCCTGCCTCCATTTTCTCCTTCAGGATTCAAGTTTTAGGCTTGTGGGGGGGGGGGGGGCTCTCACCTCCCAATGGTCACAGGAAAGAGGATCTCAGCTCCACGACCACCCTTGGGAACAGTGCTGTGACGACGAGTGGCTAAAATGTGACAGATGTCTAGTTCACACAACTTAAGAAATGAAACTGTTTCTAAGTACTGCACACTACTGAAGGCTGCCTGTCCCTCACTGAGGAGTGACTGTGGTCAGGGAGGGCCACGTTGACAGAGGTCCAAAGCCTGATGGTAATAAGTGATCTGAAGGGCCTTGTGTCTGGGAAAGTGATGGCACCAACAGGAGGCATGGGGTCTTTTGCATGGCCGCTTGTGTGTCTCATCAGGCTCTGGGGACTCCCCCAGATGTGCACGTGCACACACACACACACACACACACATACACACACACACACTTGTGGGAATCCCAAGAGGCTTGGGAAGTCCAGAGTCAGCACTGAGAGGAGGTGGGAGGCCCGCTTAGCTCCAAGCCCCTCCTCCGAGAAGCCCTCCATCTCAGGCTGAGCTGGCACTCTGTCCATGCCACACGTGGGCCCCTGCAGCCTCCTAGCACTATGCCCTGTCCTGTGAGCGGCTGCTAGGGGTGGGTCAGGGTCTCCTTGTCTGAGTCCCCTGGTCTGGCTGTGGGGGGGTTATCTCCCCTGGCTGTGGGGACGTGGGCCCTGGGGTCTCCCCTCCTCTCCTCCAGGATGCCCTCTGCTGGCCCAGCTCTTTGGTAGGTCTTGGAAAGTGGTACAATTTCTGCCTTTTAAGGATTCGGGTCTCCGCGGGTTCCAGTTTCCCCAGGGGGTCCTAGAGGCCCAGAGCCTGGGTGGGGTGCCTGGTCTGTGGGAAGGCCCCACCCAGGCCTGACCTCTCACTGGGAACTGAGGAAGTGAGCCAGGGTGGAACAGGGGTCTGGCTCATGGGTCTGGGCCAGTTCTGTACAGGACCCGGATAACCCCGATGAGGAGGGAGCTTCCTCTTCAAAGCGGTCAGGCTTCATAAAGTTCAGCTCAGCAGGGCCACCTGCTCTCCAGACAGACTCAATGGGGGTCCGGCTGGCCAAGGCCCCTGCAGTGCTCTGTGAGGTGGGCCCACTGGGGCCGTCCTCTGCCTCCACCCGGCTGGGAGAGACCCGTGGTGGCAAGGGTTAAAGGCCCTGGTTGGGCACTGAGGGATCGGATTAGAGACTGGGCCCCGCGGTCATCTGGTGCCACCGGGTGGAGGCGGGCCGTCGTTTCTCTCGAGGCCTTAGTCTCCCCCTCTGTAAGGAAAGGGTGGCTCTGGACAGCTGGGTGATGTGCACAGGCCCTCAGAGCTCCGGACACAGACCGGCCCCCAATGCCCGCAGCAAGCTGCTCCAGAACACCGGCTGGGAAGGGTCTTGGGGCCCCGGCTGGACAGGGCGGCGAGAGGCCGGGGGCGACGAGGGACGCGAACCCACGGACCCCAGCGCGCGCCCGCCCGAGCGTCGGCCTGCAGGGGGCGCCCCCCGCAGCCCTTTACGTGCCCGCCTTCGACGTGCTCGTCCCCGCGCCGCGGCCGCGCGCCCGCTGCCTCCCGTGCCCCCCGCCCCGGCCGCCGTTCCTCGCCGCGCGGCCCGGCGTGCGCGTGCGTGCGTCTGAGAGCGTGCGTACGTGCGCGCGCGTGGCGGCGGCCCCGAAAGCGGCGCTGGGAGCCTGAGGCGGCTGGGGCTGAGGCGGCTCCTCGGGCGGCGGCTGCTTCTCCGCGCTCCTCCTCCTCCTCTTCCCGGGCCCGCCAGCGCAGGCGCTCCCCGGGGCCAAGATGCCGGCCGTGTCGAAGGGGGACGGGATGCGGGGCCTGGCGGTCTTCATCTCGGACATCCGCAACTGTGAGTGGCCGGGGCGCCGGACCGGCCTGCGGGGGGCGGGGGCCGGGCGTGCAGGGGCCGGGGTGCGGGTCGAGGGTCCCAGGGTGCGGGCCTGGCGGGCCTGGCGGGGTGCGGGGCGAGCAGGGTGCGGGCCTGGCGGGTCTGGCTGGGTGTGGGTCGGGGGTCTCGGGTGCGGACCTGGCGGGCGGGGCAGGGTGCAGGTCGGGGTGCGGGTCGGAGGACCCAGGGTGCAAACCTGGCGGGCCGGGCGGGGTGCGAGGCGGGGGCCGGGGGTGCGGGGCGAGCGGGGTGCGGGGTGGGGGTCCCAGAGTGCGGACCTGGCGGGCCGGGCGGGCGCGGGGCGGGGGCCAGGGCTGTGGGGTCCGGGGTGCGGGGGGCGGGTCGGGGGTCCCAGGGGGCGGGCCTGGCGGGCGGGGAGCGGGCTGAGGCCCATGCAGTGGGGGCGGGGGCGCGGGGCGGCGGTGCCGCCGAGGGGGTTCCAGCGGAGACGCCCCTCCCCAGCATGATGTCATCTCGGGCAGTCTCCGTCTTTCTAGTAATGGAGCATTTAACCCAGGCTTCTCCGGAGCAGCGTGGATTTTCACTCGGGCAGTGGGAATGGCGAAACCGGGTCCTGCCGGGCAAGCAGCCTGGACCGGGGTTCTGGCTGTTGATTGTGTTCTGATTAAAGTGACTCATTCATTGCCCGAGGGGATCGGGACACCGGGGCAGTGGGGCGTGGGATGGCTTCGGGGGAACCGCCGTGCCTGCCGTCTGGAATCAGGGACAGCGTTCTCAACGGCACGCGTGTCCCCCCCAGAGTGGAAAAATCCACACCAAACGGTGTAGCGGGCCAGGAGGTGCACGGTTGGCCCGCCAATAAATCTGGCTTTGGTGTGCAGAAAACTCCTGTTGGTTTTCAGAGAATGTCCCTTTTATTTAATTTAAAAAAAAACCCTACAAAGCCAGTTTCCTGTCTGGTGTGTCTTATTTTTTCCTTGTTATCTCTCGAATCCTTTGCTCTGATGTCTCCTGCCTTAGGTCTGATGTCTATCACCTCACCTCCTGGTAAATGCTATTTGCTGAGGCTTCCCTTGAACTCCTCACCTTCTTGGACTGGGGTGGAGAACCCTGACTGTGGAAGGTTAAGACCCTCTGTCCTTTCCTTACTCTGCAAGAAATCAGTGTAGAAAGACACCGTCAGATCAGTCCTATTACAAGTAGGCCAGTATTCTCTTTTTTCTCTTCCTTTACTATGTAATGTTTTCAAGACAATAATTTTTATAATCATAATGCATCTTGTAAGCCAGATGTGTGTGTGCTGCTACTTCAGGGGACCCCTTGTGCAAAGGCCTTAAATTAGCTGTGACGTCTGTCCTTCCCTTTTGGAAGAAAATTGCACTGGGCAGGGTATTGAGGCTGAAAACCATTTTCTCAGACAACTGATCACCCACATATTAGATTTGTGTTCTGTGCTAGGTCTGCATTTGACTGGAAAGGGCCTGCCACTTAATGAGGACTCCGCAGACACTTGTTGACTGATTGTATAGGTCAGATTTTCTCCACCCCCGCACTACTGACATTTGGGTCTGATGGTTCTTTGTTGTGTGGAGCTGTCCTGTGGTTAGCAGCATCCCTGGCCTCTACCCTCTAGATGCCTCAGTTATGACAACCAAAAGTGTTCCCAGACGTTGCTGTGTGGGGCAAAATTGCTCCCAGTTGAGAGTCACTGGTGTAGATCAATGAACAAGACAATCGCTCCCCTGATGGAACTTATATAAGAAGAAGGAATGCCTAATCCTTCTTAGGGGGCCAGGTCTCTGTTTAATACGGCCCGTTCCTCAGAAACACCTTTCCAGCCTCATCCATCTGGTTCCCCTCTCGTAGGTCAGCACTCTGCCTCTTCAGAGCAGTGTCGTCAGTTTGTGGTGCTCTGCCCCCACTACACTGTAAGCGCTACAAGGTGGGGACCACGTCTGTCTTACATGTCACTCCTCCCCTGCTCACACAGTATCTGGCACGAGACACATGCCAAGTGAATGAGCAGAAGAGTGAGCCAGAGAAGACTTCACCTAGGAGATGATTCTCGGGCAGATTTTGTGTAAAGGGCACTGCAGGCAGAGAACCAAGATGGTGCGTGGAACAGCAGAGAATTAACACGCTAAACAAGTGTGGGCCGGTGGCTAGAGGTGGGATTGGAAAGTGAACCCCAGCCAGAGCTGGTCTGAGCTTGACCCCTATGTGGCAGGGAGAGGTGTCCCTGCTTCCCCTTTCCCTGCCCATCCCTGATTTTGTGTGCTGACTGTTTTCTTGTGACGGTGACTGATGGAGCCAGGCTCTGGAGAGACCACTGAGCTGGCAGCAAGGGGTTGGACTCCGATAGTCTCTTATCAGCTCCGTGACCGAAGCCGCTGGGCGCTGAGCCTCAGTTTCCTCAACTGACAGAGAAGGGTGGATTTTGAGCTAAAGTCTGTTTGAGCTCTAAAATTGCAGCTCCCGTTTACCTTTCTGAACTAGTTTCTTAAATTTTCCCCTTTAAGACGTTTAAGAGCATGCTCTGTATCTATTTGCACTTCAATTAGGAATCCGTTCCCAGCTGACTGGCTGGGAAGGTTACTCCTCTTAGCACAGGCAGCAGTGAATATGCTCCAGGATTTGAAAAGGTTCCTGTGCCATGCCTTTCTGCCTAAGCCTGTAGCTTTTGTGGCTCAGGTAGTGAACTAATTCAGTGCTTCGTAGAATTAACTTGATCCTTTCTGATTAACTTCAGCCCAGGGGCCACTGAATTCTGCTAATGTGAGGTCAGTGTGTAGGAGTTAGTGAACTGTTTCTCTCTTTTTTAATTGGCAATAAAAAAATTCTAATCCTTTTATTTAGTCCCAGTTTTAAAATAATTCTTTATTTCAAAATAAATATAGTTTCATAGGAAGTTGCAAAGAAAGGGACAGGAAGGTCCCAGCAGCCTTCACCCCGCCTCCTCTAAGGTGGACATCTGGCATAACAGTACGCTTTCAACACCAGGAAACTGACATTGGTACAGTCCACTGGGCATATTCACGCTGCACCAGTTTTACATGCACTGATGTGTGTGCGTAGGTCTATGTATTTTTATCACGTGTAGCTTCGTGTAACCCCCACCTCAGTCAAGACACAGAACTGTTCCTCATCACCCAGCCCACTTGTGCTACCCTGGATAGCCAAACCTGCTTCCCCCAACCACTAATCTGTTCTCCATCTGTTCTCCATCTACGTAACATCTCAAGGATGTTGTGTGAATGGAATTGAATACAGTAGTCCCTCCTTTTATGCGGGGGATACATTCCAAAATCCCTCGTAGATGCCTGAAACCGCAGATAGTACCGAACCCTATATATACACTGTTTTTTTGATACATATATAACTGTGATAATGTTTAATTTATAAATTAGGCACAGTAAGAGATTAACAACAATAATATTAAAATAGAACAATTATAACAACATACTGTGGTAAAAGATACTGTAGATCTTAGTAACCTCAGCATCTGATTTTCTTTCTTTCCTTATTAAGTGGAGAACTTTCACCTTTTCACCTAAAGGAAGCACTTTACGGCTTCTCTTTGGCATATCTGAATTGCCGCTATCACTACTTTTGTGCTTTGGGGCCGTTATTAAGTAAACTAAGGGTTACTTGAACACAAGCATACCGTGATACCATGACAGCCTGATAAGTGAGACAGCCACTGAGTGACTGATGGGCAGGTAGTGTACACAACATGGGTCTGCTGGACAAGGGGGTGATTCAGAAGGGTGTGCAATTTAAAATTTACGAATTGTTTATTGCTGGAATTTCCCATTTAATGTTTGTGGACCACGGTTGACCGCAGGTATCTGAAATGTTGGAAAGTGAAACTGTGGACAAGTGGGGACTACTGTAGTATGTGACCTGTTGAGATTGGTTTCCCCCTCAGCACAATCCCCTTGACTTCTGTCTAGGCTATTACATTTATTGACATTATATTCAAACATTTTATTCAAAGAAAATGAAAGAACTGCAGAAATTGGAAAAATAATAGTTATTTGCTATTTATTCGGTTATTTTGGAACTTTTGTTTGCTTTTACACATGTGGTTATCAGTGAAGGAGAGTCATGTATAAGTCTAATTAACAGGTCCTTATGTACTGCCATTGACGTGTCAACGCTAGAATATTGTTGAGAATATAAAACAACTGCTGAAAATGTTGTCAGACTCAGAACTGACAGCAGAATAATCAGGACTGCTCTGAAAGGAGAGAAGAAATAGGTCGTTATTCTTGTGAGACCAGCCATGTTACCAGTGGGCAGGAAATTGCCATTTATTCTTCATGCGCTCATAGTGGGCACTGGGGCTATGCAGGTGCATCAAGACACATCCGTGGTGCTTGGAGGCATTTTATTTAATCCTTCCAGGCCTCACTCAAAAGAGGGGAACTAAGTGGAGAGATATAATTAGCCCTTTGGCAAAAGTCAAATTTCCGACGTTCTTGGAGAAAGCATGCAGTTTTTCTGCAGGCGCGTTGATAAACTTGTGGAGTAATTGTCAGTGCTCTGCTCATTGTGGTTCTCACAAAACTTGGTTTCTTCTTGTTGAAATTGGGCGTGTCTTTGAATTATATTTTAGCATGACTAAAGATTAAAAAATTTTATTTGTTCATAAAATTCCATTTGTTGTGAGTCATAAATTGGATAAGGAGAAACTGAATGTAAAAATTTAAATTCAGCTTAAACTTCAGTATAAAAATTAAACATAAAGTTGGTACTTGATTTTCCTGTGTAGTAATAAAGATCGGAATCAGAGTTTGTCAGTCTATTTTTTAACTTTAAAGATTCTCAAAAAAATTTAAGGTTCATTTTAGTCTTGACTCTAGATTTTTAAAATGCTGACTTTTTGGAAAAGAATGCTCTTCTTGCGTATTTCTTTTGCACCCTTATGCATAATTTATATTGCTTAGAACCTGATTTAGGAAGTACGTGATGGAGGGTTAGAGGAGGGGCGAGCCACCAAGCTGCAGGAAGAAGGAAGTTTGGTCCAGGTTGGATTTTTCTGCCAATGTTGGGTTGCTCCTTCTAGGAAATACTGACGTATTCTTCCCGTGTCTTCCTTCTGCCTCCTCTGAAGCTGGGGGATCACTCTGTTTCTTTTATGACAAGTTGGAATGTCCTGGTGATAAGTGTATTCTCATGCCAGATACTCAACGTTACTTCTCTTTCTTCTTAAAAAGTGATTTTCACTCTGTTGTTTTTGGCACCAGTACGTGTCAGGATTTTGTAGTCGCAGAGTTATTGGAAAGGCTGTATTTGTGGGATTAAATGGCATTTCCTTGGCTTTTAAAAAATCAAGTAGAGTCAGCCCAGAGGGAAAGATTTGAGTGTGATAAAGGAAAGGGTATTTTGCACTAATAAGAATAGAGAGAGTGACTCTGGTGTGAGCTCCTGAGCAGGAGGGGCTCTGAGTTCCTCGGAATTCCACCTGTTTGTTTTGCAGGTTCTTGGGCATGAAGCTGCCCTCCCTTAGCTTAAATTTCAAAACTTATAAGGCTCCAAAAACTAAGAGTATTTTTTTGGAGTCTGTGGTAAACTCGGTTGGCAAAGACGCTGACCCTGCACTGCCATGAGGCTCTGTAGCGTCTCTGTCCTGGTGTGGGTGTTGAAGAGTGTGTGCTGCAGGACGCTGATGTGGGGGACCTACGGCTGTGTACAGTCCTTCCTCCTGAAGTCTGAGCAGTTCGGAATTCGGGCACAAATTGGGCCTCAGGTTTTGGATAAGGGATAGTGTCTGGGCCTGTTATTTGAAATGCTGTGTGGGGTTCAGAGAAATGGCACGTGTGGTCCCTGCCCCCGTAAGGAGCTTGCAGACAAATCAAATGCAGTGTGTTCATCTTTATTGAGCACCTTCTGTATTCAGGACTTCTGAATACAAATGAAGGGAATAGGAGGACATCATGGATCCCTTCCCTAATGGGGTTCTCAGACTTTGGAATGCTTCGTGTCTGCTGTGGCCTTGTCAAGCATTCTTCTTCTGTTGAAGTGTGTCTGGTGCACCCTCCACCCTCCCTGCCCTCATGCAGTGTGATGAAATGGATGTAGGATACGTAGGAATGGCCTCCTCCTCACCTGCCCCCTCAGTTTGGTCAGCACAGAGTCTGACCTGACTGAAGCAGCACAGAGGTTTGAGATTGAAACCACACGTTTGAGAGTTAGAAAGTTGATGGCTTCTGTCAGCTTGCGGTGCTGTATGGAATAAGTTAAGTAACTTTGCACCCAGTTGAAAAAAAAATAAATTGAATGATACTCAGAACAGAAATGAACAATTTTCACTAGGGCATGTGATTTCTAAGATTTAGATTACAAAACAGTATTTACTGAATCTGGCATTTGCCGTCTTCAAAATCTTCCTGACTTTGGTATGAAAGTTGACTTTGTTGAAATGTCATGAAAAGCAGTATGTGCTGTTGTATTGTGAGAAGAATTTCAGGGTGGATAGCTTCAAATGGGTGTTCCCACTGGAGGTGGGAGCTGAGGCTGTGTGATAAGATTAGCTCTTGCCCTCTTTGGTACAGAGAGGGCTGAAAGGGTTTGGCCAAGATGCACAGAATAAATAGCATGCAAGGAGGAAGCAGCCCTGTTTTAAAATAGTGCCCTGGAGACAGAGTTGGGAAGAGGACCAAGAAGAGTGTGGGGACGGTGAGATGCACGGTGCCAGAAAGGGAGAGACGAGCCTCAGCCTTGTCCACAGTGTTGCCGTTGCCCATAAGATACAGCTTAAACTTGTAGCCACACTCTGGTCCCTGCCTGCCTTCAGACAGCACTTCCTGCCAACTCTTCATGCTTTTTCCTTCAACATTGTGGGCAGGGAGGAGTTAGGCCGGGGCCCGCATTCAGCTAATAACGAGAGTGTGGGAAGTGGGGTCATAGAGACTTCTGTGGGAGTTGGGGAGCCACCAGATGGGAAGGCGGGAGGTGGACAGGATGCAGGCATGGGGCTAGTGGTCTGGCCCTTGGAGTTTGCTGTCTGTGCTGCAGAATTTGAAGGGCAGTGATGTGCACACATCTGCCCTGTACCCCAGAAGGAGAGGAAAGTCTTGTGACGAGGCTGAGACCCTCTTCTTTCACTAGGTTCTGGCCCCCGAAGCTCCTGTTGCCTGCTGTTGCCTCAGGAAACAGGACGTTGAGCGGCTGACTCTGCTGGATGTGTTCATTTAGGAAAAAAAACTTATGGGCAGTGGTTTGGGTCAGATCCTGATTCTGTTCCCTTTCCTTTCTCACATGGTAAATTGTGGCCCTGTAGAGCCTGGATTCTTCGTTTTTGCCTGAAATTTAAACCAGTGAGAGTTGTGGTAGTTTTGCATTCATCCTTCTCCTTGCATCCAGGATGTTCCCACCTATCTTAGGATTTGGCGTCTGTCTACAGGATTGCTTAAAAGTGTGGAGACTGGAATACAAATTGGGTTGCCTGGTTTTTGTTTTGCATTATAAGGTGTTTTTCTTAGCTTTAAAATCCCTTCTGATGGTAACACAAGGGTGTGACGAGGCTTGGTCACTTAGCGTACCTAGTGCACTTGGAGCTCCTTAGGGTGGGTGGTGCTGAGCTGGGATTTATGTTTCGCTTTTTCTGTGGCCAGCCTTCCTTCATGTGATGTGGTTGAGAGAGCAGTTACTGTGCTTCTATTACAGTTTAAAAAGCATTGAGAAAAGGCAATAAATTGATGTTGAATAGTCTTTTGAAACAGTCAATTAAAAAAATACAGCAAGAAACCAAGTATTTTGGAACACTTTTGGATTGCATTTATTGCTATTGAAAAATACAGTTCTGTAGCGTGTTTTTTTGTTATGTGCAGTACAATCCGATCAGAGCCTTATTTTGAACGCTTTGTGCCTATGAGAATTGGAGTCTTCTGTGATCGAGTTCATGCTGAATTGTGCCAGGGATACGGCGGAAACATGCCTCCATCCACGGTAGTCTTCCTTCCTCACAATCTCAGTTACTTCTTTTAATTAGCTTGCAGCTTCTGCTCAATTAATTCTCTGTTTCGGACTTTTGTTGCCTTATTATGTAACTACAGTTTGATTGTCCTTGCACAGAGTAGCACACCCACCTTTCCCGAGTGCTGAGAATGTGGAGGAAGAGGAGGGTGGGACAGCGATTGAGGGTCTGTTGGTGCCAACTTGTTCAGTCCTCGAGGCCTGGCCTTTTTGTGATTGTCGTCCTCAGGATGGGGATGTGGGTCCCTTGCATGGATGCTGTTCACAGAAGGACAGGAGATGCTCTTCTCTTGGGTGGTGATGTCTGTTTGATGGGTATTCTCTAATGCAGCATTTGCTGTAGATCTAATTTAAATCTTATAATAAGTAGCCAAGAAAACATAGTTCTTCGTATTACTGTAAAGAGGAGAGAAATGAGATGGAGAGGGCAGAGGGTATATTAGCTTTCTATCGCTGCTGTAATAAAGTAACACAAATTTAGCAGCATAAGCCAGCACTCCTGTGTTATCTCATGTTCTGTGGGTCAGAAGCCGGGCACAGCCTGGCTCAGCAGGGTGCTCTGCCTGGAGTCTCACACGCCCGAAATCAAGGTGTTAGCAGAACTATGGTCCCTTCTGGAGACTCTGGGGGTGGAGCTGCTTCCACTCAGTCCTTACAGTGTGGGAATGAGGCCCCTGTCTTTGCTGCCCATAGCTGGGGCCAGTCTCAGCTCCTAGGGCCAGCCCACATTCCTTCTCATGTGAGGCCCCTCCAGTGAATCCCTCTCGAGATCTAGAGCTCTCTGACTTCTCTGTCAGCCTCATATCCTGCCTCCAGGCAGGGACAGTTCTCTGCTTTTAAGGGCTCATGTGATGAGATTGGGCCCAGGTGCATGACCCAGGAAAGGTCCCCTATCTTAATTACATCTGCAAAGTTCCTTTTGCCAGGGAAGGTAACTCCACAGGATCCTAGTATTAGGGTGTGGCTGTCTTTGGAGGGGCATTCTGGTATCACAGTGAGGTCAGGAAGGAACCTTTTGTTAAGGTTAATCCATTTGTTTAACAAATTTACTGAGTGCCTGTTTTGCACAGTGAGCACAGCAGACAAGAGTACCCTCATGTAGCTTACGTAGTGAGGTAGACAGAAAATAAGTATAATATATAGTGCGTTACATATTATATTAAGGGGAAAATAAATCAGGAAAAGGGAGTTACAGTTTAGATAGTGCAGCTAGGGGTCAGGCGTGCCCTGGAGTGCTGGTGGATGGGAAGGGAGGCCAGTGTGGCTGGAATAGGAGTTGGGGAGAGAGCCTGGGGCATCAGCGCTGGGTGGAGGGGGAGGGGTAGACGGCTGGGATCTTGTGGGCCAGTTATGAGAACTGACTTCATCCTGTGTGAAAATGAGGAGCCAGGGGAGGGTGAGCAGAGGAGGGATTTACCTTTGGGGAGAATTACTCCAACTGCTGTGTTGAGAAGAGGAGGGGAGGGGAAGCAGGCAGACCAGTTTGGAGGCTCTGAGCCAGGTGAGAAAGGTGAGGACTCCTGGGAGGGTGGGAGGTAGCAGATGTTTGTAGGCTGATGGGAAAGATAAAGAAGGGCTAGAGAGAAGGTGGAGGAGTGGAGAGAAGCAGAGGTGCAGGTGGAGGTGGGGCTGGTGATTGCCTGAGTGGCTCCTAGAGGAGGGGGCAGGCTCTCCAGCTACCAGTGAGGGGAGGGAGGAGGCATTGGAGGTGGAGGAGAAGCTGTGAGATGGCTGTTTAGAAGAACTGGAAGGGCCTCCCTGGCCTTCACATGTGGGGCCATCCCAGCAACTGGGCATATGGTTTTACCAGGTGTGCTCAGGTCTCCAGGCTTAGGTGCCAGTTGGCCAAGAATTGGATTCAGCAAGGAGGGGTTTTGCCAAGCAACTGCACAGATGGAGAAGGAGGGTCAGAGCTTGGTTTATGTGATGGAGTTGAAGCTGGCTAAGAGGGGGCGAGGACAAGGAGAGGGGGAGAGAGAGAGAGAGTAGATCCTTGGTCCTAGAGGGTGCCAGTGGTGTTCAGAGTTTGCTTACCTGATTGAGAGAGCTGAAAGGTTGGGGCTGTTGGGATGCCTGCAGTGAGGCATGGAGAGGGTGACTGTTAGAGTGACTGCTGTAGTGGGGACTAGATCATCTGAGGAGCCAAGGTCAGGGCCGTTAGGTGGGGTGGTCATGTGCACAGACATTCATTATCAAGGGTGGTGCTCCTAGCATGGTGGGGAGAGGGGTGGTGTTATAGTCAGTAATTGGGCAGATCTTCCCAATGTATTTGTTGTTATTTTCATGTCTAGTCTTGTCTTTAATTGAATGTTTTAGAAAAATAAAAAAAAATTAATGTCAAGAGTGTAGCATTCTGGATTGGTGAACACATGGAGATTTGGGGGGAGTGGCTTGCCTGGAGAGGGCATGGAAGCTCTGCATCCTTTCCCCATACCTTGCCCTTTGCACCTCTTCCATCTGGTATTTCCTGAGTTACATCTGTAGGGGAGGAAGACATTTCCTCTACCCACTCTAGGTCCTTCTGGCTGGGCTATGAATTAAATTCACATGAGACAGAATAACAGGAGAAAATCAAACAAAGCTTTATAACATGTATACATGGGAGAAACCCTGGAAAACTGAGCAACTTACCAAAATGGCAGAGGCTCCCATCTTAAATACCATCTTCAGCTAAAGATGGAGGAGGATGTTGGGGGTGGTGGTTTCGGGCTTCAAAGGGGAGGAAGGCAGTTCATGGAAGTGGAAAAGCAAATGTTTGATAAATAGAACTTTGATAATAGTGGGCTTAGCAAGGATCCTCCCAGTCTACCAGATACCCAGAGTTATCTATGCTGATGGCCTGTCCTGGGGACAGGCCTTTATTTAAAATGTTTTTTTAGGCAGTTAGAGGGGAAGGTCAAAGTTTCTTTCAAGTCTTTTATTCTTAAAAATAATCAAGGCAAGGCAGAGAGACAGATTTTGGGGTGGCAGACGGGATGTCAGCAACGTGGGGTAGCGAGCTCTTCCCTTTGTCTTTCCCCCTTTGAACTGCAATTAAATTGACATTCATTGACCAGTGGAGGATACCCACACAGCACAGCAGGACGCCTGGGAGACCCATGCAGCTATCCACCTGAAGGTGGATGAACTGGCTCCCCGGGAAGTGGTGGAGATAGTGGTAGCAGGTGGAATCTGCAACTTAATACTGCCACAAACATGCTGGCAGAAGAGCAGTTCGTCAAACACCATGAAAGCCTACAGCAGCAATTCATAGCAGAAGGAGAGTGACAGATCTCCAGAAACCAACCCTGAAGTCACAGAAATTTACAACCTGAATGACAGAGGATTCAGAATAGCTGTCATAAAGAAACTGAATTACAAGGAAACTCAGAAGGAATTCAGTGAGCTCAGGAATAAAATTAATGAGAAGGAATACTTCACCAAGAGATTGAAACTATAAAAAAAAAACAGGAAGAAAATCTAGATATGAAGAACACAATTAATGAGATAAAAAATAGTCTAGAATCCTTAAAAAATAGAGCTGACATTATGGAGGACAGAATTAGTGATTTAGAGGATAGAAATACAAGAAATGCTTTAGGGGGAGGAGGAAAGAGAACTAAGATTTTTTAAAAATGAAGGAATTCTTTGAGAAATATCTGACTCAATTAGGAAAAGCAACACAAGGATTATAGGTATTCCTGAGGGAGCACAGAGGGAGAAAGGAGCAGAGAGCTGTCCAAAGAAATAATAGCTGAGAACTTCCCAAACCTGGGGAAGGAACTGGACTTACAAATACATGAAGTCAATGGAACTCCTAATTACATCAGTGCTAAAAGACCTTCTTCAAGGCATATAAAAGTAAAACTGGCCAAAATCAATGACAAAAAAAAAAAAAAAAAAAAACGTTAAGGGCAGCAAAGCAGAAGAAAATAACCTACAAAGGAAGCCCTATGAAGCTTTCAGCAGATTTCTCAGCAGAAACCTTACAGGCTAGGAGAGAATGGAATGATATGTTTAAAATACTGAAAGACAGAAATTATCAGCTGAGAATACGCTATCCAATGAAACTATCCTTCAGATACAATGGAGAAATAAAAGGTTTCCCAGATAAACAAAAGCTGAGGGAGTTCATTGCCACTAGACCTCCCCTACAAGAAATGATGAAGCCCTCATACCTGACACAGAAAGGCAGAGGTCTACAAAGCTTTGAGCAAGGAGATAAATAGACAAAATCAGAAAACTACAGCTCTCTTTCAGAACAGGGTAGCAAATAATTATAGCTTAAAAGGTAAAGGGAAGGAAAGCATCAAAAGTAACTGTGCACACTTCATCTTAGTCACAAACTCACAGCACTAAGTCAGGAATGTAACTTAAGAAATTAAATATAAAACACTTGACCCCAGCCTCACCCCACTTCCTAAACTTGAGAGTCAATTATTTTCATTTTATAGCCATTTCTTCTCATATTTACTTTAAAAAATATGATTACTTATTAATTCTAAATTACATATTTATACCATTTATGCGTGTCCTTTCCCATTTAGTCATTATTTGTTGACTTTTTACTATGGAAGATGAGGATTTAACTTACCCAAGCTTTCCTTCTTCCATTCTCTAGTGTGTCACAATGTTATATCTAATTGATGTATAGCATTTAACGTCTAAAAGTATTCTTCTCAGCTGAGAATATGGTTCAACTTTTAATTTCTTTGGAGAAAGAACTGTTGTCTTTGACTTTGCTTACTTTTTAATGCATCTGTTGCTCTTCAGCCCCAGGTTTGGATGTGACTGTAAGACCCCCCTTCACGTGGTCAGATGCAGCAGGTAGCCTCTCAGCCTCTCCTTTCCCTGTTGGGAATGTCCTTCCTGGAGTGGTCAGTTCTGCTGTCAGGTCATTGCTCATGCTGCCCTCTGTGACTTCTCTTCACCCTAGAAGCCTAGGGCTTCTCTCTGGCTGGACCTCTGTTCTTTGGAGTCTGCATCTCTCTCCTCTAGGCTTGTGTGCATTTGCACTCAGTTTGGTGGTGCATGTCTTTTGTGCACCTGAGGAAGAGCATGTAGGAGGTAAAATTGTTTCTGAGATTTCGCAGTTTTGAAAAAAAGTGTGTTTTTTATTATCATCCTTAATTCAGAATTTGGCTTGGGTAGAATTTAGACTGGAAATAACTTTTCCTCAATTTTGAAGGCATGGCTCTGCTCTTGGTTTCCAGTGGTCTGAAATTTTAAGATGCTGTACCCAGGTGTGGTGGTTCATGACATTGTTCAGCGTGGAAACTCATGTCCTTTGGGTTTGGGGGAAATGTTCTTGTTTTGTTTCTTTGATAATTTCCTTTCACTTTCTCCTTTTTTCAGTAATCCTCTAATAATAGCTGAAATTTGGACCTCCTGGCTTACATTTTCTTGGCTTTCTATCACTCATCTTTCATTTCTTAGTCCTTGTGATGTTCTGTTTTCTGAGACTCTCATCTTTGCCCTCTAGCCCTTCTTTAGAATTTTTTATTTCTGCTATCACTTTTATAATTTGAGGGCTTTCTTATTGTCTGAGTGTTCCTGTTTTGGTGACATCTGGTTCTTAAAGCTGTATTTTCTCTTATCTATGTAAAACTATTCATTGTTTTGGAGTTTCCTTCTCGGCATAGCCTCTTTGCTCTGAATTCATTTTCTGTAGGTTTGTTTTGGTCTCTGTCTCATGCTGTGAGACCTTCCTGGATGCCTGGTGGTCGTTATCTGTCCACTCACACGTACCAGCATCAGCCAGCATGGGCAGGAGGCCCCACTGCACGGTGACAGATGAGGGATCTCTCTTTCGTTTGGGGTGCATACATGTCAGTCATCCTTTCAGTCTTCCTCTGAATAACTCTTCAGACTCCTCTCTTGTTTGGTGGGGTGAGTGGGCATTGTAAGCCTGGCTGCCGTTATTCTGGGAGGTAGTGTCTCCGCATTTAGTGAATCTGTCACTCAGTTGTGACTTTTTTTTTTTAAAATTGGCACCTGAGCTAACAACTGTTGCCAATCTTCTTCTTTTTTTTTCCTGCTTTTTCTTCCCAAATCCCCCCAGTACATAGTTGCGTATTTTAGTTGTGGGTCTTTTTAGTTGTGGCATGTGGGACATCACCTCAGCATGGCCCAATGAGTGGTGCCGTGTCCATGCCCAGGATTTGAACTGGTGAAACCCTGGGCTACCGAAGCGG
Source organism: Equus przewalskii (assembly GCF_037783145.1). Classification (NCBI taxonomy): domain Eukaryota; kingdom Metazoa; phylum Chordata; class Mammalia; order Perissodactyla; family Equidae; genus Equus; species Equus przewalskii. Next base: position 33,248,204 of record NC_091841.1, read on the forward strand.
AGCATGTGAACTTAACCACTCGGCCACGGGGCCGGCCCCAGTTGTGCTTTTCTTAGGATGGCACCTCACCCTGCCACTCAGGGTGTCACCAGGCCTGCAGCTTCTGTGTTCCTGCATTTCCAGAGGGGAATTCTCTTGTCTTCTGCTGGGATTGCCTGGCTGCAGGGTCTGGTGGACGGAGTCTGCTGCTCCTTATATGGACTTCCAGCCCATGCTCCTGATGTCTGCCTCCTGAAGCACCTGGCACCTTCAATTCCTGAGCCTTTTCTGGTTCTCTGTGAGAAGGTTCACTTTAACTGGTCTTCCGTCCTGCGGGCAGCTGGGTTCCAGCTTGCTCTGTTAGGCTGAGTCAGTTACCACTTGACCATCTCTTGCAAGGGTCCAAAATTGGGGTGACTGCTCTTGTCATACAGTCTTCTCCTTTTAAGTACGTTTTTGACTAGTTTTATATATTATACATCCACAGGGACCTTCATGGCCTTTATGGCCATTATTTATACTTGGATTAATCACTCCTTGAGAGAAAGCTTTGGGAAAGAATAATTTGACTTTTAGTGCTTTTATTTTTTTTATTTATTTTTATTTTTATTTTTTTAAGATTTTATTTTTTCCTTTTTCTCCCCAAAGCCCCCCGGTACATAGTTGTATATTCTTCGTTGTGGGTCCTTCTAGTTGTGGCATGTGGGTTGCTGCCTCAGCGTGGTTTGATGAGCAGTGCCATGTCCGCGCCCAGGATTCGAACCAACGAAACACTGGGCCGCCTGCAGCGGAGCGTGCAAACTTAACCACTTGGCCACGGGGCCGGCCCCTATTTTTTAATTCTTAAAAATACTTTTTATTATTAAATCTAATTTGGGCAGGTGGCTCTTACTATAAAGCTTGTTTGGCATGTATTTCTAAGTGGAATTTTAAAAAGAACCGTGACTCTGTGGCATTTATTCTGGTTTTTACCTGAAGCAAGCAAGCAGGGAAGACCTTGTTTTCCATTAAACAGAACAATACAGTATATATTTTTGCGTCCCCACTTCTTACAGGTTTAGTTTGCAGTGCTCTGAAACACAGAAATCAAAGCAAGGGAGATAGGTATCTGATAGGATTGTTTCAGTGACATGATCTGTGTTGATGAGGCAGTTTCTTGCTGGTAATGGAAGATAGTAAATGGAAATTTCGCTTTGTGATTGTCAGTAAATTCTATTAATGGTAATGGTGAGTCAATCCAGGGGAGTTTGGATACCTAAATTTTCCGAAGAGTTACTTTAAACCCTGAACTTAAACTTTTAAAAATAGAAATATTTTTTACCCTATACTTCATCATGGTAGAGGCTGAAAGGGGGACTGCCTGAGGTAGGGTGTTCATAGAAGGCCTCTCTGAAGGAGTAGACTTGTGAGCTGGATCCTGAAGCTGTCTGGGACCAGCCTGCTGAGAGGAGAAGGGCTGGGGGCAGGGGGGGCATAAAGAACTAGTTCTCCTTCAGAACTTGAAAGACCAGCTCAGCTGAGTGTAGTGAATGGGAGGGAGAGAGGCAGAAGTGAAGGCAGATTGCTGGGTGGAGGCTAGAATGTGCTGGGCCTTGAAGGCCCTGGCAATGAGTCTGAGTTTCTTTTAGGTGTCATATAGGAAGCTGCTGAGGAAAATCAAATGAATGACAGCTCTAATTATATTTAAAAGGCTTCTCTGTGGAAAATAGGTTGGAGGAGCCCAGTTGTGGAAAGTGAAAGTTGTTATAGTCCAAACAAGAGACGTTGGTGGCAATGGAGATGGTGAGAATAGAGCATTCCTTTGGAGGAAAAATGGACAAGATTCACTGATAGGATGGATGTGAGTAAGAGGGAGGACTTTGAAGGAGAGTTTTCTGTTGGAGATAAAAACATCACCTGCATTGGTGGCGATTCCAGGGCTCAATAAGTGTTAGTTGTTTTCTAGCTCAATTTCTTAAAAGCTCTTGGAACAGTTTTTAGCACGTTGTAAGTACTCAGATGCATTTGCTCTTACAGATGCTGTATGCTGGGCACTGATTGTTCACCAAATGTCTTTTGGGCACCTACTAAATACCAGGCAGTGTCCTGGGTTCTGAGACTATAGCAATGAAAATAGACAAAACTTACTGCTCACATGGAGCTTATATTCTTGTGGTTGGAGAAAGAACATAATGAAGAAAATGATGTTGTATATTAGAAGACAGTAAGTACAATAGAGAAAAATTAAGGAGAGAAGGTGATGAGAAATATGGGGTTGTGGGTTTTCAACTTCAAATAGGGTCACCAGGATTGGTCTCACTGTGAAGGTAAGATTTGAGCAAAGACTTGAAGGCACTGGGCCACGAAGTTAGGGGGAAGACATCTTGGACAGAAGGAACATCAAGTACAAAGGCCTTCATGAGGGAAGATAGCCAGTATATAGAGGAAACAGCAGGAGGCCTGTGGGGCTGAAATAGAGTGAGCCAACAGGAAGATAGTAGGAGGTTAGGTCAGAGGGGTAATGGAGGTGGGGGGACAGGTGGTGTAGGACCTTGTGTCGAACATTATAAAGACTGTGGCTTTTTTTTTGGCATATGAAACACGAAGGGTAATGACTCATGGTTCCTATCCTTGGAATAGCTCAAGCCCTTGTAATGCAGCGTGGTAAGTGGTGTGAGATGAATAGTGAAAGTGAGTGACTATCAGCTTAGGAGAGGGTGGTCAGGTATGATAATACAGGAGTAATGCTTGGGTCAGGTCTTGCTAAGCTGACAGGGTGTAGGGGCATGATCCAGGAAAGGGAGGAACACAATGCGTCACACTGCAGACAGGTGTGAGTGGCAGCAGGATACCCTCAAGGAGTTGTGGGTAGTTCCTAGTACGAGTAGTGCCTTGTAGGTAATGGGATGTGGCAGGAGACCAAGGTAGGAAAGGCAGGCCAAAACCAGATTATGGGGAATCTCCTCTCTAGGATGTGGACCATTAACATATTTTTTTTTAAAGATTTTATTTTTTCCTTTTTCTCCCCAAAGCCCCCTAGTACATAGTTGTATATTCCTAGTTGTAGGTCCTTCTAGTTGTGGCATGTGGGACGCTGCCTCAGCGTGGTTTGATGAGCAGTGCCATGTCCGCGCCCAGGATTCGAACCAACGAAACACTGGGCCGCCTGCAGCGGAGCGCGCGAACTTAACCACTCGGCCACGGGGCCAGCCCCCAACCATTAACATATTTTAAGCAGGAAAGTGACATCGTGCAATTTATTTTTTATTAGTATAATAGTCATTTTGAATGAGGATGGATTTTAGACTAGGCTTGGAGGCAGGAAAGCCAGTTAGGAAAAAATTGATTGCTCTGGTCCAGAGGAGATGGTGAGGGTCTAAATCAAGGCAATAGGAATGGAAAGGTAGGGGTGGATTTTGGAGATTTAGAAATCAAAATTGACAGGAGGCATGAATAGTGAAGTACTCTTTATTCATAGTGGCTTTGAATCTATAGCAGAAATGCCGTTTAGGTAGAATGGTGGAGAGAGGACGTCTGTAAATCTACTCCTCCATAAAAGCAATGAAAACACTGGTAAAAATGGTCCAAATCAACTTTGTCAGAACTCTGGAATTGAACCAAAGGCTGAAACAAGGAGGATTTATTCAGGAGAAACTGCTAGACCTCTAACTTGACCTACTCTCATTCTCTTCTCCCATGATTGTAGCATTGAAAATCGTCATCCTCACAGCCAGATAGCTATGAAAATCAGCAGCCTTGCAGCCGTTGGAGGGGACAGATCAGATTTGGAGCCTTCCTAAAAGTCCCATTCTCAGACTATTATTACTATTTGACCTGTCTTGCAGCTTTCTGGAAAAACCTCATTTGCAGAGCTTATTGTTATTTGACCTTGCTTAGTGGGAAAAGCTCTGTCCTTAGTGTGTTTGTGGAAAACAATCAGTGGCAATTGTTTAGTATCAGAGTTGGGGGCAAATGGGAGTCTGGCCAAAATCTTAAAAGGAAGGTGTGAAGAATGACGTGCCGTTAGGGGGCTTTGAAAGGTCTGATGGAGTCCTGTGGATTTAGAAGGCTGCACGTTTAGAAGACTGCATGTGCCAAAGGAAGACTTGAGAGGGCCTCAGTCTCTCACCTCTGGCTAATCTTGGGTCCCTTTACAAATAAGAAGTGAAGGCACAGGCAGAATTGTAACTGTTGGAGTATTGAACATGTTTCTTGGCAATGTCTGGCACTTTTTGGTTCAAGACATTTAAGCAAATCCCTGACCAGTCATTAACTGACCATTAAGCTAACTGAGCAAAGACTTTAGTAGCTGTAAATGATAGGGAATTACAGACTTTAAAGAACTAGTTCAGGAAAGTCACTAAGCAAACAACAGTGGTAGCAGCAACAACAACAACAGTAACAGCAAACAGCAAACAGTACCTGAGAAGGGGGGGAAATCTGATTTCCAGAGTTGCCACATTACGTTATCTAAAATACCCGGTTTTCAATAAGAAATTATGAGATGCACAAAGAAACAGGAAAATATAGTCTTTACGCAGGAAAAAAGTAGTCAATGGAAACCATCCTTGAAAGGTCCAGCTGTTGAATTTAGTAGACGAGGACTTTAAATTGGCTGTTATAAATATGTTCTAAGAACTAAAAGAAGCCATGTCAAAAGAACTAAAGGAAAATATGAGAATGATGTCTCATCAAATAGAGAATATCAATAAAAACCGAATGGAAATTCTGGAGTTGAAAATGCAATAAATAGAGGGGCTAAATAGCAGATTTGAGCTGACAAGAAGAGAGAATAGGTTTGTTAAGATAATTAAATTAAGATGTATATTAAGGTAAATATAGACCTATTCTGAGTAATAAAAAGTGAAAAGATGAAGAAAAAGGAACAGAGCCTCAGAGACCTGTGGGACACCATCAGGCATACTGATATATTCATAATTGGAGTCCCATAAAGAGAGGAGAAGGAGAAAGATGCAGAAAGAATATTTGAAGATATAAATTTGCCAAATTTGGTGACAAACATTAATGTAAACATCCAAGAATACCTCCAAACAGGATAAAGTCAAGGAGCTCAATCCCTAGACACATGGTAGTCAAACTGCTGAAAGAGGAAGGGATAATCTTGAAAGTAGCAAGAGGAAAATGACTCATCATCATCTTCAAGAGGTCCTCAAGATTAACAGCTGGCTTCTCATCCATAACCATGGAGACCAGAAGGCAGTGGGTTGACATATATAAAATGCTGAAAGGAAGAGACTGTCAATCAATAATTCTGTATCCAGTAAAACCATCCTTCAAAAATGGGGAAATTAAGATATTGCTAAATAAACAAGAATGAGGGAATTTGTTGACAGCTGACCTGCTCTACAGTAAATACTAAAGGGAGTCCTTCAGGCTAAAATGAGAGGACACTAGATGGAAGAATACATGTAGAAATAAAGAGCAGTGGTAAAGACAGCTACATAGATAAATATAAAAGACAGGATAAGAATGTTTTTGTAACTTTTTGTTTTCTATTTGATTTAAAAATCATATACATAAAACAATTTTAATTGATTTTAATACAGTTTAAATAAAACTGTACTGATGGGCTCATAATGTGTGAAGATATAATTTGTATGACAATAATAATGCAAAGGGGGGGAACAGAGCTATATTGGAGCAATATTTCTCTATACTATTAAAATTAAGTTTGCATTAACCCAAACTAGGTTGTTTTAAGTTAAAGTGTTAATTATAATCCTCAGGCAACTACTAAGAAAGTAACTAAAAAAAGTAGTAAAATAAACAAGGAGTTTAAAATGGTGCACTAAAAAATATCTATTTAACACATCAGAAAACAGTGATGGAAGAATACAGGAACAAAGATATAAGACACAGAAGAAATATAGCAAAATGGCAGATGTAAATCCTATGTTATCAGTAATTATCTTAAGTGTAAATGGATTAAACACTTGAATTAAAAAGCAGAGATTGGTAGAGTGGATTAAAAAAAACATGATCCAACTATGTACTGCCTTCAGGAGACACTGTAGATTAAAAGATACAGATGAAAGGGAGAAAATAATATGCCTACAAATAGTAACCAGAAGAGAGCTGGAGTGGCTATAGTAATATCAGACAAAATAGATTTTAAGACAAAAATTATTACTGGAGACATAGAAGAACATTTTATAATGATAAAGGGTAAATCTCTCAAGAAGATACATCAATTATAAATAGATCTGTTTCTAATAACAGAGCCCCAAATGCATGAAGCAAAATACATGAAGAATTGAAGAGAGAAATAGATAATGTAACAATAATAGTTGGACACTTCAATACCCTACTTTCAGGAATAGATACAACTAGACAGAGGATCATCAATGAACAGAAGACTAGAACAGCTCTATAAACCAACGAGACCTAGTAGACATCCATAGACTACTCCAGCCAACAACAGCAGAATACATACATTGTTCTCAAGTGCACATGAAACGTTATTCAGAGAAGACCATATATTACGTCATGAAAAAAGCTTCAATAAATTTAAAAGGGTTGAAATCTACAAAGTATATTCTCCAACCACAATGGAGAAATTAGAAATCAGTAACAGGAAATTTGGGAAATTCATAAATATGTGGAAATTAAACATACTTCTAAATAACCAGTGTGTCAATGAAGAAAACAAGGGAGAATAAATATTTGAGATAAATGAAAATAAGAACACCGCATACCTAAACTTATGGGGATGCAGTGAAAGCAGTGCTTGGTGGAAATTTATAGCTGGAAATACCTACATTAAAAAAGATCTCTAATCATTAACCTAATAATCCGCCTTAAGAAACCAGAAAACGAAGAGCAAACAAAACCCAAAGCATTCAGAAAAAAAGGAAGTAACAAAGATTAGATCAAAGATTGGTTCCTTGAAAAGATCGACAAAACTGACAAACCTTGAGACAAGGTGATCTTAAAATTCATATAGAAAGGTAAGGGACCCAGAGTAGTCAAAATAGTCTTGAAAAAGTAGAACAAAGTTGGAGGATTCACTTCCCTATTCCAGAGCTTAACACAAAGTGATCAAGACCGTGTTGTTCTGGTATATAGATCAGTGGAATAATATTGAGAGCACAGAAATAAACCTTTACGTTTTTGGCCAGTTGATTTTTGACAAGAGTGCCAAGACAATTCAGTAGGGGAAAAGAAGTCGTGGATCATAAACCTAAATGCAAAAGCTGAAGCTATAAAAATCTTACAAGAAAACGTAGGAGTAAATCTTTGTGACCTTGGGAAATGGTTTCTTAGATATACAACAAAAGTATAAATAGAGATAAAAA